>NC_048896.1:37415145-37733162 GCF_011077185.1 Oxyura jamaicensis
TTGAAAAGCACATGGACTAAAAGAACGAGAACTCAGCATCACAAAAGCCTGTATCACGTGCAGTGATGTATAATTTTAACTCCTGGAAACTATAATTTTACTAAACTAGAAATACTTGGAAATGAGAAATCAGAAGAGAACAAGCTATATGTAAAGAACTTCAATCTCTTATATGTTGTAGCACTGGAAATACTGTGCAGTACTGCTGAGATGCAGTACACTAACAGACTTGTAAGTTTTGGCACACAAAAACCTGTTGGCTTTACTCAGACGTAGCACAGAAGCACAACAGGAAGAAAACACAACGTACTGATAGCGCTCAGACACTTGGGTGAACGTGAAGTACTGACAGACCAGACACTGAGCTCCTGGTATAGGGAAGCGCTGTTACTGCACAGCGGGCAGCCAGTACCGTACCCTGTGTGAATAGCTGGGACCTCTGACAGGCGAGCTGCAGGATCTCTTAGTCATCACAGGGCTACGAGGAGGTTTACCCATAACAAATAGCTCTCTCTTTAAATTAGCCTAGAAAAACCACAAAAACTGTGTCAATTGAGAGTTTAAGAATGAAGCACCACGGGATGTTTGCTGCTTCGTTCACACATGCAAACCGGACACGCTTTCCTTGGTAGCAAAGGCACGTATGCTACAGGTGCAAAGGAAGGTACTATTAGTAGATGGCGTTTTCATTGTTGCATCTTATCTTTTTTCCCAAGGGCTCGCTGCTCCGACACGTGCACTCAGGCATTACAGGTAAAAGATTATTCAGGCACTAGGTATGCATTTGAAGTAAGACAAGTTACTGGAAGGGCACCTACTGAAGTGACTCACTCAAGGCAGGAAAAACGCAGCGGCACGCAGCAGCAGTGTTATCTTGGAAATGCCAATGACAAATGTTGTTACTTGTTGCCGTTAGACAACAGACCTTACGTTTGCATTTAGAAACCAGCTATGCACTTGATGGAAAGTACTTCAAGGACAAATCTTGAGTTTGTTAACATCACAGGAAATCAGCTAAATATTTGACAGAAATGTGTACATCCTGCTGTAGTTAATAAACAGCAGTGCGCTGTCTTGGAGATTCTCAGGAGCAGATCTTATATACTCCCAGAAGAGATTCCCTCCATTTATTTTCAGCTGGGTTAATGCGCCTTGCTCAAACAAGGAGAAGGAATATCAGGGTCACCTAAAAAAAATAACCTCAGTGCCTTTCTGCTTCGTTTATTCAAAGGGGCAGAAACAAAATGTGGTACTGTTTTACCCCTTCCTAGAGGTGACCTAACAAATGCCACCATTTGTCATGTCCAAGGCCCACGACAAATTCATACGCTGGCAAGAATTTCTGTGTCTCATTCCTGCTTCAGAAAATAAAGAACAGCTTGTGAACCTTAAGACTTCTTGAAGTCAGAGTCTTGCATTGTCATGCAGTCTATGATGTGGCAGGTTTTTAAACAAGGATGTATTTTTTGCCATGGTCACTTTTCACGGTCACTTTTCCTAGGACAGTTTCTCAAACATTTTATGTGCCCTTTTTCTCCTTGTCACAAGGACAATCTCTGGAAGTCAGCACTGGAAATTGACGGTGGGGCTAAGCTGCACTGGGAATTGACCTTATCTGTCTAGCCACAGACTCTTTCCAGAACTCATTTTTCTGCCCCAGGGCAGCAATGCTGACAGAAAGTCAGCATATTCCCTCTTAAAGAGGGAATAATCTTTGTTCAGGCCTTGGCTAATAGAGCTGGTATTTAGAACGTTACCCTACGCAGTAGGGCTTTACTGTGAAACTTGGGACTATTCTCCTAGGTTTTAGATTCAAATTGAAAACACTTTAAAGTATTACTTAGTTTCTGTGTACTTGGATATGATCCTTTTTCTTTCAATTAATTAAGAGTTACTGAAGTTCTGGTATGGACTTGAAATTGAGTTGAAGGCTTTCTCCTGTATTGATATCTCCTTACGCTATTTCATTGTATTATAATGGTTATAGTTTTATCTTGTTTTTCATCTGAAAAACGCCTATCTTGCTCCTCCCTGTGCTATGTTATTTAATGTTAGTAAGGGAGAAAATGCATTGGAAAAGATCATACCCAGTGTTAGCCTTGCAGTTAGTTATTTAATATACGTGACGATTTGCAACAATCCATACTCAAGAGGTGCAATTACCTTTAACTTTGTAGAGTCTTTTTCCTGCCGATGTAAGAGTTTAGAAAGGAGAGGAGGTGAGAGGGAAGCAGTAGAGGGGGATGCCGTAGGGGACGTTGAGTGAGAAGCTGGTGCCTCAGCAGAGTGAAATGGTGGATTAGAAGGAAGGTGGGAAGGAGGATCAGACACTCCTGATGTTCCCATAGAAAGCAGAGCTGGCTTAAACATTCAAGAAAAACGAGATGTAGTTGTACTATACAACCAGCTGGTAAGGTCATAAAGTGCCCACTGAGTCACGTAACTAACGTGAACAGTCAGAAATGTGATGCTAATTTTATTACTAGTCAGTCTACTTCTCTGGGAGAAAACTCTTCCCTCAGAAATTAAAACAGGTTGCTATTTGGGGCAGTGGATTTCACCTCTGTTCTTGCAGTTTTCTCCCGTGTTGTTCAGGTCAAGTAAGGGCAAAGAATGTCTGCGATATCTTTCTAATTAACTAGTATTGCATTTGGCCAAAAACATACTTTCCAAAGCACTTGCTTTATAATTTTGTATGAGCTAGCCAAAGCAACTGCCTGAACAATCTCACTGTTGAAGTAAGTGCTGGACGGAGAAAAATCTTTTCTAAATTTTTGCCTGGAAACCACTCAAACTGTGTAGCAAAATCATGGCATTAAATGGCTAGCACACATTTAAGATAGTTCAGTGTTGTACTGTCCCAAAGAGGAACCAGGGGAGGCATTAGGGAGAAGGATTTGCTTAACTGCCAAACATAATCCGATCTGTTATAGTCACATTCTCGTAACAGGGTCTACTATAAATATATCAGCTTGTGAAGCGACACATGCGAGGTCCAAACCTCTGAGTCTCTGCAGGAGACGTGTCCTTCCCTCAATCCTGCTGCCAGCATTCCTGGGGTCCTGTACTCAGAAGGGGCAGCACATAATGGGACAGTGAGGAGGATGGCTGCCTGGGTTTTTGTGTCGGAAACTTGATGGGAGCTAATGAGGACAGAAGGGGAAGGATCGGCAGAACTGAGACACCACAGAACTGACGATGGTGTCTACACCTGCTTCTGAGAAGGGACTGTGCCCTAACTGATAGTTCGTGTTCAACACAATAGAATAAAACTCTGCCTGTGCACAATACAATAAAAACATAAATACAAGAGAAGGCAAAGAATAATTGTACTAAGATATCTGAACACAGAAGCCATGTTTTTCTGAAATTAAGATACCTTATCGTTATTCGGTGAGGTGCATCCTTCACAACTTACTATGGAATCTCTTGTACTTGCTACTGGGAGTTCTAAGGTGTCCTGCCTCAGATCCTCCTCTATATAGAGCTTTGTCAGTTCTGTTGTGTCTCGTGCTCCTCTGGAGAAATCCGGTTCTTGAGGCTTTGACTGAACCCCTAGGTCAACTGACAAATCTGCTGCACAGATCTCTTCATTTTCAGCAGTTGCAACTAGCGCTGTGGAGACGGAGCCACCTTTATGTGGCAAAGGGATGTTACAGAGACCACCACCACCACATTCACCTTCTCTGGTAGTATCTGACAAGTCCCTAGGCGCTTTGACCGAAGAGCCAAGTATACCTTGCGAGTCTTTATCTTTTCTTGGTTTGACAGTGTTGCTTGCATGCTTATGTATTATGTCAGCAGAGGAACCGGCTGAAGATGAGGTGGAGGTAGATCGGAGAAAGGGCTGAGGAAGAGCTGTAGGAGAGCTGAGAGAGAGCTCTGTGTATGGAATAAAATGATCATCCTTAACTTGGTGAATTCTGTTACTTGGGGAGATTGCTATGGACTGGGCTGTTGTTAATGCCAAAGAACTGAGTTCTTCTAAGTCACAAAGAAAACTGTCTGGAAATGGTGGAGGAGGTAAGATGCACAAGCTTGTAGGTGAAAAACCAACAGGTCTTGCAAATGAGTTGCTAGTGGCAGCTTGGAGAGTCTTTTGATCATTGTGTGACCAAGAGGAGGAACAGTATCTAGCAGGTGGGGACAGTGCTTGGGAAGGCCACTTCAAAAATAAGAAAAACATGGGAATTTAAATAAATAAATAAGCACGACAGAGAGTTAGGATATGAGTAGACTGGAAAAGAAAAACGTCTGTGCTATCATCTGGATCAGAGGGTATGGTTTCAGTGAGCACGGGTGTCTGAAATCATTAGTACATGAATCAGAACAGCAAAAAAGACATTTGAAAAATGAAACTGTATCAGGTTCTGGCCTGGGACTTAAATGTCAAACATCGAGACAGATCTGGATCATTACATTCAGGAAGGCAACCTGCATTTGATCTGCTAAAGTTATGTTATGTATGGCTTTCTGTTAGTGAGCCTGTCACAGCTTATTAAATCATACAATTAAAATTAATGCGATTTCCCCCAACGAGCACAGTATCATCAGAAGTACACTTCAGGTGTCACAAAGTATTTCTTTACAGCTCTAACAACAGTGGTCATTTCTAAGTATTCTAATACTAATATTTGTACTTCTCAGTGCATGCTTAAGAAACATCTTAAATACATTGCATACTTTTATTAAGGCATAAGCAGCTACAGAATGCAGTTTTCCTTAAAAGTAACCCTACTGGTTTAAAATAACATCAACATTTGTGAAAGGTACATTCAATTCTAACTGAATGTAGGCAGTCAACAAAGCTTTTAAAATAGTGACAACACAGTATACAGCAGTATATTTTGAGTAGCATTACATAATATTGATTGAAGTATCCTTCTGGTAAAAGAAACGTCCTTTTGTAAGAATGAGAGACTGGTGAGTCATACGTACACAGCATCAGTAGATATCCATTGCTTCAGTAAATACTGAAAATGCATTTTTGTAACTATTAATCCTCGAAGTTAAAATTGAATGAAAAATATTTTGATCTCATTGTTTTAATTATGCAGAATAATTAGATTATTTGGACTAGTTTAGATTTTAAATATGACACTAGAAAATAATTTAAAATGGCCAAATTAACGTCACGGAGTAGAAAGGTTAATTTACTTACCTTCTGCTGGAATTTTCTTGAGGCAAATAGTTTTATTTTAAAGTTAGGCAACCCTTTGCTATAGAATCTTCTGTACCAAAGTATACAGTCTACAGACCGATACACTGCAGTCTGCTAAAACATAGCTGGGCTGTTATGAACAGCATTGCAGCTCTTTCCTTCATCTTTACTCTTGAAAAAGAGCTTCCAGGCTGCTCTGGAGCTATAGATGTTCTAGGCCAAGTTAAGGAGAGCAAAGCTTGCTCTTGATACGTATTGATTATTTATTTTTATTGCCATTAGGCCAGAGATATTTAGAGCAATTGCTCTAGCAACAGGAGTGATAAAGTGAGTTACATGCTAAAAAAAAAACAAAACAGCAAAGGAATAGGGAGGAATATCAGCACTTGTGGTAAACTCCAGAACTCCTTCAGGCCTGCTAAAGCCCGTCTAGGTAGTCAGGAACACGATGGCTTCTCACATGGCATTGCCACATCTGAGTCCAGTTGCAAAAAACATTTGTTTATAAATGTCAATAGAGGCTTTTTTTTTTTTTTTGACTGATGCTAGAACCAGATGATTGCAAAAATTTCCCATGCTACTAACAAGTCTATTTCCCCTCTCCTCTCCTCCAGAACTCATCTGTTGCTTAACAGCAGTGGCAGGACCGTTTTGTAGTCTGATGTGACTAACACCATTGTAAAAATACACAATGGGGAAAAAGTAACCTAGTAACTCCTGCTGCGATGCTGGTAACAGCAGTATGAAAGATTTGAGTGTATCTCTACCTGTCTGCAAAGACTAGGTCAAATCTGGTCAGTGCAAACTCCCTGTATCAAATACTTGTGGAATACAGGATGAGCTTGTAGCACACCTGATGTCCTGCACCTGCACACCCAAGATGCTTGATCACAGCAGCCTTAGAAAAGGAGCAGCCATCAATAGCTCTGGAGTTGTCACAGGCTGTACAAACTAAGGTGTTGCACTTCAGGTATGTCTAAGAAGTTACTTTAATTATTTGTTTTCCATTCTCAATGGAGATAACATGATTTATGTAATTAAAAATTCTGGACAACTCAATATAAATCGTAGGGAGCCTTCACATTCCTCTTGATTTTATTCTTTCCCGTTCAAGGTTTGGGCATTTTATCAACTTACAGGAAAATATAAATAACTTAGGAAGTTAAGAAATTACAGGGTAGTTTTAACATGCATGTACTTTTTACCTGAATGCAAATACTCTGAAGCATCACCTGTGCTCAAGGGCATCACTGACAAGGTTATAGGGGTTACACAAAAAACAGCTTTAGCTGCAGGAAGCCTTAGAGACAAGCCTATTCCATAGAAGATGAGAGGATAGAGGCATCTCCAAATACAGAGAGACAGCTCTGTAGCATGTAGCACTTAAGTTGCCTCATACTCTTGAATCACCTTCAGATTCCTGTAATGAGAAGGGGCCGTAGCTTATGAATACCTCAGTCTGAGGATACAGAATTTGATGCTACTTCATTTCAACAATTTTGTTGGAATGGAAGAGAGAGGAGCTAGTTCTCCTTTGTGATACGTTCTCGGGGAAAAAACAAAACAAAACAAAACCTTAAGAGAATTGTTCTAGCAACTATCATAAAACAACTAATATTGCTTAGCCATAAGCAGTATTTTCTGAGGACACAGTTGTCTATAAATGACATCTTTTGGTAACTGTCCCCAAAGCTGTAAATAAATGTGTAACTTATCTCAAAGCTGAGGTATCTAAATAAGCACCAGTATGCAAGTAAATGAAAGCAGAAAACAGGGCAAAACGAACTGAAATAAATAGAGGTTAATAGCAGGATACAAGAAAAGTTTATAAATTTCACACAAAACCGATCTCCCACACTAAAGAGATGAACAAAACAGTAAAGAGGAAGATTTGGAAAGGAATCCATCTTTAGTACTCAGAACCATCATAGATAATAGATTAATGCTAATCACCGTTTGCATACAGAAAATTGCTCAGTTTCTCTCACTGCAAAGAGGTTTTGTTCCTAGCACAGGAGGCTGTGAAATATCAAAAGTGAATGATAAATTGGAATACAGGGATCTTCTTTGTAATGTGATTTGTGGTGGTTATAAGCTAGGAAGGAAAAGAACTTGGAAACTATGATAGACATTTGGTGTGAAAAATTACAACTATAAAGGTCTGAATCCAAGCTCATTGACAACTTGATGACATTTGCATCACTCCTGGATGACACAAGGCTGTCACTGTTGTCACACCCCTCCAAAGAACTGCCATTGCACCAACAGCCTCCTTGTAGAGCCTCCATGGCAAAAGGAAGAAGGTTATGGTTCACAATCATTAGCTGTTCTCCTTTACTTTGAAGGGCATAGAACTGAAAGCTCTTGGCAAGATGTGTCCCTCTGCTCTCATTTGCCCTTTGCATGCTTATGGGACTGCAGACTTTTAGGATGATGGGTATATCTTCACTTTGCATTGTGAAGAGTCTGCTAGACATTTCCTTGATGCTTAAATTTTGTCTGAGACTCCTGAATAATTTTTTTGTTTGACAGTTTGTTTTTTCTGCCCAGATTTTGACTGGCCCTACTCTCAATAATTTAATAGCTAAAGAAGAAGGCAAAATTCCTGGCAGAAATAACAATGACATTCTGCCATAAAAATACTTCAATGACAAGCTAGTTATGCAATTCTACATATGTAGGAAAGAAAACAGATTGTACTGAATGCATAAATTATGTTTTATCTCACCACGTTAAAAAATTTACAAGTCCTTCTAAACCCACTCTAGGGGTGATATCAAAGGAAAAAAAAATCCTTACCTTAGTTGAACTTAAATGGTGTATTCTGTCACTAGAATAGCTTTGGGGTATAGGAGGGTCGGGGTAGTCATCAACACTTTTTGAGGCATTCTTTTTGATGACTTCTACATAGGAAACGGGGAAGATGCCTTGTCTGTTGGTTCCTGGTATTTTACCTTCATACCAATTTTGATCAACTCGCTTAAGAAGAATTACTTTGTCTCCCTGGAACACATTAGAAAAATGAGTTATCAGCAGATGAGTAGGAAATTGAATTTTTAATAGATGATATTATTTTAACAGATAGTATTATTTTCCCTGCAGTGAGTGCTATTTCCCATCAGTCTTTAAAATTTTCTCCATTCTCACATTTCTCTTGCCATTTGTAATAATCATATATGCCACTACCACTCCAGGAAAAGGAGGCTGGTCACGGACTGCAAATGCTCTTCATTTCTCCAAAGGGAATCTCATGTAGTCTCCTACTCTTGGTTGGGAGATTAACATTTAAACTTTCCTTCTTCAGAGCATAACCTGTTTAAATGGTTGGCCAGACTGCTAGCTAATATCCTAACAGTAACTAATGCAGTAATGACTGCATTAATTTAAACACCTGTTTTTCTCTAAAGTAATAAAAGTAAAATAATGAAATCCATGCAAGTGCTTTGTTATCAAGTAAAATTGTAATGCATGAAAGGGAAAAGTTCAAAATGATTTCGTGGGAAAGATGAGAGAAGTGCTTTTCCCAGAAAACGTGCTTGACTAGCAGGTATCTGTGCAAAAAGACAGATGGGCAGTGGCTCACCTACTAGTTTTGGAGAGCCTAGGAACTGAAATGAGAAATACCAGCTTTCCATTCAAACTCTTCTCTGCAGAGAAACTTCATGAACTCCCTCTTTCATTTTACATGACGTACTTTTTACCACATGCCTTTTTGTAACAAAATCCTTCCACGTTAGTTTTTTGTTTCAGGGTTCTGTAATTTTGCTTCTGTAGTTATTTGTGGAGTTCTCTAAAATTACCTTTAGTGGGATGGAATTACAACTTTTAAAAAGAAGCCCAAGGTTGGCTGTCAAGATTGTGACCAATACAAAAACCATGAAAGTGAATTTAAATTAGAAATTATCAAACTACCTTCCAACACCTCCTAGTTCTCTAAGTTTTTATTCCTGCCTTTTGTTTGTTTGATTGCTTTTTTTGTTTTGTTTTGTTTGTTTTTAGATCTCTTTGAGGTTTACCAATCTCAAATGAGTGGAAAAACACCCATTATCTTTGGTGATGCTGGATTATGTTGTTAAACATCAAAAACCTGTATCTTATTTCAAAAGAAAAACAAACCACTGAGTAACTTCTGTAAACTCTAACTCATATAAAAAAGACACTAAACGGGGCAGAATTTTCCAGTGGGTAAAAATAAATATAATACTTATAACTAGATACATTATACCTCCAATAATAACATTCTCTTCGGCAGCAATCATCTCAGTGTCTGACAAACCCCAGAAATTAAACACTTGTTTTGCTAGCGTACAATAAAGGACAACTACCAGGTTGTGCATACGCAAAGTATGCAAAGACAAAATGTGTAAAATCAGATTATTATTAATATGAAATATTTTCAAGAACTGGTACATGCACAAAAATTTCTGAGCCTTCTTTTTCTACATTTTACTGTTTTCTATTTTCTGTATTTTTGATTTCTTCTGCATGAAAGACCTTACCATTGTAATTATGACAGTAACAAATAATGATTTGAAAGTGAATGGATAATTGAAATGAAAACTAGAAAATAGGGTGGCCAGTTAGAAGATCTTTGCACATACTAATCTACCACGTTTTATTTTACATACACAAAATATTTAAACTATTTGCAGGTAGCTGTGAAAGAATGCAAGCCAGTGAGCTATTATGTCAGTAGCTATTATATCACTTTGTGCGTAGCAAATTTATCACTAAAACACTATAATTACATATACATTAATTTTGTGTAGCAGTAGATACCATAATAATATTTTGATAAAGATAGGTCTAAACCATACCTTTCTAAGTGATAACTCCACATTTGTGTCTGCACTGAAATTATATTTGGCAATAGCTTCTCCAATCTCTCCAATCTGTGCAGGGGGAGGTGGCCTGGCAGGCTGTGCTTTTTCTGGGGGAGAAAGTTTCTAGGAAAAAAAAAATACCAACAGATTTTAATCATTTGCATTTAGTTTGTGGACTTATTATCCAAAATATTTCAAGGAATTAAAACAAAGAACAAACCTCAACATAAGAAATTGGGAATATTCCAACTCTTCCATGGTGTTCACCCTCATACCAGTTCTGATCAATTTTCCTGAGGATATAGACAGTATCTCCTTTCTTAAAGGACAGCTCTCTGTAACAAATTCATTTAAAGATGTTTACAGCTTTACATTTGAACTCCTCTACCTGCATAGCTTCTGCAGTCTTTACAGTTCAGTACTGAAACAGGATGTAGCAGATAAACATTCCGAGAAAAAATGTCATAGCTGTGGTACACTTATCAGATGATTATACCCTATAAAATGAAATGATTCACATTTATGAATCATCACCAGGTACTGTCTGTAAATTATATAGGGCTAACATATACCGTGAATAGAAGGAAGTATTATTAGGTATTAGCAGAGTTGTTAGGATACAGTCTGCAGGTAAATTTGATGTCCTTTTTATCCCATGTTTAGATGATGCTTTTATGACAGGTATCTGAAGCATTCTTGTTGTTCTTTATGAATCAGTAGGGTAACCTACTGAATATATCCTGTCTCCATTTCCTATTACTGCCTTTTTGCAGCAACAGAGCTTGGAGTGCTGCTCTTCCACACAGTTTTCTTTTAAGAGCAACCTCTTCAGTAGCATGAACACAGGATTATATTCTCACCATTTCAGGTACTCAGGGCCTGTGATATGCTTAATGTTGGATACTGGAAATGGGAAGCATTCAAATCATTCTGAACATTTTAAGATCCTGGACTGGGTATTATTATTATTATTATTATTTTTCCCCAAAGAGCTTATCTGCTGTTCTGATAATTCAGATTGTAGTTTTATACCAGACACAGCTATTACAGTTCTAGTGACAATGTTGTACCATATCAAAAGGTTTTTTAAACAGCCTGAATCATCAAAGCGACAACACTAATGACATACATGCACTCTCCTCCGACTCCCTCATGCCCTAGAACAGCATTCCCTGATTTTGTTTTTCTTATGGACCACAGGAAGATGCTAAAGCACTATACAGAATTTTGATAAGAGAAGTACTCTATCTACAACAGCACTGTTAGGGCTGGTATCCTGGTGTAACCTAAATACGATTCACAGCAAAGAGCATTCAGTAGGCAACCCTCACGACGCAGGCTATAGAAGGTTGAGGATCCACAGCCGTTCACATGTTCAAGCAAATACAACAAAAAAACATATTTAAAAGACATTTTAATTTCAAAATAACTTTTCACACAGCATGCTAATGCAGAGGCTACTGTGACAGAAAGCAGGGTCTTCTGCCTCCATGGTGTTCTATTGAAATGGGCTATAAGAGCAGTTAGCTGCATCAAATGCTAAAGGGACTTTTTTGACTTATGAATACTTAAATGAACAAAAGTCTAGTACTTACTTAGAAGTCTGAGCTTTAAAGTCATATACAGCTCTAGCTGGCAGTTTCTGAAAAGTAGGCAAAATGATTAATACATTCAGGTAGCACTACTGCAGGTAAACTTTTCAGCCTTTGAAAAGGTGGCCAAGATCAACCAACCAACCAACCAAAAAAATAGGCAATTAAATATACAACTTCCTTTTCTGAGACAATTAGGTGTTTGGGACAGTGTTTTAAAAACAGATCTAGCACCTACATAGAGCATTGTCTTTGCTTTAATAAAAATAAAAACAAAACATAAAGTTATTAAAGGGATCCTGTCAAATCCCATTTTTTGATACTAATACAGTTCTCCATTACAAGTCTGCTTCAAATATGATAGCCTACATTTAAAGCATTTTATTGTTCTCTGCGGTTATAAGCGATCTTTCAGATGAGAGGTGATACCCTTTTCATCGAGTGTAGCTCAACCCTATCCTATAATTCATAATTTGATTTTTTTTTTCTCACTTTTGCTGCCGGTGCTATAACTAGTAAAGCAAAGAATGAAAGGAAGAGAATAATATTAAAAGAACAGTGAGGCTGATTAAATACAAAACATACAAATTAAATTGAAAATAGAGGTCAGTCTTCTTTCATCTTTTTAAATCACAGCAATCTTAAGAACAGCTTGTAGTGCAAGTACTTTACATATTTTCATATTACAACCTAGAATTCTCTAAAAGGAACACAAAACACTCCCCAAACTGGTTTTAACCAATATTATGTAACAAGAAGTCATCTTTGAAATCAGACTCTGAATTGCAGCAATATTGCAGCTTGTTCTCAGTGGCTAAATTATAAAAACAGTTAAGATTCAGCACTCTCAAGTTGCCATTATTTTGTGCAATATCTATTTGTATCAAAATCAGTGGAAAATGTTAACAATCTGTATTCCTTTGTGACTGAATAAAATCCCTGAAGCCTGTTTGGAGAATGTTTCAAGTTATAGAATTTGAAATACTCTTAAGAAACTGAACGATATACTTCATTTATGTGTACACTTTTAAGTAATACCTTTAGATGTATACCAGCTTCAATTTCATCTTCCAAAACATTAATATAATCAATCAGTATACAGTCACCAAAACTGTTATAGAAATTAGAGACCACTCTTGTAAGTGGTTTTGCATAATATACCAACAGCAGTGTTGTTTTTTTTTAACAAAAATAATGGTGACATACAGATGTTCTTTGTGTCAGTCTTGAAACTACTGACGTACTTGTGTAACTGATTTTCTAAAGAGCCCTTCCCTGATCATACCTACTATTCCCCTCTGTCTCAAATACTCACTCTAGTCAACTTTGACAGAGCCTACCACTGACTAGTAAACTGATGACCACATACATTTAAGCATAATTAGAAGACACAGTTTATCTTACAAAGTTTGATATTGATTTATGCTAAGTACCAATCTCCTTAATTAAAAGTTGGATGCTGTCCTATCTGATAATAGGATGTTGAGAAACTGTTCCTTTGGTCTGTATCATTACAACGTCATCACCAACACAAATCTTGTCTCAGAAATGTTACTGCTTTTCTGTATCGACATTGCTGCATTATTTATTCTTGTTTTGCTACCTCTTTGTCTGTAGTTCCTCTTCTTTCCCTTGGAGTACATCGTCCCACATCAGTGAAAGCAGAAGAATAGTTTCCAGGAGATTCCTGGTCTACTGAAAACAGAACATCATTATGTGATGCTACAGTAAACAAAACCATGAGGCTACTTGGTTTAATTTAAGGGGATGAAGACATACCAAATCTATTATTTCACCCTTAATAGAAGGAATGTGATGGTTTAAGTGGACCTTTAAAGAAACAAAAATACTGACGCCGAAACAAAGGCTTTCCTCTGATCCACAGCAGAAGAATGTATTACAGATGATTGGAAGAACAAAATTATGCCTTACTGTATGAAAGGATACACTCCTCCTGGACCAAATGGAAGACATGACAGCAGTTGTGAAAAGCTTTTTCCGAATGCCAACAATATAAACACGTAATTACATGCCCAAAATGTGACTAAAGCATGCTTCAATGACATAAGCGATGAAAATAAATTTTCTTCACTAAGTGATCTAAGATGCATTTCTACTTTACCGGGGCACTGTTTAGGCCTTGTCAAGCCAACTTGTTAGTTATTTCGTAAAAACTACTCTATCTGAAGTGATTGTTCCTTACCAATCTATGTGGCAGATTTTCTGTAAAGCACAGTTTGCCAATGCTTATCACAGGATGGTGTATTATAAAATGGTCAATACATCTTTTCATATTTTAGTAAAAAATAAAATCAAAATCTGGTGCTCTCTATAGCTCTGCAAGTTGCAACTGTGAATGACAATAAAATGGAATTATTTCAGACCAGAGGATGAACTGAACTGCTTCTTGACTTTGAGATTTACTAGCAATTGTAGTCTCCTAATGCCTGCTAGTGGAGGTGGCTGACTGATACTTGCATGCATTTGACTTCATTCACATGAGCTATTCTTACCAAGCCTATACGTTTCTAAGTCAGTACAAGTGTAAAACAAGAATTGGGAGTATATAATAAATTCTGCTGCAGTCCTATGGAATAGAGATCTAAATGGTCTGCCATGAGCTGTTAGCTAAGCCACAAAGACTTTAGGCTATGGCTAAATACAGTGGGGGCAAAAATTAGGTAACCGTAGTACTAATATTTTGGTTGCAAGCATGTCATCACCACCAATTGTACCTATACATATTTAAAAACATTTTAAGCTCCAGGAAATTTTTGAGAAGAGATGCAGAGCAACGAACAACTGAAAGTAGCTTAAAAGCAGGTCACTGAAAGACAGACTTGTAAAAAACGTTACACTCAGTCCGAAGTTTCATTTGAGATTTGATTATTGAGAATTTCCCTTCTAAGATGATAGGGGACTTCTCAGAACTTCCCAGATACATTAACATTCTATGAGAAGAACTAGTTTTGCTGCCACAGAAATTGGAAATTGTATTGTTTGAACAGTGGAAATGGGAACTTCCTAAAATAACCTTTGGGTCTATTCACAAAAAGTAGTATGAAGCAGTGGAACGAGTGTATTTTCAAGAAAAAGCAGCATCAACATTCTATGATACTTGTGGAATTAACAGCATTTTTACCACTTACACGTAAAAGAATTATACTGTACAACATGTTTTTGATGCAGATTTTTTTTTGAATAATAAAAGCATATTGTTTTTCTGTTTCACTAGCATCTTATCATGCATCTCCTCTCTTTTTTTCACTATTTCTGGGAAAAACAAACAAACAAACAAAAAAAAAAACAACAACCTTGCTTAAGTTAATAACACTGCCGTGTTCTATAGCAATAATCATCTCGTAGTTGAAATACACTACTAATCCAGTTGTCCAGATTACTGCATTTTGTGAATAGACAAATCTACCTATCTTCATCACATAGGTACAGATGACAACCTTCCTTCATTAAGAATTTTGTGGGATGAACACTTCTTATAGACTACACAAATAAAAACGGAATGAGAAAAGGTAGGAAATACAGGGATAGAGGAAGTAAGTTAATCCACCTTGGAAACACAGTGCACTATCATTGTCTTGGTGGTTGTTGTTAGCTGTGTCCATGTCTTGTAAAGAGGCACTAAGAGGTAATCTTCCACAATCGTTCTGGTACAGTGGGCAATGAGCAGCACCATCTTGAGGCAGTGGATGAAAAGGCTGGTGCATGGGACGCTTTTTCAGAGCCGTCAGAGATGAATTCCTTTCTGGAATGTCTGGAAGCAGCTCAGTAATAAGTCTGTGTAATATACTGTTGTCAGGCAAGCTTCCCCTCCTTTTTTCAGCTTTAATTTGGTCACAGATGTCTTTAAGTGCAGAATCTAGTGCTTCAAATACAGATGATTTGCATTTTTTCTTTTCAGTTTGTTTTTTAGGGGCTGCACTTTTTTTCCTCCGGAAAGGCACTGGACTGACTAGGAATGCTATCTTGGAGAGACCAGATTCTGATTCCTGTCTCCTTGGATCCTCAGTGGTTTCTTGTTTAGCCCTTTCATGTTTCAGCATGGTGGTGAAGCGGGTGTAGGATGCCGGGCATCTGCCTTTGCAGGAGCTGATGAGATGCCGGTGGTGGTGGTGGTGGTGGTGATGGTGATGGCCTGATCCATAAAAGCTTTCAGACGATGTGAACGAGAAGTGATCAAAGTCACTTTCACTACAAAAGGAGGAACCTTCTATCTGGATAAAGTCACTGAGGTCAGAAACCACTCCGTCTTGATCACTGTCTGAAAAATCCATATGTGACCGTTGTGGCTCATCACTGGTCACTTCGATATGAATTGGCACCAGGGTTTTAGACTTGTAGCTCCGTTGTACCTGAGAGGGATGTCTGCCTTGATTTTCTTCCTCCAGCAGAGACTCGATGGAAAATCGCCGCTTTGTACATAAACCATTTTTAGGAGGCTGTAGTGTAATGGTTGACAACATTTCATCACCTAGATTTGGCATTGATTTTGACTTCTGAATTAGTTTTTCAAATTCTGATATTCTGGTTGGCACCATGTCCCTGGGCACCTCTTCAGTAGAAGACTCTCTCCATCCTTGAAGAATACCTTTATGCTGTTCTTTTTCATACTGCAATATTCTGGACTTCACAGAACAAATCACCTCGGAATTCATTAAGTCCTTGCGATTGATGCGGTGCATCTTTTTGTACATTTTTAGGAAACCTGGGGCATCATGTGCAGATCTGTGACGAACTCTTGCCCTACCACCGCCACGGCCCTCGGGAACATACGGGGAGGCCCAGTTCATTGAGCAAACATCTTTGGAGTCCTCCTCACATAAAAGAGAGCCCATGCTTTCGGACTTGGCCTGCGCATCAGGAAAGCTATCGCGATCATCTGTTAAAAGATCATCGCAGCTACGAGATTTTCTCTTTGGAGAAGTATTTTCTTCTGTGCTGCTCCACACTTCTGCATTTTGACGAGTCATTTGCCAGCCATTCTTGTAGCTGATTGCCCTTCTCGAATCATTTGGAACAGCTAGATGTTGTCTGTAAGTGCTACAGTAATCTAATTCATTTGAGGTGTTGTGGTTGTGCACTGAATAACTGAGGAGGGATGGATAAACTTTGCTAATATCCCCACCTTTGTAATCCATAGAGCAGCATGGTAAAAGAGAGACATTGCCAGAAATTAAAAGATTCAGAAAGTTGAAATTAGTACCAGTTTTAGACAGACTAGAAAAGAGACAGCAATTGTTGCATCTATGCTATTAGCTTAGGTCAGTACAGAGGTTAAAACAAATTAGGTCAGCAGAGCTAATAATTAAGCCTACCCCCAAACAGTACCAAAACAAACCAATGTAAGAAAACAAGCATCAACACTAATTTTGAAGCAGGTCAAAAAACAATCAAGTAATAAAAGCTGAAAAGGATTTAAAGATGAAGCCAATCCAAAAGTCTAGACCTCAGTACACCTTAACTGAGATAAATTGAATTTGGAGAGAGACTGAAGTTTTGCATCTCTGGAGTGAAGACCATTATTTATTGTATTTGAACACAATTCTGTTCCATGGAATTTAACTAAGACATACAGATATACACTAACTACGGGAAATGTCAGAAATGGACAAAACTAAAGTAGTAAAGCTGTCCTTGATAAGAAGTTCACATCAAATAGAATGATGAGCATTAGGAAGTTATTCCGTTTTATGTTCTTAAATATATTTCAAATCCTTTGACACCTGTGCATTCTGAAAGCTGTTCAGAATTTTTGAGCTGAGTAGTGTTCAGAGTTCACAGTGACAGCACATTCTTCTAACATAAGAAAAAGATAAATATTTTTATAAGATCAAATAGGAAATCTCTCATCCCCTGCTCATATGTAGCAGGGATATACCAAGAAGCAATGAAGGGACTAGGAATGCACATAGAACAAATATGAATGATTATACAGTTGCTCATTTCTAGTTTCCTCCAGAACGCTGAAATCCTACCTATTCACCTCACAAACCTGGTTATCTTTCTTGTAAAGCTTGCCATGAGTTATTGCCAGAACCTGTCATACTCTCCAGCTAGTACAGTGCTTGTTTTGGGCATGGCTTCGCCCACAAGTACAAAACCTGAGCTTGAATCTTGGTTTGTATCAGTTACTTGTCACCGAGTGACAACTACCTCAAAGACATTTAGTTCTGACAGACAGAACTCATTTCCTTCTGACAAACAGTAGGGTTATTTTATCTTTCAAAATGTAATGACAATTGTAATGATGAATATAATATTTCTGACTACTTTTTAATCTTGGTTTCTCAAGACTGCTAGAGGAAATAAGCTGGATTGTACATCTGTTGTGCTGAACAGGAGGGAAGGGAAGTTTCAAAGCATGCATTTTTGAAAACCGTTTTCCTGAGACGATCTTAAAGTCACTACATGAGTAAAGAATATTGACAAAATTTTTCAGACTGTCAGGCTGAATTTTCCCTGTATGATACCTTGAAGGGAGTACCATTTTATACAGCTTACAGAGGGCAAAAGAAGAAAGCTGAGGAACCATTGCACAGGTGAAAATTAAGATGTATCAGCTTACTGAGCCTAACCAGCAGGTAGCAAAAACAATAACCCTTAGTTTGACTTTCATAGTGAAGCCTGAGATGTCAAACAAGTTTTAAGATGTATTTTTTATCACTACTTGAGCATTCTTGACCTAGAAGTCCCTATGAGTCAAATTTGGAACCCTTATCTCTTATATTTGAGCTGAAATTTCTCAGTGGTGTCAAGTGGCAGTATTCACTTCAGGACATGCTTCAAGCAGTTCAGTCTGCTTTCTATAAGAACAATATGAATCTGGATCAGAAACTATATGAAACTGTATCAATCTATATGAAACTGTATGAATCTATATGAAACTGTATGAATCTATATGAATATATGTAATATATATGAATATATGTATATATAATCTGTATGAATCTATATGAAACTGAAACACTCAAGTTCAAAATCCATGCTGATCAAACCCCTTATAATGTGCTGCTTATTTAACAAAATGGTTAATTCCAAGAAAAAATAACATTCTGCTCAGTTTCATAATGTTGTGAAAGAATGGAGTGACATGGCTAGGTCACCTTCCAAACATTAAGTAGCTGTGGTAGATGCTTTTAAGGGAAGGATTTCTCAAACACTGGAATTGTTTAAGTCATGGTGAGTGCTCCTTATTAGTGGTGTAGTAAAAGTAAATGCAGGTAAGTGGGGTTTACCACCTTTACATAAAGCCTAAACGCTATGTTCTTTTCAGTAGTAATTATCTTTTATAAAGGTTTATGCAATCCCTAATACAGCTACGGCTGATTGGAAAGTATAGCTAAGAAAATACAGCAAATAAATGACTAATAATAGCTGGAAGAGAAGGACAGGTCTTGTAATAGATATTATTCCATATATTAGTTCCAGCATATATTTTACTGGAAACCTTTTGTCTTGCTGCAGGAAACACCTAAAACCTCAAACCAACCAAACAAAACCCCAATCAAATCAAACCATATAATTCAAGTATCTTTTCTGGAGAGACATGGAGAACAGCAATGGAATTACAAGTTACTTTTTTAAAAAAGGAACTGATTAGATTGTATATTCTGTACTAAATACTTCAAGAATTTATGAAATTAAAAATCAGATTATGGATACTTGCTTGATTAAATTAGGTCCTGATAACTGACAATGTCCAATACATCTGCTATAGATTTTGAAGTTCTAGTATTATAGCCGCACATCTTTAATCTTAAATACTATTTGTCTTGATTTACTTCCTCTATATACAGAAAACAGTTTTACAATTTCATTAATCTAATAAGAGAATAGTGTAGTTCATAAAATTTTATGGATTTATATATTATGGCACAAATCCTATTATTTAACCAATTTTCATTTTCCTAGAAGGGGCAGTTGAAACTGGAAAACCCTTGTTACAAATCCAGCTTTTGATCAGCTTAGAATGACACGTGTAAGAATAAACAAGTTAGACTTTGATAAAAGGCCCAAAGCCAACCAGCAACAGTGGACAGGCGCATTTAATACCAAGGTATTGCACAACACATCATCAGTAGTTTTCTTGTAACGAATATGCTCTCCTCTTACCTTTTGCTCTCGATGGAGAAGAAGGAGACGAGCTAGTTAAAGGCTTTCTAAGGGTGGTATATGGGCCTTGCATATCTGTACGGCCCACATTAGGCCTGTTTGCGTTCTGGTCACTGTGTGCCCTCTGATGACTTACAGCAGGTTCTGACTTCCTTCTTTTCCTGTAGTCACTCGCAGTACTTGCAGAACTACAGAAATAAGCAGTATTAGTAGCAGTCTAACCTCTGAGATCACACTTGAGGAATTAAAAAGCAAGCTTGTAATTACATTATTTGCTTATAGATTAAACAATACTGGAAGAAATACATCAGAAACATGAACAGGGGAGAAGCACTCGTCTCAGATCTCTTGTAGCATGCTTCAGAGAAAAGCCATGGGCTGGCACTCTCCCATCCTCCTGGTACTTTAACCTGCTAGGAAAAGCCCATCACTCAGCACTGAAACACCAGGCTTTGCCTGGGCAGCGTGGAGAATCTTGTCTTTTGCTGGCAATATAGCTGGTGTGAGGTGTGATGTAGGCAGGAAAGGGTAGTCACAATGTAAATTAAGATCACAAACATTGAAGAAAACCCTTGTTAGGAGATTAGGTTAGGAGATCTGGCTATTGAGATACCTGTACAAACTTGGATTTAAACAGGTAAAACAGTCTAGTTGTCCAAGATGCTCAATAAGTTATTACAGGAGTTGCTTTTATGAGTAGGTAATAGCAGTGTAAGAAGGCATGGTAAAAAGTAAAATGCAGCTATAGATCAAAATTTGAATGGTGAACTGCCTGTTGTACTAGAGTAGCAATTCAGCATAAAGATGAGACAAAGAGACAGAGAACAGCTGAGGTAGCATGCTTGGGGGAACAGCACTGGAAGTGCTGCAGGCAATAAGGTTAAATGATAGGTTGTTGGAATCCTCTCCATGTTAGGAGCCCACAGGTTGTATGCTAAAATCTGACTCTTCAATATCTGGCTTCAGGTCACAAAGAAAACCCCAGGCTGAAACAACTGAAATCACATAATATATTTCTTACCTAGAAGGCCTGTCCAGACCTCTGTCTGTTGAAGAGTGATGATATAAGGAAGTCTGTGAAAACAAATATAGGAATCTGTTATATGTCTGTATTTAAAAAAAAGGGTGACAAGTTCTGCTTATAACATTTATTATGTTTGTTACTCTGTGACATCTTACAAAAACATAGCGTGATGATTAACAACATCCTGTGGGCTCCAGCACACAATTTTCAATATTTCAACTCCAATATTTCAACTTTCAATATTTTTAACTCCAATATGTCATGAAGGTAGTTAGGCAACTTGTAAAAGGCATCACTATGTTTTGTTTCATATTCTATTTCACTAATGTTTTTCTTTTAAAGCACAACTAAATAGTGATCTAAATTCATTTTTCTCTATACCATTTTTGAAAATACATATACAACAGCTGAAATGAAATTTTGCTGTGAAAACATGAAAAGCTGAAAATTACTCCTGCATGTGGAAATGAAGTCTGCAGAGTTTGCCCTCTCCCCACAATTAATTTTATTATTAATATACAGTCAGCTATTAATGACCACTAATTTTAAATTAACCATTCATAGATTTTAAGCCTGCGGTCAGAATTCAGTAATGCCACAATTAAGTAGGTAACTAGGTAGGAATCTAGACTGAACTGTATAGTCCCTGTGGCATTTATTCCTGGGAACAAAGCAGCATCCAAAAGTTAAACTTGTTTTAAATTCTTTGGATGTCATTTCAGAGCTAACCTGATGGACTGGAAATTAAATATCATACAGGTTTTTAAGCTTTGGAACTATTTTTCTCTAAGCCTTCTAGACTTCTTCTCTGGATAGGAAAATCTTTATACACTTTTATTTGTACAGAAGCACTGTGTAAATAACAGCATTTAGGGCCTTTTTTTTTTTAATTTTAAATATATATATATTTATTCTTTTACATATTCTTTTTTTTTTTCTTTTTTCTTCAGTGATTTGAATCACAAGTTCATGAATAGGACTTCTCCCAGATTTGATAAGTGACGCTTATGTATGGTTTTAGAAATCACCTGAGAGTATTTGGGAACAGATTTCATGTGACCCTGAATACTTTAAATGATGTGTGAGGGGAACTGTTGAAACTATTTATACAGGGAGAGAGCTAAAATGACAATATCCATAAATATGGTTATTCAGAGGTATTTGTCAGTAGGCTTTGTTATTTAAGACTTGTATCACATACCAAATGATCCCATCAGGACATAACTGAAGTTCTGATTTCCAGATTATACTGAAACTTATTAAACTTTGAGGCAGGGAGAACCACACAAACAGACACAATACAGAACAAGTGTTACCTAAAACTTGAGGTATGATCGTTTCCCATTTTCCCACTAATTTTTAACTGTACTTTAATTTAAACCATGTTAAAAAACAAACAGGTAAAAAAAAAACTTTCAGACTCTTAGTAAGAATGGCAGCTGAGATACAAACAGTTAAAAATGTTAACAAATCAAAGATTTTAATGCTACTTTCCAGAGAAACTAAGTTCTCTAGAACTTACTCATGTTGATCTCTGCATAAGGTTTCAAAATGTTTATTTTTTCTAAAACAGTAATTTCTTTGCTTTGTGGATTAGTATTTCTACTGTCTTATGATTTATTACTACCATTATTCTCACTATTAAATACCTATATTACTCTTAAGTTCATAGACTCCAGCTAGGACCAGAATTCACTTTCTGTATAAACAAAAAGGTAAAATCCCTCCTCAAGTGATATTACAAACCTCTGATAAGTCACCTAAAAAGAATATACTCACTGAAAATAAATAGCAAAAACTGATCACTAGAAGTGGAAGCACTAGGCTCCTATACTTCCAGCTGTCTCCTGAGCAGTTATACTTGAACCAACTTGTAGGACACTGTGGCAGAACTAATTGTAACACAGATTTTCAGCAGAGCTGGAAATAAAAGCTTCCAGAATTATTTTAGTGCTAGCCTAAAAGAAAAGGGCTACATGTCACGCAGCCTTGTTCAACACATCCAATACAATCTTAAGGCACAGTATATTAGAGGAGATGTGATTTCCTCTACTCATCCACGTCTCATTTACAGTAGAGGATGATACACATAAAACCCAGAGTGTGTACACTACGGCAGGAAGGAGAAAGTTGCATTGATAAGTGCTGGTAGCAATATATAGCAATCTATCTGCTACAAATTCCTATTGTGTTTATTCTTTAACATTTGAACAATTTAACGTGACATCAAGCAATGTCCAGCTGCAATTTGCAGCCTGTGTAAGAGAGATCTTCCCCACCACCTGGGAATTAAGCTGCTGCTACGAGGAGCAAGCTGAGGCAGTGGGATGTAACCCATGTTCTCAAGGATACTTCGCAAGGGAAAGTACGCATCAGCCGTCTCAGGAGAGTGGCTGTCTCAGCAGGGCAGGTCTTTTGTAGCAATGGCCTGTTGGGAGAAGCCTGCCAACATTACTGACAAGGACACAGCTTTTCCCACTGTTAAGTGCTTCCAGCAGCGAAGGTTTGCCTCACTCATACAATGACATACCCCTTTCCCAGGTGGCTTTCTGTGCAGTGCTGCTCCCCACATGCTCTATTCCATGATGGGCGAGTACACAATACTGTGGAATACAATCAACTTTTATCACAGCATACTATTTTTTCTTAATTTGCTAAAACCAACCTCTTTTTTCTGCAAATAAATGGAAGTTATTTCTTATAAGTTTCATTTTTGTAGTAAAAAATGAATTTCAAGATTTGCACGCTTTTTAAATCATCTGCCATTGTATTCCTCTTGGGTAATAAACAGTCTAGGTATGACACCTTAAAAACTAATTAGTGGATTGGATTAAAAATGTGAAGAACAGAAATGGGTTCCAAAGTATTTCATGTACTGTAACTTAGCTCATAAAGTCTATGGACCTGTATATTAGAGAGAAGGGGTACTGTGAGACAAACCCATACCATCTGCTAGGAAATGAGTGATGAATTAAAACACCTTTCCACAGGCAGCATAGGTAGAAGCCTATGCTTTGGAGCTCCTTCTGTTATGGAGGTGTGCTGAGAACATATCATCAGATATTCTCAAACAGACAATAAACCTGCTCCCAGCACTTAGGAAATTTCCATGTTTTATATTTGGAATATGCATGGGGCTGATGGTGAGTGCAGTACTGTTAACTTACTCTGTCTGAACAAAATATCATGATATTTGTTTTTAAAATAAATTCTGAAAGAGGTCCTTATTCCTGAGACTTCACCATTCAGTTCATATTTTCAACATTTTATTGAAATCTTGAAATTTTCAAGATTTCTCTTGAGGTCCTCTGAAACCTGAAAAGTGCTTTATGACAACTGTCCAACTATCCAACTCAGCGATTTTAAGAAAAATAGCTAATGTTATGAGGCCTGTCTGCAATAAAACCATAAAGGTCAGCAGTAGCAGAGCTGCTCGCACTGACAGGTAGTATAACCCCAGTTCTCGTCACGCTGCTACCCAACAGAGTGACGCAACGGCATCAGTTCTGTGTGCTTCCCATGCAGAAGGCATACCCACAAAATACCTGTTGAGCATGCCCTGGAAAATTCCAGAGGATTATTTCAAACCTGGCCACCACTATCAGGCTCAGCTTTGCTGACCAGTCACTGCCGCACGCTAGTATCAGCAGAGGGACCTCAGGCTCACAGGCCCTGCTGGAACCTCTGCATGGGGTAGTACAAACACTGCAGTGAGCTGTCATTGCAGGCCTTCTTGTGCTGGTGGCTCTCCTGCCATTAGAGGCCAGACCGATACCATCTGTCACAGATACTGGCCAAACAGCTGAGGCAGTGACAGCTTGCACCACGTGCAGTGGCTCCAGGGCTACACAGACCGTGACGTAAATCCCACGGGCAGTAGAGCTCCCACTGCCTCCTTTGGAAGGCAATACGTAACCCACGACTGAAACCAAACCATTGAGAACTTCTTTATCCACAGCATTCCCCAGGCCATAAATAGAGTGTCAGTGATCAGCCTAAGACAGCGAGAAGTGTGTGCCATGCCAAAACAGACTGCTGGCCTGCTACGCAACTTTTCCTTTCCGTCCCTTCTGATACTCTTATCACCAGAAACATAACTTGCCCTGTCACCCCTTCTCTGATGCCATCTTTGAAGTTTTTTCTCTGTGAAAGACACATATGGAGGCACATTTGTTGTACGATACTGATTTTTACCACAGACGTACTCTGTTATCCATAGGCTGTGTGGAGTTCATGCCTTCCACCCACAGTTAGAGCCACATTGAAATGGCTTAGAGGGGAAAGTTGAAAGCAAGCAGTGGATATGGTTGCTTTTTATTTCCAAGAGCAGGTAGCACTGCTAGCAGCTGCCTATCAGCTCTTGGGCATGTGTTGACTCATGAACCCCCCAGATCTCTAAAGCTAGGTAGGCACCTTCCAGGACATCCAAGACTGCCTCATGTGGATGAAGGTTTCCTGACAAAACCAATAAAATGTTAGAAACATCCCAAACTACCAAATATAGACTTTGTTGAATACTTTGAGTCAGTTCTACAAAAAAAAAATATATAAACATATATATTTATAGTTAAGCCAATGTTTTAGCTGTTCTCATGCATCAAGGCTTTAATGGTAACTGAAAATGAAGTTAGAAAAGGTAGCCAAAGTTTTAAACAGCAAACAGTTTTGTTTGCATGATGGTTCTAATGTGTTAATGAGTTGTTTTGCAATATTGTCCCCCTGGAAGAATATTTAGTACACTGTAATTTGCAAAGAAGAGTTATTGTACTTAAAGACTTTAAAAGCTTCAAAACAAAATACAAGTGTCCTTGTAAATTCAGTAAAGAGAAAACCAATATTACTTAACAGCTATTTTACACAGACTTACTGAACATGATTATATTTCAAATAATCATATACTAGGACTTTTACGTGGTCTCTGATATATAGAGTACTCCCAAGTATCAGTGAAGGCTAGAAGCTTATTATCTCAGAGAACTGCGCCCAAATTTCACAACCGTAAGTTTTTCCAAAATTATAGAGCTTAAACCAAAGCAGAGCAAGGTGGAACACAATTAACAATTTAAGGTTACAATTTTCATTTCATTTTTGGAGATTCTGAAGGAAGATGAGAGTGAATCATGAATATGAATGAAGCAAAGCCACCATATGAAGTAAAGTCATCATTACAGGATTCACTGACTTTTGCCCTACCACTCTAAGAACAGCGGGGAGGGGAGGAGGAATGAAAGCCTGTGTCTCTCCCACTCAGAGTAGGGCAATGACAGCCCACTACCTGATCTTGGTGTGTTTTATTCAGAGCAATAACAGTGACTGCCAATGCTTCAGTTACAAATTTACAACAGGATTATCAATTGTGTGTTTCCAGATCAGCAACCTGAACCAAAAAATACTTAAATGGAGAAGTGATAGCTCAACCACAAAGGCTTTGACTTGACATATACAATTTGCAGTCAGATATATTAATACAAAATACTATTGTGCTGATGTATTATTTATGTCTGAACGCACTGCACTTGCCCAACTCTGAAGAAGTGGGAATTTGTCAAGAGTTAGAGACATATGGGCTGTTGTGTAATTCTGAGTGTTAATCTCTGAGAAGTTTTGGGGACAAGGACTCACAGTTCCTAGGATAATAAGATCAACATCCAAATGCACTAGTGATCTGGAAAGATATGAAGACAAAGATACAATGATTGTGAATTAGAAACATCTCATAACTATCAGGAGGAAACCACTAAATTTTAACAAACAGACACAAACGGCGAGCACACCAACCCTTCTTTCCAAGATAATCATCTGAACAAGAATCATTCATTTACCTCATTGGAAACACCAGAAGAACTGTCTTGAACATACTCCAAAAGCTTTTTAGGTGGCTGCATCATACAAGCAGAAGTGCAGAGATGAAATGGAGGAGAATCAATGGCAGCAAGGAATGAAACGTGGAGAAGGTGACACAGTTAGAAACTAAGTGTTGACAACATCAGATACAAGAGTGACACATATGGGTAGAATGGAAGGAAGACCATGTTACAGTATTTTGTAAATTATTAAGCATCTTAATAAACGTTAGTAACTTTAGGCGGTAAAATTTACAGCTTGAATGATTGAATCAATACTAGCAGTTTTTAATATGTGTGAGACAAAAGAATGTAAGGCATCACAGTGACATTCTGCTGGGAACTCTCAATGTTCTTTATCTTACAGGAGACACTACATTCACAGGTTATCAGCACTAGCAAAACATTGTTCATATATTGTTCTTCAGAAGAACGTATCTGGACTGTGTCTGCCTACCTATATGGAAGAATGACAAACCAGCTTCAAAGGCTAGATAAAAGGAGATGAGAGGTAATCAGGGATAAATGTGATATGCTACAGACCACTGGACAACAAATTTTAAAAGGAAGTATGTAGTTTGCTTTCTCTTTTGCTTTCACTGAAGTAGCTGTGTGTTCTGATTTTGACTTATGAACAGATGCTGGTTCCCAGAACGCCCTCCAGGACCCTGTGCCAAGTGCTTAAGCTCCTCATGTAGCATGGCATATCACTATTGTTTTATGCTTTTAAAAATTGTTCAAACCTAATCCAGCCAAAAGCAAAAGATTTAGAATGACTAGTAAACAGTTCTGTTTAACGTGGAATTTATATTGTTCTTAAACATTTACACACTACTATTTGTCTAATATGTAGTCTGTATTTAAGCTATTAAAGTCACAACCCTGGCAGGTTTAGGCTTCACTTAAAAAAAAAAAAAGTTATATGCATTTGATGATTTTATTGACCTTTCTAAAAAAAAAGTCATATTAATTTTACTGGGATATAAATTTGGTAATTTGTAAATCCTTATTAAATTTTTTCCCCTAACATTTAAATATTAATATTCTGCCCTCACTTACCGGCTGTCCAAACTCCAGTTCTGAAAAGAATTTATACCAGGGTTCGTTTTCTAAATCTATGTCATCTGGGTTTACGTGATCGGGCTGGAGCAGTTGTGAAGGAAAAGGGAAGGAAAAGGCACACACTGAGCAAAGTGCTAGAAATGCCATGTCACTTCAAGGACACACACACAAACACAAAACAAATACAGGGAAAACCATGGAATAAAACCAAAGAATGAAGATGGTATTTAAGACAGAAAATATTCTTGTTCAAGAATTGTCATTGACCAGCAACTTTAATACTTTTCTTTTTGTTGCGATTCTTCCAATGACTGGAAGATGTTAAGCATTTTAAGATTACTCTTATAAAGCTAAGAGGCCTCTTTGACCACTTCTATAAACACAACTGCAATAAGTACATTTAAGGCTACTAAAGATTCCTTGTTTAGAAAACGTTTTAAATGACTGTCATCTTCAGCCAGACAACGTGATCAGCAATAATGACATAATTCTGGCACTATTGCTTTCACTCATTCCTTTGTCTTCTCACAAAGCACATTCATTCTGGTTCTTGCAGTCCTGAAGCAAGCACTCAGCAGAGATAGTCAGGCATGACTATATTAAAAACCCACTTCAGAGGATCAAATGGAACTAGGATATTTTAAACCCTATGGTCAAAAACAGGGAACAAAAAATATGCATTCCATAATTTTAGCCTTAGCAGCATTTTGTAATGCTTTATCTATCATGGACTTGTTGACATAGAGCGTTTGTTTTATTTTCGACAGTGAAATATATGTATTTTTTTCATCTGAAAATTCATCTGAAAATTCTCACAGCAAAGGGATTAAGTAGGAACTGAAGACAGCATCAAGAAAGCTTTTCAATGAGCAGAAGAATAATTGACAGATTTATTCAAGTAGCATGAAAACATGACAGTGCAAAACAGTAGAGCTCCCAATGGGATGTTTAATCCACTGCAAACTTGGCTGCCTTAATTATTTTCTAAACAGCTTCAGCTCCTTTGTAAGATCTGATGTAAGCTGCCACGCAGCGCAGAATTACAGTGAACTCTTGTCTTAAGGATCTCTGAATAAAAAAAGCCTCTTGTTGAAGATATTTCTGAATTTAAAATTTAGGCCCCCACAAGTGTAATTATCAGAACTTAGACACTAATTATGGTGTGACCTAGAAAGCAATCCTCAAAGAAGGAGACAAGGTCCTACATAAAGAATGGTACTGGTGATTAAGTATGTAACACTTTTTCCTCCCGAGTCAAGCTGCCACCAATATATTAGAGCAATCACACAGCTATTTCTGTTTTGGGATTTTACTTCATGTATCAGTAATGCCCTTTTGATGGGAATCTCTCTTACTTGTCTGTCTTACTGCACCATGCTTCTCATTGCAGAGGAACCCTGGAATACAGAAATTCAATTTATTTCACATAAACTGAACCAGAAGATGCACTATGGGAGCTCAATTAATGTGCTGCAGCCACTAATGGGTGTTCACTTAATGGGACTAGTTTCAAATTACTCAGATGTAAATCCCTTGAAATGCAAATGATACCATGGAGCTGTTGGCACTACAAATCCAGGCCTACTGACATTATTTCCTTGGGCAGCCAGCCTCAGTTTTATTAGCCTCAAGCTTGCCTGGACAGCAGCAGCCCCATGCCTACACACTGGTGGCCTGGTGTCCCTCCCTCCTTGCAGGGAGTGAGAACACACCACCAGATGCACTGGGCTTCCACCCTGGCAGCCAAACAGATTAAAATGGAAATGGTAACTGTCTCCCTTTTTATCTTTAAATACTCTTGTTAGTAGTTGAATGCTAAAATAAAAAATAAAAATCTGCTTGTAAGGAAAAAAAAATGGAACCAGCGTATTTTAATGCAGTTTCTCAGTATTCAAGTTCTCCTCCTATGGTAGTGTGCCAATGCAGTGAGAGCATAAGGGAGTGTGTGAATTTAGCTCTATGCACACAAGTCTTACTTTTATTTACAGTTTGAACCGCAGAGGGCAGCAAACAAAAAGAAAGAGTGCTGAAGTTCCTAACTTCACTGCTGCCTAGCAGTTCCTGGGAGGACGCTGCATTCCTTGTGCTACCACAGGCAATTGATTTCACTTGGCTTCCAGATTCAGCTTCACTGGAGGACTGTTTTTGATTTTCTCTCCTACTAAGAGACTCATTTTAACTCTCTTATTTTGGCTTTAAAATTATGACAAATTACTTTGACTTTAAAAAATGATTTTGGCTTGGCCTTACAAAGTATCTCCCAAACTGCTGGAACAGAGGATAAAAGCATTAGGAAGGTAAATTCCCTTTTATGACTCACTAGTCAAACCGAGTAACGTTCCCATACTTTGTGTCCCTAAGCTAGCTTTCAGTAGCATTTTCATTACTTGTTTTAAATTTACTATTTAAAGACAAACAAGCATCTTCTTTTTGCCATGTGCATCAAATGGTCAACACAGCACTGTATCAGCATACTCAAATACAGAATACTGATGTTAATTAAAAATTATATCTATGGTCTGGCATACAGCTTTGCCTGCGTTTGATTTTATATACGTAGGTAGGCATTCACAGGTAATAATACAGTTCCATAGAGCTTCCTTTTCATCTTTTTCTTCTGACTATTTTCAAAAAGCAGTTGTGCCTCCAAGTCCACTATCAGATTGATTTAGTCTCTCCATATCTTTATCAGAAGACATATTTTGTAATTTTATAACATATCTAAATGTGGAATTTGTAATTCAATTTAAAAACACAATTAAAACAAAAACAAAAAACAAAACAAAAAAAACTTTAGTTCACAGAAAGCATTACTGGAGATCAGATACTGAGTAGCATATTCTGATAACCACGCTGTGATGTCAAATGTGACCAAACTTGTCACCTGTGTGAACTTGTCACCAAGTTCAAATTAACCACTACAGTTGAAAAATTAGAGGTACATCAATGTGCAAGCACAGCATATTCTTGCAATTTGACAGAGGAATATTTTAAAATTTACTTTGATTATGAAATCCTATTGTATATAAACTCAGTAGAAAATTTGTATACTGAACATACATATAAAAAATCTAGAATAGAAATGAACCCCAAAGTTTTATCTGACTACCACAAACATATTTTTGTGCTTTGATTAGAACACAATGAAAGTAAATTAATCTATTGATTGTCCCAATTTTTCGGTCTTTCTTTACAGCAACACCAAAATTTTTCCTTACTTGCTTCATTGAAGGAAGAGAGAAATGTACAAATTGTAGAATCTGAAGTTGTAACTTCATATATACGAGGTTGAAACTGGTAAAGAATATTTAACTTTATATTCATACGAGTAAGATTAAATTATTACACTACAATTTACTTATTTACTGGAAGTAAACATGCATTTTAGGAAACAAATCAATGGCCCTGATGACATTAGAGAAAAAACAGAGCATTTTATTGAATCACAGACAATGGAGACTGAAAGACACATCAGAACAACTTTTGTACCACCTTACCAGTACTATGTTGTTAGAAGAAATCGTAATGGGTTACAAGCTTATTGAAATGGGGGAAAAAGGAACTGCCCTTGCTTGGAAGACTATTCAACAGGCTAAGGTCACTTTTTTATTTTTGAAGAGCACTTTTTTATGTAATTGAGTATAAATTTTAATTTTCTAAATTTCACTCCATTAATTTTAGTTACAATCTCAAAACGCCAACCATAACCCCCTCCTTTTTGTAGATGGTTAATAGTCTTACAAGGTCAACTTACAGAAGAAAAAACATGAATTCCCTACTTCATGACAGAAGGCTGCAACATGATATTACAACCTGAAATTTCACTCATCTTTTAATGTCTATAACAAAGACAACCAACTCTTCCTAACTGATCTATTCATTTGAAGTTTATTACTACCTCATTTATTTTAGGTTTATTATCTCTCATGTTCTTTTGTTCTAACGACTGAGAATCTGGTGAATTAAATTTCCCACTAAATATTAATCTTACATTAAATCTCCTTTTATTATATACTTCCTATTTTCTAACCTAATTAATTTGTGATTAATTTTCTAATTAATCACAACTGCTTCCAATGTAGTACCTACATTAATAATAACGGTAAATCTGATCTTTCAACATCATCTGCCCTGCTTAGCGTCATATAAGGTAGTTTGTAAATATTGTTCTGCCACCCCCGTTTTTTTTTGAGATCGTTTACATCGTTTACATTTTTTGTAAAACTGATACAGTAACAGTTTTAAATTTGGATGTTATAAATGTCCAACATTTACAACACTAATGAACTATATTCATTTTTATCATCCATATTTTGTACAATGTCTTAATATAATCAGAACAAATTTCTTAGATACCATAAATCAAAATGTTTTGAAATGATCAAAATGAAAGAAACTCATGCAATCCTAACAGAGTCGTGAATTTGGAATTTGCTTCTGAATTTGGAACTAATAGAATGTTTTCACATATCAGCCTTTCCTAGACACACAGGAAAATCTTTTGGCACCTACTCTGCTGATCACCCTTTGATAAGCTGAGAGTCGTACGTTCCATATCTGATTCAATGGACACGAGGAAAACAAATACATCTTTTTCTTTTTGTAACATGGTCAAAAGGAAGTACATGAATACATAAACATCATTTTTATCAACAGCAGAAATTCCAGAACTGTGATAACTTACTCTGTTTCAAATATTTTCATATCTGTTAATAGTTACACTAATGTCAGCATAACTTCTACCATGACTCTTGTTTTTCAGTCTTTTACTCTGAACCACACATAAAGAATCTCTCAATTCTGTCTGAATATTATTTCCTCAGCTTTTTAGATTTATTCTATAGAGAGGTGTTTCCTTAATTTCCTCAATTTTCTTAAATCAGCTACTAATCTAAGCTTCAGATGACAGAACTCTTATTTTGCCCTTGACTGAAGCAACTCAGCAAGTATAATGTGACTAAAGCTTTTCTGCATGAAAATACTGTAAGGAACAAACAAAGCTCAAAATCCAACCTCTTGATTGCGAGCATCAAAATTAAAATGCACAAACACATTAAAAAAAGAAAAAAAAGGCTCCAGGAACAGTCAGCAAAGCTCACTTTTCTGTCATCTCATTAGTTCACTAAAATTGAAAAACTGTATCTATGACCACATCAATCAATAATGCAATTCCTATACGATTTTTCACGTTAAGCTAGTAGGAAACATAATTTATTAGAAAAGTAAGGCTATCCTTGCAACATTACTGTACTTTCTTTCTTCCTTTAATAAAAAAAACCTTGAATCTGCTGTTATTCTTTGGCACTGGAAAGGCTGGTAAATGACCTCAGTGTATAATGCAACTGTTGCAATCCAAAAAAGTGCTCAGAACAAATGTCACTGCTATTTAAATATATTTTTTTCTTAAGTGCATCTTGACAACAAATACTAAATCCCATGTAATTAGTTTGATTAATTAGCAGTCCACAGAGAAATGCCAACTCCCTGTTAGAAAAATGAATCAGTTCTGCAAGAACTTAATTTCACAGAAACACACTACAGAAGTCATATTTCTGCAAAGGCCAAAAAAACATGTGGAAAGGGTTCTTAGTACAGGTGTTTCATGCTGTTGACATATTACATATTCTGAAATTGAATTATTTGAATAATTTATTTTAAAATAGAAAAAAAAAATATGTGAACAAGCATGGAATGGAGCAATACATACGCAAATAATAACTTATTATCAATTACATAAAAACCTTCTACTGAAAGCAGGTCTAATCAGAGCAGGTTGCTCAGGGCTGGGTCTAGGTGAGTCTCAAACACTTTCCAAAACTGAGATTTCACAGACTCTCTGGGATACCTTAACTGTTATTAGATCACAATCTGCTTAAGGGTAAAATTAGTCACATCCTGAAAATGCAAATTGTTTATTCTTATGCATTAATTAACCAGAAATCATATGTGCTGTTGCTACTACTGAAAATGAATGCTGGAGATGCATGCCAATTAGAAAAAGCAGCTTCCATTAATTCACAGTTCTACTCATCATCCATTATGTTTGCACAATAGTTCTTTGACTTCTTAGAAAAAACAGAAGATCCAAGTTTAGCAAATAAGCCAAACTCATATTTTCAAGGCAACCATGAGGAAAGAGCAATGAAAAATTGCTGCAAAAGCATATTTGAGAAAGGACTTTCAATATTCATCTGAGTAGTTATAATCAGTAATAAATAATAAAAAGATGATCTCTCACCAAACCTCTCACTGTATATTACTATTTCACGTATGTCTCTTACCGGTCTTTCATGTTCAAGGATTGATGACTTTCCCGGCTCATACTCAAAAATGCTTCTTGGTTCAGAACGGAATTTGCGGGTATCTACCTTTCTGTCAGGAGGATCCCAGTCATTTCTAAATAATAAATATGAACAATGGACTTAATTGACTGTCAAGCCATCGCCTTTACAGCTCTCTAAATACACACAAAACCAAATGAATTTAGGAATAGTTTCTCTTTCCAGATTTCAGTTGTGAAGTGTCTGGCCTAGCATCCCATCTTTATTATAGCAGTAAAATTTTTTATAGCAGTTATTATAGCAGGTATATTCAGTACTGCAAGAAAAATACTAGATATGTCCAGCCTATGTGATTATTTATTCTTTTAACTGGTGAACCAGTTAAAAACTTTCCTGACATATTGTGTTAAAATACCATGGCATGCCTTCTCAAATTGCAAATTTACTACACCATTGCGCAAAATATATTTTTACTATACTAACATAGATAAAAGAACGGTAGATGTTTTTGTCATCACACAATATGACAGTAAGTCCACATAGAAAAACTTACAAAATTTTCTGAAACAAAAAATGAGGAACTATTTTACAAGACAGTGTGAAACTTTCATAGGTGTTCTTTATCCTAATCTGTAGTAGAATTGCTCTTGAATATCCTATAAATAGAATATTCTGTTTCCTTGGAACTTTAAATAGATAAACAAAAACAAGAATTTGGAGTCAACTTTGGGACAGAACTTTATCCAGTATCTCTACAATTATAATTTTGCTTTCAAGTTAATAGTTCCATGCAAAGAATACTTTTTTTTTTTTTTTTTTTTTTTTTTTTCCAGTCACATACGACGTTGTTTTAATAGCTACCTGCACATTTTGGGTGGGTAGTTTGGTAGTTACTATCACAGCGAGAACTATCTTCTCATGGGATTTTTGTAGTCACTACCCATATTGTATTTGGAATAACTGTAGCTCTGGGGCAAATGATCCACTAGTAACTCACGGCATGGGCGAAGGAAAGAAGAAGTCTCATCAGTTATTTCCTGCACTTACAATAAGAAATAACATGCTCTGGTTAAATTCTATCAAGCTTTCTGATGTGACTCAATATGATGAGACCTGACCTACTAAGGCACAATCACGTGCCTTAAAAAATCTATGGGTTAGCTTTTGTTTACAGTGCAATTTCTGGAAAACAGATGCATCTACTTATAAAATGCCCTACCTTTCAAGGGAAAACTTACACATGGCTTTTAATTGTGCATTTTCACTGAAGCAAAACTACGTTTTCAGAGGAGAATTTTTTTTAAGAACAATTTTTTTTTTTAATTTTTTATTTTTAAGAACAAACATTGCATATCACTTTGAAAAAAAAAAGGATGCTGCTGAAATTCTGGTTCACACTGGATTCTCTTTAATTTACAATGTTTAGCCTATAATCCCTTATGGACTATATTTTTGAGCCCAACTGTTAATGTAAACCATATCTTGGCCCCCAGCTAGAAAACTGCGATACCTGAGAACCTAAGCCTCTTATGTGAGATTTTAAATACTCATACTTCATAGGCAATTAAAAAAAGAATCTCCCAGTGGCAGGAAAAGATTGATGAGCTATAGCTGTCAGCAGCAGGCAAAGCATAACTAATATGTTTGGCATCCCTTGGCCTGGAGAACCTAGATTTTCACTGCCTGTCCTATCAAGTAGGAGATTAAAAAAGAGAGGCTGAACATCCAAATTAAGTGTTGAAGCAGTTATTTTCAAGCTTGACAAAAGGAATTGTAACAGTCCTCAGCTTCTGTGACCTAGGCATTTGGCCTAGCACTGGATGATGACTCACATAACTTCAGAGATCAAAGCTAAGCAGATCTACATTTTAGCTTTTTGCTAACAAGATCTATGCTTCTGATCTATGCTAACAAATGCAAACCCCTTGGCCTTTGGGAGGTAGTCCAGCTCTAACCCCCATAATTTCCACTTGAAAATTGTCTTCAGCAACAGGAGGAGCCAAAATCAATAATCATCAAGCAATCTCATTTTCATCTGCAGTATATATACCTGCTGGATTACTTTTTGAATTGCCACTACCTACAGATTTTAGAAAAAGCAATAACCTTAAGTCTTAATTTTTAGTACTTAGTATCCTTATTTTTTTTTTCTTACTGTATTTTATGTAAACTGCAAATGATTTTAAACTATTTAACATCATTCAGATTCTACATATAAATATAAAATGTCCAAACTGACAAAATGGGCTACTTCTGTTTTGTTGCTCAAGGGTAATTAGGGAAGATGGGCTTATAGCCACAAATGGAACAAACACTGATTTAAAATCATCTTAAAATATATAAATACTCACACACGTAAATGGAGAATAGTATAATGTTATATTAATGCATAGCACTCATGAATGCAAACACGAAATAAAAAACTTTTTGTTTGAGATATTATCTACAGTTCTGCCAAAAGAGTCTAGAGATTGTGCACAGGGCATTTGGTGTATCAGAAGGGTAGATGTTTATTTCCAAAGTTAACCTTTTTCCAGACTGGACACTAAACGCTGGGATCTGTTTTTGTGTAGCTGGAAAACTATGAGAAATCTCAAATGTCCTTTAATCTGTAAACACCTTATTGGTCTACCAAAATGGAGACAAAGATTAAAAACGAGACATAAAGCTCTTCTGAGTTGTTGAGAAATTGAGGTTGACTGCTATACCTGTAAGTTTTGCTTCTTGAATTTCCATTAAAAACAACATTTAGACTCTTTTGCTTTGTTACTGGATATCCTAAGCAGTGTCTCCTACTCAGGACTAACTATTCAAGGCAGCTGCTAGAGTATGGATTCTTTTGAAACACAACAACCAGAACCATCCCACCGATGAGAATGACAAATACTTAAAAATGGTATCACTTGTAAGAATACGCACTTCTTCAGCAGGCTGCAGAAATGGCAGCACTATACATGATGCCTGCACTGCTGATGAAGATTACCCCTCATCACCTGACTGTCCTTTAAGTAAAGCCCTTACATTTATATCATTCTATAGCTGCTATTTTTTCCTTCATGGTATCTTGTAATTGGAGTACTATACGTACTGAGAACACTTTGTGACAATCTATTAACTTACTTTTCTGGTGTAATCCTTTCCCGCAGACGATGTGGTGGTACTGGAGGTGGCACATGTGGAGGTGGTAAAGGAGATGAGACCTTAAAGGCATCGGAGCTACTGTCAGAAGCGCTTTTAGACAATGGTCTGTATGTCTGTGTCTTTGCAGCTGGGTGTGCCTGAGCAGAGAAGGATGGACTATAGCTACCTAACATAAAACAAAACCAGAAACAGTTGCAGCATGAGAATGAATTTTAATAAAACACAGAATGCTACAAGAATCCACAGTTAAGTTGCAAAGTTATAAACATGTGTAAATGCATTTTTAAAAGTATATACATTATACATACATGCTATGTAATTCATTATAATACTTTTCATACTTTTATGTATAAAACTACAGGACACACAGGAAAATGCAGCGAAGTTCAAATAAATTAATGATTAATTGGGGGAGGGGGCAGGAGGGAGAGAAGAGTTATTAGCTGTATGTATCTATCAGAGCTGTTAATGACAACCAGTTATTAACCCTAAGGCTCATCCTGTCTCTCGGTTTTTCTATGTCCAGCTGGAGGAGGAGAGGCAGGAAATGCACAGTTGTTTTAATATTGTTTTTAATTAGTATTGTTTTAATAATTACTGTTAGTTTGGGATGGGTAGGCAATTGTGTATCTTGAATAACTCACACACACAAATTCTCTCAATATTACACTAAGAGGTAGTATGAGAGCATGCTGAATGCAACATGAACACTGAAATGGAAGAATTATGAATGGCATTTTTGCACAGGCATGACTTTTTTTTTTTTTTTTTGCACATATGGTGTATTCACACTTCCATTTTTGGTTCTAGTAAATAATTTTGCCACATAGTTATAATATTCTGAAAGATACAACAGTTATTTATCTGTATGATTATGTTTTTCTTGTGGCTAAATGACATCATCACCAGTGCCTATAACAAATATGAACAAGTTCATAAAACAGAAGCATCTTTATAAGGCACTATTATTGCATTTTTAAGACTTTTTGTATTCCCATATATGTAATTAGTATTTGTACTTTCACACAGTAGATCTCTCTTCCTTTTTATTACAAAAGGCTGTGTTGCTTATACTCATTAGTGAAAATATCTGTAATGTAATCAGAAACTGGAGTATTACAATGTTACATCTGCAGGAAGAGACCCACAGTTGTAATACTTTTCTGTGGCAAGAATGAAACCAAAATTAAACTTAGTTTCATTTGGGAAAAAAGGCATGAAAAACACCAACTGAGATCAAACAAGGTGATAAAAAGTGTTTGTGCAAGCATTAAAAAAGCAAGCATGAATAATTAACTACCCCTGTTACTTGCTGGCATTAACAAAAGACTCATTTTGAAGTGAGGGAATAATTCACAGAATCACAGAATTCCTACCAGTACTGTATGCATAGGCAGTATTATACATGTCTGTGTCGTCATCTACAAAAAGAAATATACATGTTACAGTAATGTAGTATGTGCCACTTTATCATAGCAACACAGCTTTGTTTTTGCAAATTCAAACAAGATTATGTCAAGTGCTGTATTTCTTTTTTTCATCTCATGTAGGCGTTTTCTGAATTCACTCTTTTCCCATTACACTTACCGTAAGCTATTTTGCCATCTTGCTAGTGAAATGGTACCTTCTTGCAATGTCACCCAAGTTATACATTACTGTTTAGCCCGATATAAGTTATAGCTGTTTATCTGCTCTACTCTCTTCCCCAAGCCTAATGTCTACCTTTTGTCTGCTCTCCTCTCACTAGAGGAAGTTAACTTTAAAGTTGCTAATGTCACCAGGCTCCATTTCAGCAAAAAGCAAAGCAACGCAAACAAAAAAAATTACATGGAAAAAAATGCAATTCAAACAGAAAACGTACCCTCAAATCAGCCTGCACTGTTCTAACACGTGAGCTCTCCAAAAGAAAGATGGTGTGGTGGGAGACTTACAGTGGCCAATCGCTCATCCCTGACACTAGAGATGAGGATTGCTTCACTGAATTTCATAGTGACATGGAATCACACCGGTTGCATGCCTATTTTCATCACTTTAATTTTTAGTTTTAGTAATAAAAGAAATCCATTGTAAATACACACTCTCTAGAAGAGGAAACTTGCTCTGTCTGCAGCACAATCTATAATCAAATTCAACCATTTGATTTGATTCACTGTCTCACGCTTGAACATTTGCATTTTCATATGGCAGCTAATCAAAATGAAGAAAAGTGCATTTTTTTAATACCACTGAGAACTACACAGCCAAGAAAACAACATACTTACCAGGTTTATGAACCATATGGATTTGCTTGAACATTGTCTTGTACCAATCCTTTGGCCTGTCAACTGTCTAAATAAAATATAGTTTTTAACAATTAACAATTAAATTCAAATAATGAAGAAATAAGAATACCTATGTGGACAGATCTGACCAGATATTTAATGTTATTCTGGACAGAGGCTTAGTTTTATCATGTTTTGTCCCCTATTCATTGTAATCATTTTAATTGCATCTATTTCAAATGGTGTATTTGTTCCTCTCCTTTCCCTGCAACAAGTTCTGGGAGGCACTTAAGACTGAGTAAGTTCTGTATTTTTATCTTGGAGAATACAAGAACACACAGGAATTTGTGCCAGATCAAGAGTTTATCTTCTTAGTGCCCTATATTTGACAATGATGAATGCTAGAACACTATACAGGAAAATACAAACACCTCAGCAATTATAAGCCTACAAGAAGAGCTTCTTTTTAATCCTGGCAATTTCCAGTTTATATTACCTTCAAAATACAATTGTTAAATGATGCACGTATACTGTGGAATACTACTGAGAAAAGAATTAAGGCAATACTATATTTAAGAATTAATGTTTGGATTGTAAACAAGCAGTATTTAATCAGCAGTATTTAATCAAACGGTATTTAATTTCCCTTTCCAGGCAACTTAATTTTCATTTATTCTATTTTGAGAAAAGAGAAACAATGTACCTTTTAACATCACTCACTAAATTGTAGTTGTCTTTACTATTTTAAACTAAGCAGTCTAAAATTTTCCAAACTCTCCTGATATCAACTTTTGGCCATGTTTCTAATTGTTTTATCTCTTACTCCTTTGCATTTTCTATTTTTGTTTGAGATTGGATGACAGTATTTCTGAAAAAGAGGTAACACAAAGGCAAACATATCTTCAGTATTATTCTGCTCAGATCCTAAATTTTTACTTGCTCCACTGTGGTCAGAAAAGCAAAAATTTTAATGCAGATGTACAAAATTAGCTTAGAATATAATGATGCATATGAATAATTACAAGGATCCCTCTTATGGAGAGATCTTGCATTAGTTGCTGCCAAATCTGCAGTCACACTGCCTACTTCTCTTTACTATGAAAAGTGAAAATTCACATATTATTATTCTCTACAAAATAGCCTCCAGATTTGAGTATGTTCACCTGGCTCAATGCCATCTTTACTGAATCACACTTTTGCCTTAAATACTCGTTAAAGTTACTGCATATAAATAATCTGTTTTGTTAACTTTGGTCAACTAGGCAGAAAATCTCCATTTTGAGGAATTAACATCAGTTCTCATGAAATTGATACTAAATGACTTTTTAAAAAATGTTTAAAGGAAGAGCTAACAGCTGACTGAGGAACTCAGAGGTCTGTTGGGGAAGAAAGAAATTTAAGTGGCACTTTATGATTTTTACCCATACCTGACTGCAAGAGAGGGATGAAGGAGGTAACAGTTTTGTTCCAAGGCCTTCTGTACCTACTAACATTCCTGACTTCTGCCAATGAGAAGATTCTCAGAAGCAGATTTGGACCATTTTAACATTGCTTCCCTTAAACATCTACAGTAGCAGAACTCTGCTCCTACAAGATCATAAATGCTCAGAAGTTCACAAGCAAATCCAGCAGCTTCGAAGGAATTCATGCTGACATGGTTAACCTCCATGATGCTCCTCATTTCACACATCAGTACAAACCTATAATCATCCCGTTCCTCTCCGATTGAATTGGGCCAAGAAGGGTCTTCAAAAGAGCTTGAACCAGAATAGATAGTGAATAGATAGGAAACAGTGCAAAAATACAATAGCTCTGACACTGCTGTTTGTCAAGGGACAAAGATACATCAATATATCTTTGCCATGCCCTCCTAATCTGTCAGGTCCTCTACTAATCCACAGGAGGCTTCCACACAGACAGCAACTACAGAGAAGCTGCCATGTCACTAGAGCAGAGAATCTCCCAACACCTTTCTGAACATTTGAACTGTTATCTCATCACCTCCACTCCATCCCTCACCCCTGGGTTTAAAGCCTCAGCCAATAATTTGACTTTACATTATAAACCAGATAGGATTAGTTCAGGAATAGAATAAATTAATTTTAAAATATGCGTCCTCAATCTATATTCACTAACCCCACATGCCAACATATGTTTGGGGAACTAGCTGTATTCACAACGCACCAAGTCATTCAGATGACATCCTGCTTTGCATACATTATAGCTGTTGCAATTAGAGGCTGGAACACGTTATCACCATACGTGAATGAACAATCAGCCAAATAGCATGAGGAGGACATACAAGTATCTGCAGTTGGTACCTAGGAGACTCCATAATCATCGCAGTATTCTAATAATCCATTAGAAAGTATGCAATTAAAGCAGGAATTTGAGGGTATTTATGGTTTTCGGTGGACTTCCTGTATGTGTGTGTTTTGTTTTTCCTAGCTGAAATGTTACATCACTAACTACAGAAAATAAATCTGGTGGGACTTGATTTTTTTTTAATTTTTATTAAATAGAGGCCTTTTTAGTGCACAGATTAATTCTGATAGTTAGACATGAATCAATTATTTTGGATAGTCTAAAGCAGTGCAGTCATACTGCTTTTTGTGAATCTGTTTATTCCTTTCATAGGACACTGTCAGTGGTGAAGTCTAGTGTTGCCATTTGACTGCTTTTCTGAGTGAACAGCTTTTTACTCTCTTTTTCAAAGACTTCATTTTTAAAGCTTTGGAATTTCATCATCTTTGGGGCAGGGCTTGGCACGGTGGCAGAACTTAATGATCTGAATTTTCAGGCTTTGGGTTTGCACTTCCCAGAGCTGGCAGGAGCTAAAGCGGTATGGAGGTAGCACGCTGACATGGGATGGAGGTTCTGAGAGAAGGGACAGCTTTATAGCAGCACTTCCTCTCTCAGCACCATTGGGCAAAGAGTTTGCAGGAATGGAAAGCGACAGGAACATCACTGCTTTCACTGGCTGACCAGCTGTCACTAACCATGCTGTGAGGGGAAAGAATCTTGCAGGAGATCACCACAGCTTGAAAAATCTCTACTCCTGCAAAGCTCTCCAAATCTGGAATACAGTTACTCTCAAATTCCTATTTAAAAGCTTCCCTTTGAGTACCATAGCATTTGAGAACACAATGTATATGTTACCTATCACCTCTGAATCTGCATCTAATGCTTTTTAATAGAATATTGCCATTTTCATTGAGATGGAAAAATAAGACATTTATGAACTTTGCATGCAACTATAAGCTCAACTCATTTGAAAACTTTCTCCCTTTAGATGGTGTAAGTCTGAACTTTCTGGGAGAAGATTCCTATTTGGATATCCCCCTGACCTTGGACAGAGAGTGAGTAGTATATCCTACCTTCTCCTGTTCACGGGAAGTGCAGTTATAGCACTTTTGCATGCTTCTGCATAGTACTGCACTTCTGAGAGATGTCAAGGTGCAGCATATTTGAGTCTTTTGCTGACAAGTATATCACCTTTGTTCTCACATAACTGGGGTACAACGGGCTCAAATACACTTTTGTATATTTAAAAAGTAATCTCAAATCAATATGTTGTAAATGACCTCAAGTCCAGCTAAATCTTAAAAAAAACCCACAGTGTAAGGACACAAAATAGCATATGAGACAGACAGACACAGACATGCTAGCATAGTCCTATGCCTCATCATCAGAATCAGTTCTGTAACACTAAGTTTACAAGCTGCAAGACATTTTGAAATTGAAATATAACCAAAAATGAAAAGCTAATCCAGATGAAAAATGTCCTAATTCAAATTACATTACATTTTCAGGAGAAAATCTTAAGAGTATCAGACCGTACAATCTGAAAGTTAAATACAGGTTGGCAAATTGCCAACTCTGTTAGGCACACTTGAGGGGGATTTCTGTTATATTCTTATGTAACTAATATGCACCCTATTAGACCAATCTGCTATTAAAAAAAAAAAAAAAAAAAAAAAGAACAGAAACAATGACTTTATCCTGTATAAAGCATAGGGACATATTTACTTAAAGAAGGGGTAGGAAGCTAGAGCATTATTGTAAATAAATGTATTCATTTTTAAAGGATTATGATTGTCTTATTTTTATGTCAAAAATAAAGCAAGAAATGCCAGTTTCCCCCCCCTTCTTACCAAAATTGTCCCCAGCTTACCACTTATTCTGAATTTTTCCTATTGCTTTTCTCCATCAGTTCCTGCTTTTCCCCCTAATTTGAAAAATCCATTGAACTGGTTCTTGGCAATTAGACCACAGCCCCGTAAGTCAGTACTGGCAGAGAAGATACATCCAACAGCTGCTACATCCTTGCACCTCACAAAGATTTCACCTGCAAGGGCTCTGCTGCTTTCATCCTGGCTCCCACTCTTCTTACTCTTTCTCCGTCTAGCACAGCACTTCTCCAGCTGGGAAGGCCAGTAAGCAGTTCCCTACAGACCTAGTGCAGCTGCTACTGTGCTCTCTGGACCAGCCAGAAGAGGCTGCCCTGACAGCAGAATGGAAAGAATGCTTCAGCACAATGAAAACAAAACTCTTCAGTCCGACATCCCGGGACCACTCAAGCAGTGACTAGTGGCAGATGATCAAAACTGGGCTAGTCACGATGAAAAGGTTTCCACACTGTTCGTTTATATGTCACCCAGGGGCACTCTGACCATATATTGCACTTCTGCAAAAATACAAGTCACTTATTATTATCTGCATGAAACTATTTGTTTCTATACCACGCTGATCAAATGACAACCACTGCTCCCCAAAATGCAGGAGTGTGAGATTTATACATATACATACACATGGGTACTTGCACTCACACAGAAATATAGCACGTATGAACTTGACTTTAGAAACAACAACAACACAAATACAATTACTGCACATCTCCAAAAGGGAAGAAATACAACTGGAGAAAGAAACACAAAATTTTGATTACTTCTAATTAAACTAGAAACATGAAGTTTCCCAATTATGCTCCCATCAGCATTCTCCTTTTCCGTCAGCACACAATATTATATTCACGAGCCGCCTGATTACGCATGCTGTATTCCTCATTATATAAGACTGGAAGAATGTGAAAAACCCATTACCAACAATCAATTCATTGTATGAGTTCATACACAGATTCCCCAGAATTTCCTACCGTTCTAATTGCTGTAGGGATTCCAGATTCATCTACCGGGCCAATCCCTGCATAATGTGGAGCTTTAATGACTGTAATTTTTTTTTCTTCTTCCGAGGATCTACAGATTGGTATTGTACTGGTGGTGCTGCTGCTGCCAACACTCTGAACATGCTGTGAGTATGTCTCTGTGGACTCTGTAAAGATAACATGACAGAATGTTGTATAACGATAAAATAATCATACTTGGCAGTTGTAACACACTTCCCAATTTCACTATACTTTACAAAGACGGACAATAGTATTAAAACACACATGCATATATAACACTTCATAAAACCATCATCTTAGCTGAGGATGAATTATAAACTTATTTACGTATTAGGCTATTAGACTAGATGTACTTCTTTGCTGCATCTTACTCAGGAAAAAAGAAAAAAACACAAACCCAGTGACATCTATTGAGAAATAGTGGGAGCTGAACCTTTTTCCTATAAACTTTTGCACCTTTGCTGTCCATCCTTTATACTAATGACAGAATTTCTGAACTTCTCCTCCCCCAAATCTAGCAAAATATAGAAAATTGTTGTTCTGTAAGCATAGCAATACATTTCAACCAGATCTCCACGAACACTTATGTGAAATGTATTTAGAAACATAAAGTTTTGATGCATGATAATTACAAAACCAAACCAAAACAACAACAAATAAAACACACACACACACACAAAACTACTATGTACAATTTTCACCTGCTAAAGTTATACTGGTTGTTTAAGTAGCTCCTTATATAATCCACAGAAATGGACCCCAGAAACTTGGCACCTATAGAGCAGCACTAGGATCCACCTACAGAACTTGTGAATTGTGCAAACTGCTCTGGTTCATGGTGGTTTGCAATATTTCTACCCCTCTCCCCTAAATCCTCTTTTTTAAAAAAAAAAAAAAAAATAGGCCAATACTACCATCTCTGTCTAAAATTTAGAACAAGTCATTTATTTAACAAAAAAGCCCACCTCACTGCTGGGATGCATTATGTGAAAATTTGTACTGCTGAGGATGATGGACTTCTTTCTCACATGCAGGAAGAAAAGCCCTACTCCATCAAGCAGTATGTTTCAGTAAATTAGTGGGTTGCTATGACAAATCGTGTTTTTTTGCAAGAGCAGGTACAGTGCCCACAAGACATTTCAACCACAGGAAAAATTAATGTAGGGAGTAAAAATGAATCTTTACCAGTAGTGTTAGAATATTATGATTTCCTTTCATGTGACGTTAACATCCCTTGATTATTTTCAAAAAAATATTTGAATTTTAATATAAATCAGTGAAAGGAGCTCTGGTGACTGAACGCTCTGATTTCAATTTGAATATTTCTGCTCACTGCAGAGAGCTGGATTTGGCATGACTATTTCAGCTGTTTACTCAAGTTTGAAGTCCTGCAAATAATCCAGCGCTACACATATATGGTGAGGGGCAACTCTGTGTGGCACATCTGAATACTTGGGCCTTCTTCCCAAAATGCATGACGTTAAATTTAGAAAACATTTGGGACCTGATCCTTCATTCTCTGTCGTCCCCAAACTGAGGCCATCAGTCAGATTTTTACATTAGCAAGGAGAATAAATCAGACTGTTACTGTGGACCACAGGACTTCAACATCATACAACCGTACGAATCATAGGAAAACACTTTCCTTGTTGCAGGTGTCTCTAAACCTTGATATACCTCTAGCTCAGCAACCTGGAAGAAAAGAATCTAGTATCTGGGGATGTGAAAAAACCCGTATCTACAGTTATGGCACTTAGTAATAAGATGTGGACAGCAGCATCTATTTAAGCCCTAAGTCTCAGAGCCAGAACTGTCATTTAATTTCCCCTCATGCAAAACAAAAAAAGTAAAGTCCTGGACCACATTCAGATTCCTGGACCTTGTATATTCTTATCTGAATATGCAAACACGGTAGAAAAAGCAGTGAGCAAATGATTGTACTTGCAGAACGAGATTATACCAGCAAAGCTCCGTTACAAGCCTAATATAAGAATTTAAACAAACAAAACAAACACAACCCTCCCCCTCCCCCAACACAACAATGTCCTACAAAATACATAAACAAATTTTAAATTGACAATTGGCTTTAGGTGTTTAAAAGCTTATAGACCCTCCCTTTGTTGGCGGTATTTCGAGTTAAGATAGTGGGATTTGTGGGGAGAAGTAATGTACAAAGTTGGTCCTTGGTTTCTTAAAGAGGGCAAACCCTGAAATGGGCTGTACAGGTTGAGTTGGTTTTATATATTCTCTCTTTCCTCAGGAAAGCTAGCGGAAAAGTGGCAAGAGGACACTCTCACAAACATAAGGATAGGCAATAAAACTTAATAGTAACTCCAGTTCAGGAGCAAAATTATATCTACCAATAAATGCTATTATTTTTTGCATTTACTTCCCAAAGTAGATGAATAGACAATACCTTCATTATGGATGTGAAGCGCTTCGCAATTGTTTGCAATCTTGGCCACATGAATTGGAATACATTGCGTAATGTATAAAGCAAACATTCTGTGCAAGGCTTACCCATCATCCTGCCATGCTGCATGATAACAATGTTGGAATTGAGAGAAGCTGGTGGAGGGTAAGCTGAAGAAGGGGAAAAAGGCCTTTGAAAGTGACTCACTGGGCTGGCAGCAGTGCCAGAGTTCCCATTCACTGTGATCGGAGCCTGAGAGAAACAAAACAATATCCCATTAAACCACACACAAAGCCCTCTGAATGCCATCCCAAACAAAGAATGATGTAAGACTGTCATCCACACAACAATTTCCAGTTGTCAGGTATCTAGCTGTTATTGCATCTGCATTCACTGAAATACAAAACTCATCATGTGGGGAACAGAAAGTGTTCCTGGTATATATATATATATATATATGAATATATATATATAATCTAAATATGCCTTGTACCTCCCCCCTTCCCTCCTTGTATGTGTTGCCTGTGAAAGCATGCTGAAGATGGGAAGGTGACAGAAGGAGCAGGTTTGAGGCAATAAAGATGAGCTGCACAAACAAGGTCTGCACAGATCTGACATCAATATAAAATGCAGATGGTAATAAAAGTTCCTCTCCTCATGTGACAAAGGCTGCCTGCCATAGATTGCTCACTCCAGCAGACGCTTTCCCTTGATCCACATGCTCCACCCCCATTGATATTAATGGGGACTTCTGAGCAGACTGAAGGGAGAAGTCTCATTAGGAGCAGCAAAAGTGAGGGAGCCAAAGCTTTAGAAAATGGAAGCCAGCTGGAGTGACTACAGGATGCTGATGTGTAATCTATCACAGCAAAAATAAATGGCACAGATACACACACACACAAATCTACAAACAAAACCAAACCATGACAGCAAATAAATAAAATGCGAGAGCTAAGCAAACTGTCAGTAAAACAGCATCACAAGCCAGTTGGGTGTTAGTCACAAAAGGTACTTCTGACAACGATCTGCTTCCCTTGCCCCAGGTTTAGAACTCCCACGCCTGGGCTGTAGTGCATTTATGGGGAGCGGTGCAAGGATGAAAACAGTGAGAAAGCACATTGAACGATATGGGAGAGAAGTGAAAGGGAGGGAAGCTTTCTAAAACATCTCTTCATGCAGAACTCTTTTTAAAAATCTGAACATCTGGTGTGATCCCAACCGCCCAGTTTAATTTAGAAAAAGTCTAATTAAAATCCATAGCATATTATTATTACATTTGAAAATGAAATAGTTCATGACCTCTTATATACATTTGTGTTTGATAGACTGCTCATTTGATTTGAAATTTTTAACATCTCCGCCTCCAGTAGCTAGGAGAAAAAAATAAACTCTGGCTCCTATGCAGACAAGCATGTGAACTCCTAGATGTACCCAGGAGATTGACATGTTAAGGATGCCTGTTAGAAGTGAGTTCAGAAGTTGTGTTGTAGTGATGTCTCCATCAAAACTTTGGCATTTAAATGCTTTCTCCCTTAATAAAGTCAAAAACCAAAATGAAAACTAAGTTGGCTTTTCTCACACCATTCTCCAAAAGAACTTGGCACTCTACCAGCTCAAGGCCAGCATTTCAAGACCTATGAAGTAATGTTTCCTGCTGAGGTTTTTCAGTGAGGCCAACCACCTCTACCCTAGTTCAGAGGTTCACCTGTTGTCCTTTTCTGCACATTGTCTTTTTGGGAAAGTTTGTTTCAAGCTATGTCTGCAGCCTTACACCTTCTTATTCATTTACTGTGGCATTTGGTTCTCTGAAGAAGAGAGAACTAGCGTGAGTTCTTTGTAGAACAGGAAGCTACTCCTATGAACTTCTATAATTAAAAAAAAATTAAGACATTTCTGTGATGCGCTTTACCAAATGGCTAAGTCAGACAGTAAGGCTCTTACACTAAGTGGTACACAGTATTATGAAAACAGGATGCACTCAATTTGCTGATGGACATCAACCGTTAAGTGTAGGCATGGAATGACCACATATGACATTTCTGGGTTTGGTTCTGAAAGGTTTTAGAGAGGATAGCAACTCAAATAGTGTATTTTTTTTTAGCTTTTAATTACTTTTCCCCAAAATTTTATTTTGTTGTCACTGATAAATTTATGTATCTGATACTTATTGGACTGGTGGGACGGTTAGCTATAAAACATAGTTTTGAGAAGTTTCAAGATGCTTTTGGGACTGATGTGGTTTCTTCTCAGAGAACTGGCTGTAAAATCTTTTTTCCTAAGCTCTCTTGACTAAGGATGTCAAGAATAAACAAAAATCCTCAAATTGGTCTTTGAAACTGTGGCTCCATCTTATGTAGGCACAGTGCTGGATGGCACAATCCTATATTGCTTTTATTGCTCTCTCAGTGGTTTTCATCTACACAATGAACCAGAGTCTCCTTTAAGAATGAAGATCATTACAGAAATAATACAGGGATAGAGCCATTAACAGCAGACGTATATGTGCGCCACCAGCTTCCCCCTCATTTTCTTATTTCATAGATACATTTACAATCATTTGGCCCTTGTGTACAGAGGAATGGAGACAAAGACTCTTGCACAAAGCAGAGGTGGGTCTTGCCAGCAGTTTAATCTCTCTGTGGGGCTCTTATGACTGTTCAGGAATTTTTGTCCTTTGGTGGGAGACTCATCCGTTCTCTTGTCCGTTAGTGGTGAGCCATGTTACGTTCAACCCTGCCTGGCCATGTTGATGAGAGAACATGGTGGCCAAACCTGACCGTAATAGATCCCTTTACAGGGAGACTACCCAAAAAAGGAAAGAAAGGAAGGACTGTTCTCTTTAGCTTACAAAGAAAACAAATACAGTTAGCTGATTATTTTAGAAGGAGGTTAGAAGAAAATATAGATGTTCCATGCTTCGCATAGCTAGTAGATGCCCCTGCAGTGATTGTGCCTTATTTACACGTAACACTCTGTATTGATCGTGGCATCTTTGATTACAACTACTGGACAGTATGCAGATTAACAGTATTGACACTTTACAAAATTTTAGGCTTCACAGCTGTGTTACATGAGTTAGGAACGCCAGCTTTTACATGCCTGTTAATATTTTTTAAACATCAATCACAGAACTGACTACAAATCATTAACTATCCTACGTGCTAGTTTGGGCTAAAACTACATTTTAGAAAATATATCTGAAATGAAAAAAAAAATACACTGTTTGTTCTTTTTAGCCTACCAAGTACTCTGTTTAGGCTGGAAAATGATAGCATGCTGAAGTACTTGTACAATGTTGAAATGCTGTTGTTACCCAGTAAAAGGTCTCAGAATATTTCTCAGTTTTGTAATTTGGCAATAAATTGCTCAATACTAATGAAGGCTCTGTTCTGACTCATTTTGATCATGCAGATCATTTCAAAAAGAAAGTGATCTGGATTTGACCCAAACTCTATGCCTTCTTTCTACCCATACGTGAGTGTACTAAGGTACAGAACAATGAACATACATATAAAACAGGCAATTGCATGCTGCTGTTTTCCTTGAGTTAACCGAGAGGAAAGTAACAGGACACTTGGATACTAGAAGATTATTTATGAAGTTCACTCCTGTAAGAAACAGTGCTTAAGAGGGGGAAAGGTCAGTTAGAGGACAGAAAATCAGTTTCATGCAGTCAGTGGCTATGGCTGGGGGAAAAAACCTGTGTTAAATATTGCCAACATTTACTATGAATTTACAAGTTATATTATTGAAATCTCTACCTCAGTATAAACCAAAAAATGGTGGTAGCCAAGAGGCCTCAACTCCACAAACCTGTAAATCATTAACAGTATTTTAAACATATCTCTACAAAAGCTACAGACCACTTGCTTTGAATGCATTGGGAATGGATATTTATTGAAATTACTCTCATTTATTCTAAGCTACATGTTCAGTACACCTTGGCTGACCACATATACGTGCAACAACTCGGTACCATTTCCCTGTCTATTACCAAATCAGCTATGCAAACTATTTGTTTAAACATCTGTTACAAAACATTATTTCAGACTATGAACCCAGAAAACTAACAGAATACTCGTCTATGTAATGGGATAACAGACAAGTCTGAATTGTTTTCCCCTCTGACAACCTGTTTGAACAAAATGGAGGAGGAAAAAAGGAAGGATAATTACATGTGAAGTGGCAGCAGTGTTGGTTAAGGTGGTGCCATCTGACACAGCAGACATCTGGCTCAAGGTTGGGGAAGGTGTTTCAGAGCAGTCAGTAGTATCATAGCTACAAGTCTGCAGCTCATCTAGAATGGCTGTGGAGGACTCACTCACTGTGCGGGAGGAGCACTCACTCATGGCAGAATCTGTGCTTACAGAGGCTGTTTCGTTCCTGTGGATAATACTTTCAGAAGCTAGGAATGGGTATTTATATGAAAATTGTGATAGGGCTGGGGTTTTATAAAAGCGTGAAGGCAAAAAGTCATCAAGCGCTGGCAAAGAATATGGTACTAGATGGGTGCCACTGTCTGGTGAGAAAGAGGCTCTGTTAACTGGTACCACAGTAGGAGGAAGAGGCAGTGGAGAAGCTTCTGTTGCTGTTTGTCTGTGTGTCTGTGAAGCATTTACCTCCATCACAGGGGCAGTTACTTTCTGGTTTCCAAGCTGAGATTTGAGGGAAAAAAAAATAAGAAAGAAACAGATTACCAAATGAATAAAAACGTTTCCCTTTGCCTCTTGCTGTGTGTAGGAGAATTACAAAAGTGTAAGTTTTTCAGCAGGCCTAGGAAGCTTACATTCACATGGATTAGAAAATAAATCAACCATACTCTATATTAAAGCAGAAAAACATGAAAGAAATTAATGCATCAAATACTAGTGGAAGCAATGCCAGAAACCACAGTGTTTTGGGGATGAATATTCCATATATTGGAATATATGGAATGAATATTCCACAACATATTCCATATATTAATAGGATCACACTATTTTATACTTATAATTAAATATGAGGCTAGAGAACATTTTTTTTTTTTTTTCTGTAATAAGAAAAAGGCATCTGTGAGCCTGATCTCCTTAAATGTTGCTCCTTTTTTAAATCAAAGGATGGGTATCATTTTGAAACTGTAACATACAGATGGGCAGGACTGCAAGCTAAATGGAAACGCTAGTATTGAATGTGCACATGATCCACAATCAGTAGATTGTGGATTTTTTTCCTCTTGTGACTGAATACTTCTTCTCCACTGCCTCACTGATAATAATGTTTGGATGATCTTGGAATTTCCAAGCACTCTGGAAGCACCCTGTCAGCCTACTGGATAAGGTGTCAGTATATCAACCTTTTCAACATCAGAGGACACAAGGATTGCTAAGCTATTTGGTATAAATCTGAGGAAGAACAATGTTTGGGAACACGAGAACAGGACAGGGATGATTTAGCACTGAAACAAAACACAGTACGTGGCTGGCTTCAGCACCATTCCTTAAAAGCATAAAGGAATATCCTCAAAAGAGTGCTTCTGAAAATTCACGTTAGCTTTATGTTTTGATATTTCAAATTGGTCACAAGACACCGGTTTTAAACTAGTCCTGAATCTGACTTTTAGTATCTGCAAATTGTTTTTGAATTAAAGATGCATGAAAAACATCTTGGTGTCCAGCCTTCGTTAATCAGATGCACAATTTTTTCTATATTGCCCATCAGCTGCAAGCTTTCCATCAATTTCTGAAATACGTCAAAGTACTTCAGCACTAGTGGTTTCACTTTTGACAGAGCTGACAGGCTCTGGAATAGCTGCAGGGCAAATACGTTTGGGATTTAAAATTTATTTAAAAGAGAGGACAGTAGGATACTACATGCAGCAAGTACTACTTAAAACAAACAAACAAACAAAAAAACAATATTTACTCACAAATATCACATTGTTACTGAAGATAATTTTTTTTCCTGTGCTTGGAATACGCAGACATCTTTAACTCTAATCATTCAAAAATGTTTTAAACCATCAGATTAAAATGCCATTTTGGCATTTAAATCCACAATCTGAAAATATCTTGTAAAGCCCTTATAGAAGACTTGGAACACAACCCAGCTTTTGCCACTTGTGAGAGATCACTGGGGGTCCAGTTCCATAATCCTTGCTGAGATCAACTAAAAATTACACAAATAATCTTGCTGAGGTCAACAAGACCATCCCTATGAATAAGCATTTCAGAAAAGGATTTTGAGCATACGAAGAGATACCCAACACTTGTTCCAAATGGTTTGAAAGAACTGTTTGGCATTACTGGACCTACCGAGTATACAAAAGTAGCCAAAACCTACTGTTAAAATTTGCAGTTAAAACAGTAAAAACAAACAAATAAAACAAAACCACACATAATCAAACAGCTTAAAATTCAAATCTTATTTATCAGATATAATCTGATTTCAATAACCAATGTTTGAAATCTACAGCTTAAAAAAAATCTTTCCATATAGTAACTTTAAACAAATTACTTATTTAGAAAAATCAGTAATCAAGTGGATGACTGTAAAAAGAAATAACATTTTTAGAGATAACTAGTTTGCCAATGGAAACTTCAAATATCAAATTAAATAAATACTTAAACTTCAAATATTCAAATTAAAATATAATGAAAAGCGATCACAAAATGTGAAAGAGCTGGTCATACAGCATAACATATCAGGGGCTTAAGATCTATGCATTTAAGTACACATATAACAGTAATTTCACCTCACTGTTAGACACATAAAGGTAAAACAGAACTATTCTTCATGATGTATTTCAAAATCCAAGTCACAATTCAATATCTCTAGTGAATGACACAAACCAGGAGATAATTCAATTATGTGTATGAAACTCTGAAATTCCTGAGACCAGATATCCTCTCAGCATCCCCAGAAGAAAAGCTGCATGACTGAGCTACAATAACTAAATTGATCTTTGAATTGTTAAAATAAAAGGCAACTTTGGAGACTCAAGAAACCTGCTGAGCTTTGCTGGCTTCAAACTGAGATTATTTCCTTCATGCTTGAGAAAAGTAAGGATGGACAACACAAGGAAAGATATTCAGGGTGCATCCAGAGAGCAAGTGAAACGGAATTCTTAAATAATTAAATACGTTGTGCTTGGCAAATGATAGCTGATTTCATCAAGCCAAATTCTTAAATAAAATATAACGTTATGATTCTTACAACATTGGTAGAAGGCATGCAGCCATTCTAGGTACTAATTCACAATATGAAGTATCTCGGCTTTGTAGAGAAAAACTTGAGTATTCTGTCTGGTTCCAGAATTCTGTCATAGGTGTAAATCATCACTCTGGCAAAGAGTGGCTGAAAACAATTTTTTATTTTTTTTTTAAGCAAACTGATTAAACCATTTAAAAAACTGGTCTTTTTCAACATGGAGTGCTGGCAAGCACTAAATAGCAGATACATTTGGCTACTGCTAAGCCATATTCTTCACCACTGTGAAAAATATGAGAAAAACAAGGTTGAATACATTCAAAAAAAACTCAACTTTTAATACCACTTCCATCTAGTGTGCTTCAAATTAGGTTTGTTGTTTTCATAGCCCAAGAAATGCTAGAAGAAGCCATGTGGATTAACTGTTAAACAAGTATTTCATCTACTAGAATGATGAAACATTAAACTACATAATTATCTTGGGCTGTGGAGCAACGCTTGAGAAATAAATATCAATACAGTGGAACAAAATGAAAGTCTTGGAACAAAATGAAAGTCTTAAGCACAGCTTTCAGCTGGTCTTCAGAAATGTTCACCTTCCACCAAATATTAAAATGTCACTCCTAAAGCATACAGTTTCCACCCAATTCACATGAAGTAGACAGGTGACCCTAGAACAGGTTTTGTCCTCTATCATATTAACACAAGATTTGTGGAGTGCTGCACGGTTACTCATGACACCAAAGTACTGGCCTTGCTTCAACAGTCAAGACACAGATAAAGAGACTCAAAGATGAGTGAATAAATTCATTTTGTTAATAAATAGCAGAGTTTAGTAATTAACATTCAAATTAAACCCATACGCTTGTACAAATGGGTAAAAATACCTCTATTTTGATTGATAAAAGCTGATGTCAAAATCTCCAAACTGATGCTGCAAGTTACATTCCTATGTCCATTTTTACTAAGCAATTCTATTATTCTAAAACTCAGTGTATGAAGGCAATTCAGCCCTTGTGCAAAAATGCACTAGTGATACAGATGTGAAAAGGAAAATTATGTGCTGGATTTTCTTTGCTTGCTGTCTGCCCCCAAAACATTGAAACCGGTCTCCTCTCCCTTCTACATTACTCACTACATTGTCAATACCCACCATACAGTAATGCCTGTATTAGATAAAGCTGTTCAGACATATATATATTTTTTGAATTATAGGTTATTTTCTTAGATTCATTTGTCTAAAGCTGTAAGGCTGGCCAAGGAAATTTCTAAGACAGTGGCCTTTATCCATCCATGACACCAGTACTAAACCAAGTGTTCACCATCTGTGGAGTTCAAGCAACCAGGGCAAATGTTTACACCCTCAGTTTTAGAGAGCGGTATCTAGAACAAGATAGCACTCATAAAAGCAATAACTAAATGAAGATAAAAATATGAAGTGTTCATTTCAGGAGTTGCAGCTCAGAGTTTTTCCATCACTTTAGAACTTCTTATAAGAAGCTTGGACAAAAAAATTTACTTCCATCAGTCACATATTAACAAATATTAATTTCTTTGTTGAAAAAGATTAAGATATGCAGCATGGTACAGAGTAGCAGGATCTCTCAAGACTGTAAGTAAACAACAACAACAAACAACCAACCAAAAAAAAAACCAAACCACCAAACAAAAAAAAGCCACTCTAAAAACACAATACTGAGTAACTTGAATGCTTCTCTTTTCATGTATGCTTTTCAAGGGTTTAACCCTTCTCTGAGTAGGAGTGTTTACAAAATGTCACTTGGTGAGTCATACCACACTTCTGCTTGCTCCTCAAGTTCCAGCAGATGAGCTCTGAAATGAAGTGCAAATAGGAGCACAGACATAATGAGAAAAATTGAAGAATATTACAAAATTGTTGTGCATGAACTTGTTGGGCCATACAGGCTCTCTCTTTTTTATAGTTGGCTGTGTCCTTGCATGTTTTGTGACATCATATAGATGTACGTGTGCCATATGCACATAGGTACCCGCACATACACAGAATTTCTCATTTACCACCTCTTAAGAAGTGATGATTAGCCAATCTTCCTCACTCCCCTCCATGTACATAAACCCAGCTGCAGAGGGAGGAAGAGTTGTTTGTTTTTATAATGTCTTTCTGAATGTATTTACTTTTGTGAGTTCCTATGGCAGCTTTCAACATTGATGGTAGGTCTTATCTATAGTCTAAAAGCATCCCTAAACGAAGAAAAATTTTGAATTGACAGACTACAATCTGCTTATGTAAGAGTAATTTAACTACTGTGCAAAGTCATGTAGAGCTTGCAAATCTAAAACTGTATCAAAAATTAAAATACTATCATGCATAGTATATTTAATTTTTTTGTGTGAAATAAATTCTAAACTTTACCAATACCATGAGATACAGTGCAGAAGTGGATCACAGTTTTTGGCATCCACTACAACAGATCCAAGATTTCAATCAGAGTTCTCAGTCAGAAATCTTTTCAGACAGAGTAGTAGTAGCCTTCGTTTCTAACTGTAGCTGATGGCGTCTTGGCTTTGGGATCTAATCTGTTGCAGAATTTTGCACAGTTCATATGACGACTTGTACTCTAATTTCCGTGTATGTATTTTAACACAGACCTAGCAAAAACCACTGACTCCATGGCTTGACTGTGATGCTAGATACACCTCTTCATACTAATGTTTAGAATTTATTTTGATGTTGAGCATCACGGATGATGTCAGCTGAATTTTGCAGGCAAAAGAACAATAAATGGATGCAGCCTGAAAGGCATGTATTCCTTAATGATCCCTGTGATCAGCTCAAATTTTCTTGTTTTATTCAAAGAACTCCAATTGACAGGTTTCTTATTGTTCTTCCCACACACTGAAAGCAAGGAGAATACAGAAAAATAAGTGTAAAATTGTCAAACAATTTACAGCTAATTTTGAATTTTGTCAGCTCATCATGAAACTGAAATAGATTCTAAAACAAAAAGAAACTGCAAAATGTGTTTTGACTTTTAAAATTCTAAATAAAAAAGAAGTAGCTATAAGATGAGTTATTTACGATCATTCTGGCAATTACAAGTTTTAGTCTGGATGCTAAAAAAAGGTATGTCCCTTAATATCTCTTAGCTGTTGTAAGACCACTTTTGTATGAGAGACACTGATTTATCTCAGCATATATAATGCACCATATTGTTAACAGGCTGAATAACCATTTTTAAGTGAAAATAAAACATACAAATGCTTAAGTAGTATTGACTACACCTGTGCCCGTGCTACTGTCTGATTATATCCAACGATACCCATATTTAAAAGGCTTGCAAGCCTGCCTCCTGTAATTTTTGGACCAATCCTATCTATCATGAAAAGCTCTTACTTAGCCTTCACTACTGTTTCTGACATGACTTCTTCACCGTGGCTTTTGCTTGAACTGACTTACTTTACTTGACAAAAACAGTAGGTATTGAACTGGTTCTTCTGAAGGGTAAAGCAACTTGTTTTTCTCTAAATACTCCATGTGTATTCCCATAGAATGGTTTTGACACTAGTTCTCTCTAATCTTATGGACAAATTTCATTTCAAGTCTTACGTGCCTCCATTGGTTAATGGAGTGAATTCAAAAGCCTCACTGCAAACTGTAGCCATATAACTTCACAGAGCTTTGTTCAGCTGAAGAGGAGTTGAAGAAGAGGAATTATAGCTAATGCAGACACTTTTGGCTTCCAAAGTGTGGTTGAGTGTGATTCTCTGAAAGAACCAGATGTTTTACTACTACTGACTGCTCCAGGGCTGTCAGTAGACTTCAGGTTTCCAAGATTGTGCCCTGTTTACTTCAAAGTAGACCCACTGATTTCAGTAGGACTAGATAAACACAGACATGCTCCTGAAACAAAGGTGTGAGGCAGATATCCTTAGACTCCTAGATCTAACTGAAGGCACTTCAAACTCAGATAAACCGGTACAGCAGTAGATAAAATAGAATAATTATCTTCTAAAATAGAACAATCTTAACTAGGTAATGCAGAGCAGAAATAACAATTTATTCAGAACTCTTTTTCTGGCAGGTATGTATTTCTCATTGTCTTATTGCTCATAGACTGATTTGATCTGATCCAGTACCTTTCAGAACAGCAATAAACCCGGCTCAGACACCTCTAGTCCTTAAGAAGCTTTTCTGATCCCTCCTAAGACCTAGCTATCTGCTCCCTGGCAGTGTTTCAATATAGGCTGTAGTTCCCCAGTAGCTTGATATGACTCTCACCTACCAAACCAACAATCTTGAACATGTTCAACAGCTGCTCCTCAAAAATGTTAATAACCCTTCACTCTGTAGTATTCCATCTGTCTAGCTACTTTAAGATGAATATTACCAGGAACCCAGAAATAAAGTAAAATTCTGTAATTCTGTTCATCAGTTTTTGCATAGAAGCTTAGCTCTGCTTCAGATTTCATGAATGCTTTTTAATTTTTTTTTATTTTTTTATTTTTTTTTCTTCTCAACACATACTCTGGGATTACTGGAGGTATCAGAAATGCTTTAAAAGTGCGTATCTTTAAAATAACAAACAATAATGGTTAAAAACCACACAAAATCTTTGTCATAATTAGTATCTCTGGTACACAGCAAAATGTGCATCAGAGAAATCTGGGCTCACTCCCACAGGTGACTTCTAAAAAAGACCAAGATTATTTGACATGCACATAGAATTGATGTTCCTATTCTTATTTACTATGATATTTGATAGCACCTCTTTAAACACAAGATAGAATCACTTCTGTGAGACCTTTGGCTTCTTTCCTAGACTTCATACTTGGTATTTCCATTTCTCCCTGATGAGATCTATACAGCTAACAAAGAATTTTCATCTCAGTACATGTTGGGTTTGCAAGAAACAGAGGGACTTAGAAGCGCCTTGCCTTCTGGTGCTTGATGTACATGTAGTTGACTTAAAAGTATTTTATCCTTTTTTTTTTTTAAAAAAAAAAAAAAAAAGGGCTATTGTGCAGGTCACAGGAGACAGCAATGACTAGCCTTGCTGAAAGAACTGAGAAAATTATTTTTGGTGGGCCTAGGAAACTGCCAGAACTCCTTTTGCAGAAAAAAAAAAACACAACACTCTGTGCAGATGTGATCCTTTCACAGTACCTATGGCAGCACAATGCTTTAATGCTTTTCTCTCTAGGAAGGATCATTTAAACCCATAGTTTGCTAATTTCCTATTGTGCATTTTCACTCCATAAAGTGCTCACAGAGGAACAAGGAAGTCTACTTTCCAGCTCAGCTAGGTTCAATTTTTTTTTTATATATATATTTTTTTATTTTATTTTTTTTCGCAATACCCTTCCAAAAACTTTGTTTTGTTCACTTCTGTTTTGATCCACATTACAGGTAGTTTTACCCAGAAAACAAAAGGTCTAACTTTGATAATATAACTAAACAGAGTTATTAAGCGATTCATGAATGATCTAAAATAAAAAAATGGAAAAATTAAATATACCACATGGCATTCTGCAGCCTGTGAAGAAGGAAGAACTGTAGACTTTTGTCCCAAATCCTTTGAAGACATCTTTGAAGTGTCTGGAGAAATACTAGGTGGATGTTCTTGGATTTCAGGCTCTGCTTTATTGTCAGGGATGGGAGCTATCTGAATGGAAAGAGACGCTGTGTGTATCTCAGGCATGGGGTTACAGGCAGGTGAGACAGGCCTTTGTGAAAATATTGGCACTTCAACAGGCTTGAGCTGTTGCTGTGTATTACAATGAATGCTACTCACTGAGCTTTGTGTCCGGGTTAATTTAAGGGTAGATACCCTCCGCTTTTGAGTCTGTTGTCTTTGGCCTTGGTGGAGAGTAGCACTAATACCAGCTACTGTGCTTGTGCCTGCACTGGAGATTGCGGTCAGTGGTTTAGTGACTTTTTGTGCATAGGACACACTTGTGTTAGATATTTGAGAAGACATTATCTTCTGGACAGACTTCTCATTAGTGTAATAGCCAGTATCTGTGGGAAGGTGTTTATCTGGCTCAGTTGTTACTGCCTGGAGATTAATTTCGTTCTTGTGATTAGTTACACTTGCTCTTTGAAAACTTTCTTTTCTAGGGGGTGGCAGAGGTGCCTTATTTGCCAAAAGCATCCACACACAGCAAAATAACATTGAAGAAGAAACAGAAAGAAAGTAAATGTTAGCAGGAGATATAACTCAGTTTGACTTTTATCTTTAAAATAAAATAATAATAATAAAAAAAACTAAGAACTATGGGTTCCATCCAACATTGTTCAATTCAATGGAAAATTGAATTGTTCAGGTTCCCACCACCTTTAGCTGTACAGCTTGTATTTAGAAAACCAGATGTTCCATTTGCTCACTGAGTAAACTGGGTTCAGAAGGGAGCCAAAATAGGCTTTATTTTCTTGAAAAAACAAACATGAAATTATTACACAATGAAAATAATTAACGTGAAACTGTTCAGATACGTAAATCATTTCCAAAATGTCCTACATGATTTTAGATGAGAAGCTATTATTCACAGGTAACACACATATTTACAACAGACAGGCCTCTTAAACCACTGAATTAAAATAGTAACAGAAACAGTATTGACAACAGCATGTTGACCTTTTTTGGGCAGATTAATATTCTTCAAAGCTGTGTTTTTTTTAGTGCTAATTGGATTGTTCTGCAAAACAAGCAGAAACATCTTATAATTAATAAACCTTTATCCTCCAGTATCTTGATAACTGACATTTTTTTCAGAATGTAAAACTTAATAAGTATTCTTTGAAGTCTGGGAACACTCCTGGAAAGCTTTTATTTGTGTTTGACTTTTTTTTTTTTTTTTAAAAAAAAAAAGGCTGGCTATCTTGTTCCTTGAAAGCAATTTCTGGTAATTAGCCTGAAGGCATGCATCTTGTGCAGAATATACTTCATCTACACAGCAAAACAGTTTGTAATCACCCATATGTATTCACACTATCTGGAAGATATCAGGATAGCATTTCCATAGGAACATCCCATCTGTATACGGTGTCCCCCCCAAAACAATTCACACACAAATGCCAAAGAATGAAACATGGTGTGTTCAGTTTTACCTGAGTTGGTGATTTTTTATCCTGTAGGTTGGGCCGCACACTTCTAAAACCTTTTGCTGTGAGAGATGAACTGCTAATGTCTCCATTCAGTGTCTCTCTACTTCCATTATGGTAAGATCTCCAGGCTTTTGTGAGGAAAAAAAAGAATCAAACTATTATTATATATATATATTTCTTGTGGTTACTAGATCTATATTTTGCTATCATCATATCAACCGAAACAATTAAGCACTGTGGAAATTTAACAACTACACAACTGATGTTGCCACTGACATCACCATGGAAGCAATAAGAATAGGGCTAAAGCTGCCACTTGCAAACTTTTCATATCTTTAAAATTTTGAAAACTCATGACTGACAATACTGTTGGTAGCAGTTTGATAGCTCCCCACAACATTCATAAATACTGATTTTAGCCCTGGGAGTCCTTTTGAGATTCTTATGTTTCAGACCCTGTACAAGGCTGACTGAAATACTTTTACAGATTAGGTTCTTGATCTTCACAGCTGTGTCAGATTTTTGAAAAACATCCCTGCCCACGTGAAGTTACTCTATCATGGCAATTTCATCTCAATACCTGATTATCTGTTCCAATCTTATTTTCAAATCTGAACAACACCTCAATTTTCCAAATAAACAACCATATTTTGTCTTTATCACCAGAGCTGAACATCCCTCAAGACATTGTTAAAATATAGGAGAAGATATTATCCTATCTCAACAAGTTACAGATTTGAAGACAAAATATTGAAGAAAAAGGCTGGGAAAAGTAACACATTATGTGAGCAGGCTGCTAAGTGGGGTGGGCAGAACTTGTAATCCTGAGTAAGAGACTAAAAATGAAATAGCAAGTGCCACTGAAGCTAAAGGTGGCAAATTAGCAGTCTGTATCCTCCCACACAACTCATTTTCTGACAACATACACTGTGTTACGGGAAATACTGCTTCCCAAATAAGACCTTAATTTGAGGTCTTAACCACCTGTAGTTATTATTACAAATTCAGTGGTGATTTCCTTGAAGAATGTAGATGTATGGAGTGGTGAAATCAAATAAATGGAAGATTGTTATATTTCATCCACTTACACAGCATTACACTGATACATAAATAACAGTCTTTTATTTACCTGAATCTGGAGACTGAGAATCAGACCCTAAAAAAAAAAACAACAAGCAATATCAGTGTGATAGAAATAAAATAATCAATTGTAAGGATGACAACATTTCCAGTTACAAAACTACACCTAGTTCAATGTTCCTTGCTCATAAATACTCAGGGTGTCTTAACATGCAACTATGCTCACAGGGTTAATTTCGAAAGGTAGGCTTGCAAAAAGATGACAGTGACTCAGTAGTCAGTGATGCCAGGATGGATATATTTGCTTCCATTTATTGTTCTGTTGCCATGACTATGCAGATAAGACTACCGAATTAAATTTCATCAGTGATCTAGTGAACATGTTAAGATCACACCAAAAAAACAAAACAAAACAAAAAAAAAACAGCAGAACATCTCAGAACATCTGGTGCACATTGTTTCATCAAGTTTATTTATTTATTTAAATATTTAAGTCACTGATTAACTAATCACTTTGAATTTGGGGCTAATTAAAAAGCAAGGCTTTATATTAGGGAACTTACTGAGAATTGCATACCTACATATTTATCTTTACTGTCTGCAGTAGATACAATTCCCTTCTTTTACTTAAGTATGCCTCAATATTACTATATCATAGATACTAATGTTTACTGCACAAGGTCTACAGAAGGCTACAGTGTGCTGTTACTGTTAATTAATCACTACTATTTCAGACACCCGATAATAAATAAATATTCCCCCCCCCCTTTTTTTTTAACCCCAGTAAATACTGTGATCTGCTACCATCTAAAATCTAGATATATAAAGAAATAACATTCTTTTAAGATCAGCTGGAAAGGTTTAATTCAAAACCAAGAAAGATATCTACAGATCTACAGATTGTCAGGATTTTCCTCCCCCTTCACACCAGAATGTGTGAAGCTTTCTTCATCACTTCAAAGCAAACACTGAAACTGACACATACGTGCTGCCAGCACACAATAGATATGAAATTCTGGTGTTTTCTTGGATTACTTGTAGATAGATCAGTGCTTTTTTCTCCCCCTGAACAAACTAGAATTATTACCACTCTAAACAAATTAAAAATAACTTATAATGTGCAATAACCTAACCCAGTAGGATTATAGTACTATTATTATAGCAACCATCGCTAGTTTTAAGTGCAGTGACACAAGACATTAAGAGGCTTGTACTATAAGCTTAAACAATAAAAAATTATTAGGATTGCTAAGAAATAAAGATGCAATGTTTTCTTGAATCTTTTTATGCACAGTAATCCAAATGACCCTTCTACCATCCTTACCTACAGGAAGTTGCAACCAAGTTTTTGATCTGTTTCATAAATTCCATCAGAATTCTTATTCCTGGGGACTACCCTCATATTATAAAAGACATACAAAACAAAGACTTTATGTTGCAACTATTTTCTGGCTCATTCTTTATTCAACTTCCTATATGATACTTGGTGTGAACACTCATGTTCATATTGGTGTAAATTAGTCCACACCATGCAAGATTCTTTAATGATTTGTACTTATGAGTAATTAATCCCCAGTGTACCTGGGCAGCTGATAGCCATTTCATGTTGCAAACCATACAAGAGTACTGCTAAGAAACAGCCCCATCTCTACTGAAGGTTCAGCATGCTTTTATTGTTTTACACATTTTTAGGAAAAAATGTATCATAAATATTTTTAAGTTTATCTGGCTTCCGATGATCATTTTGCAACAACATACAGATTCTTTTGAAAGCTGCTTTTAAAGCAGGTTGTAATAAACAAAATCTACTTTTCAAGCTGTATTATTTTATAAAAAGCAAATAAAATGGGGGACATGAGGCCCAAAATACGTATCAAAGTGAATTTTATAAATAGCTAATTCTTCCTAAGTCTTCCTATTTATTTTTTCATTAATGGCTATTGAACATTGATAAAGATAAATGAAAACTACTTTTTAAAGAGCATTGAGCATTGTAGAACTTAGTAACAGACCTGTCAGTGGAATATAAAATATGGTTGCCCTTCTTCTCCTTGCAGAGTAATATTGCAGAAACATGTAATGCTATAGAAAGCCATTAAGAAGTAGAATCTCTCTGGTTAGTTGTTATACCTGAGGCCAATAGGTTTGGAGAACTCTGAACCCTCTTCATAGCTGTTAATGTGACAGACATTGCAGCACGTTTGCGAGCACACCCACCGCTATCTGGAAGCACAAAACAATACAGACACCAGCCCCAGACAAAGGAAGCAAGCACATGCAACATATCACAGTGTGAGATATGCCAAACGCACATGAAAATAAACATGCAGTTAGGGAACTGCTTCAGGTATGTGTAAATTTGTGAGTTTCACAGATTAGCAGAATATATAGAATTTCACACAGTTTAAACAACAATAAACCTCATATAATATAAACAATGTAAATATGTAATACTTAATCCACGGTGGAAATACATATGTTCTGTTGCCTGAAAGACTGCTTAATTGTGTCTAATTACTGAAAAAACAAACAAGCAATCAAGGTGAAGGATTAAGCATTCCAGAGTAATAATCAATAATCTGCACTGTAAAATAATTTCCTTGTATGCATGAGAAAGACACCATTCATAAAACGTAAGCCTATATTCACTAGATGACAAAGTACTTGTGTACAGCCCTTTAGATCCTTTAAACTCAAGAAACAAAATTATTAAGGATGGTATGCATTCTTTTTTCTTTGGTGCAATGTCCTTGGTCTCCCTCCCCTCCCTCCCTCCCTCCCTCTAATTTAATGGAAGATAAAGACGTATATCTAGAACCTAACAATATCCTGAGGGAACGACTTGAAATCTAAATCTGAAATCCCTTTGAAGACCTAGCAGTGTAAAAAACCTTCGTTTTGAATCTTGCTTGACTTCTTTCTTTAGTCTTTGCTCCTCTCTCCCTTGGGGCTGTCACTCTGTTTTTAGTTGCATTTTGTTGTTTTTAGCAGGTGGCTTTCCTACAACTTAGCTTTTCCAACTCCATCGTAGTTATAAAAGGTAATCCCTTCCTGATTGTACTTCACTAGAATATTTTTCTGCTCTCCAATATAGTCGTTATTTTAATTTTCATATTTGGTATTACGTTTCATGTAGGCCACGAACTACAACTATGATACAGGCCCTAATGCTTTTTAGATCTGAGTCCTGTGACACCGAGTTTTATCAAATTATGCTTAAGGGAGGCCTGCAACCTATTAGTGGAAAGTATTTCCTATGACAGCAGTAATTCGAGCCACAGAGACATCTTTAACCCACGTCTCCAAGAGGAGTGAGCTGCTGGTGTTTCTTTGCTCTTTCCAGCGTTGCCCTAAGTAGCAGGGATACGCATGAAGCACTTGGTAATGCTGACAAACAGCTGAGGCACTGCCCCCAGTGTAAGTGGTTCTAAAGAATCACTGCCAGTTCCAGGTCTCAAGCCAGCTGATTTCAGGCAGCAACAGTCAAAAACAATACATTACCTGGAATTAATTATTGGTACTGGACATGGGAAACAAAAACAATGGTTATCAAATCTGCACATTTGTTTTAATTTGCTTACATAAACATAGCATGGCAATGGTAATTAAAATCACATTTTCTATTCCTGTACTATTCCTCCATGACATAAAACGGAAGTAATTCCAGGGAGACTTGATGATGTGATTTAGTTCTTACCTGAATCGTGGCAGATTTTGACAACATACTTTATTTGATTAATACAAGCTAGCAGGTGAGTAATTGTTTTATATTATCACATCTTTTATCCCAAGTGATGCTTTATTTGTATTTTCCAAGAGCTACCTTCACGAGCAGTCACACACTCAGTTGCACACTCACTCCAGTGGCTGCTGCAGGGACACACAGGTCCTCTACCCTGCAGTCCAGCTCCAGTGGCTGGCAGGCACACCTCCAGACACACACATGCACACAGCTCCCCCCCACTGGAACGACTTTGGAAGGAATTTAATAAGACAGGACAGACTGCGATGATCAGGCTCAGGCCATGGCCAGACAAGCGTACTGACCACCAAACTGTTTATGCTTGAGCAGCCCTTTCCAAGCCCTTACACTTATATTTTCCCCCCGAGTTGTCCCTCCACAAATCACCTAAATTCCTCCCTTCTGCTGCCTTTAGTTCCCCCCCATAGCATCTCATAGGAAGTCTTGTGCAATCCTCAGCAGCTTTTTCCCCTGCACTTCTGTAACAACTCCCACAACCCCAGGCTGCAAACCCCCCTTAGTTCAAAAGCTGATCTGGAGAGTTGCTCCTCATGCCTTATCTTGATGGGCTCCAAGCCAGGACCCCAAGGCTGAGGCTCTCCCGGGACAGCCTTGAGAGGGGCCCAGACAAGGTGCTTGGTTACTCAGGAGTCATTAGTTTAGGTTCCTACCTGCCCTTGTGCTCCTCTATGCTGATGGAGCTGGGCCTTTGATAGTGCTGCGATGCTGCTGGGAGTAGTCTGGCAAGGTATTATTTGGGCTTCCCCTCCTGCTGTTGTCTATCCGAGATCCTTTGTGGGTGTGCAGATGAGCTATTACCACAGAAACCTAACTGATTACCCAGGGGAACCTCCTATTATTTGGTTATTTGATACTGCTAAATTACGACAAATAAAGATTTAAAAAGTTGTAGGAGAACATTTGGACAATCAAGCTGTAAAATGTGCTTTGATGATCCAAAAATGGCTTTACAGCCTATTCAGGAACTCTACAGGGACCCAAGAATTTCTATTCTTGTCCCAGATGATGTAAGAGATTAGTCTATGTGATGACTTACGTTAATAATTTTAACAATTGCAAAATATTTGTGAGCTTCCAGAACTGCAGACTTTTTCACTCTTGGCTGCCCTGTATGTGCCTTTCTTATTGGAAACAGATAACTTTTAAAATTAGATGCATTTACCAAGCGTTATCTGTGTGAAACACAGCCAAAATATTTATGGATAGACACTAAGAATCTGTTTTAGCATGTTAGCTTGTATCCATTCATAACTCCTCAATGCAATTACTTCTCCCCAACATCAGCTTTGCATGTGTATATGTAGTATGAGCAATAAATACGTTTATCCTGTGCTGTTACCTGAAGTGAACTTCATCGATAACTCAGGTTTTCTGTCCTAGTTTCTCAAAATGTCCCACCAAGGTAATGACAAATCTGTGCAGTACTTGCAGACTTGTTGATGAAAAGCCCTATATATAGTTTAAATTATTACTCTGTTGATGATTGCTTAGTCTGGGTTTAAAAAGGCACACATTCTATTAGACTACTATTTTTATATTATGACAGAACTCAAACACCAAAAGCAACTATGAGCCCTTGGTACTTCGCAAAACCTCCGCTGTATCTAACGTCTGTTTTCTTGCTTTGGCAAATATGTTTTGTTGCCTTTAGCTGTTGAGTATTCCTTCCTAACATGTGGTACAGAATTAACATCAAATGCTAAAAAATCCCTCCCATATATGGTAGAGTAATGGAAACCAAAGCTCTTCAAAACATTTTCTCTGTAGACAAAAATATCTTCTGCAGGGTTCACTGAGATAGACTGCCAAGTCTGCAGCCACAGGGAACACTGGATTAGAGGAGCTCGCTCTAAGCAGCAGAATTGACTTTTTTCTTTTTAAAGCTGCATACACTCCAGTCTTTGCCACTTGAACAGCTACTGGCATCAGTAGAGTGAGCATTTATCTGTGAAAGGAATTAATGACAATCCTATTTTAAAACAAGACAGTGGTAAATTAATATTATCTGATAATCTCCAATTTTGCCGTGCACAAATCCCTGTTATAAAGCAGTGAAACAGCAAAAAATAAAAAATAAAAGAAATTCTGCATTCATTTATGTTCCAAAATAACATAGAGTCAAAGAGAGAAGTAACTAGACCAGACCTCTGTGCAGAATGGCTTTCATCTCAGCCACACTCTTCCTTAGTAAACTGACACTTCACCAACAGACAGGTATGAGATGTTCACTTTTATGCTACTACTTACTGGATCATTATTATTTTTTATTTTTATTTTTTACAGTCAGTAAGGAATATATATAATCAGCAGAACTGATACGCGCTTTTTAAAGTAATCAGTACCTCCTTTTAGTACAGCTTGTAACATGCACATTCATACACAAGGTGAAAAATGTTTTCACTGTTTAAAGTGCACAGTAGCTTAAAGATCATTTTACAGTCATGGTATCCTTAGGAAACTACAAGATTTCTGTTGTGTTTGGTTCTTCAAGTCACCTATGTGATCAGAAGACTCACAATGACTCACAATCCACTACAAAAGTCATTCAGACATATAAGCTACTTAAATCTCATGTCTATTTCTCTTGAGAATTTCAAGCTTATGAGAAATTTTTATACGACATAGAACAAAGTTCTACTTCAGGGCTGCAGTAACACAAACTGGTAATTTACATCTCTGACACAAGCCATGTTTTTCAAAGTGGAATGACATCTATCTATAAAATGACATCTATCATTTTAACCCATATGATTACAATGCAATCACAGTCAAACATCCGATGCTTGGCTGAGTTATTTCTGAAATCACAGGTCTAAGAAGCAAGCAGTATATCAGGTCTACCTTCCTTATACAGACTGACATGTTTAGGAAAGAAGCCTTCTCCAAAAATGCAAGGAGGTAGGACACATTTCAAATAGTATTTCCATAAATTAAAAGTTTTATCAAAACTTTGTGCCATTCCTGTCCCGCTGCCCCAGTTAGGGTCTGGAAAACCACTCAGAACAGCCAAAAGAAATCCCACCCCAACTGAGAAACCTTGTTTCTCGTGCTTAAAACAGTCCCAGATGTAGTAGGTTTCACCACAGCCAACATGTTTTAACTTTGTACTAAAAACATCCTTGTGAGCACCCTGTCCTAGAGAGTTCCAGTGACTGAGACAATAGGAAACAGGGAGCCTGGCTAATACAGCAGCCTGGGTAACAGCAAATGATAGCGCAGAAATACAGACTCCTTGGACTTAGAGCATGCTGCTGAAACACCCAAACTGGTAGCTCAGGTCCTCCAGTCCATTTTGCTTATTTCGAATTATCATGGCAGTTGTCATGGTGCAGAGCTGGGTTCAGTAACAAAAGCAACTGGTTTGGAGAGTACGGGTGTTTCTACCCTTGTGTCACAGTTACTCTGCAAAATAGACAGTTCACCTGCGGAGTATAAAGTGGTGACTGCAACTGTAAACTTGCACCCGACGTGAGGGAGCCCAGGATTTCACCAGTCTGCTTTTTAGAGGCTTGTCACCACTTCCAGAAAAAAAAAAGTAGCATTATCTATCGACTTCAATGATTCAGGAGCAAAATATTAGTATGTTACAGATCATTAAGATAACCTCCTATAGTGTAGAGTATTTCATTTTGTCAGTATGTCTACCGAAGGAACTTGAGAAAAAATACAAATCCCTGGAAGTACAAAGTAGTCATCCTCCTCTGATTGCACAAATGCAGCTAATAATACAGGATAGTTTTTTATATGCCCTTTGATTTTGTGACAGTAGAGAATGGAAACAAAACATTTTTAAACCACGTGCTGTTAGGAAAATGTGATGTTTTAGCATCACTTTTCCAGAACTGTTATGCCTTGAAACTACTTTTTTTTTTTTTTTTTTTTGCATAAAACATACACATACAAAACTGAAACATGTAACTTAAGCACAGAAAGCTAAACATGCATATATATTTTATGTATCCATATATATATCCATACATACAGAAAGATGTATGAAATTTCATATATGGAACAGAAATGCACATAAGCAGACATACTACTAAAATACCTTGTTTAATTTAAATCCAGCACCGATTAAGATATAATTTGTTCATCAATATTTAAATAAATCTGGAACCTTGTCTGCTTTCTAAACAACACATAAAAGTAAAGAAAAATCTCACAGAAGCAGCATACCTGTGTTCATTTTGACACTGGCGGATTTGCTATAAAAGTCTTCAGATTTCCTGCAGAAAATAAAATGATCTATTAATTTGCACAAGACAAAAATTTGTGGTACAAAATGGCAGCAGGACTTCTCAGAGGAGTGGAGAATCAGTGTGATACAAATGACAGTCCTATTTTAATGTGGCTTTAATTAAATTGGCACCGCTTGTCCTTCCAAAGTTAAAGATGAGCTGTTGCTTCCATTATAAGCTACTCTATTTCCAAGCATTTAGTATCTCTCTTGCAATCATTTTATCTGGGATTAAAAAACAAACAAACAAACAAACAAACAAACACCGTGACTGATTTTTGGTCTTGAAACTAAACTAAAAAAGATTCCCATACAAGAACGTGGAAGCGTTTTTAAAGGCTACTTATAAGCCTTATTTGCCTTCTACGCAAAAACTGATATAAAGCATAGGTCTTGCTGAATATTTTTTAAGCAGCCAAATTTATCAGGTCTTTTCCATAGGTTTCTAAGCATGAGACATGGCAGTTTTCATCTAGTAATTTAACATGTCTCTACAGACAACACTGATGTTGTTAACGTTGCTCTCTGCATTGCTCTGCACAGAATCGGACAAGTTTTTGCATCCCCAGGAGTCCATTTCCCAAGTCCCAATGGAGTCAACAGACAGGGAATCAAGTCATTATATGCTTGGTTTCTAAGCACAACAACATGCTTTTTAAAGGTAGTTACTTGCATCAAAATAACACGGCCAAAAGCTGAATCACTTATTTATGTATCCCAAATTTATACAGTACTTACAAACAAACATGAAAACAATGACAAAAACAACTACAGGCGTAGAAGAAGAAGGGCATCCTACATTAACAGGCTACTTCGACCTACTGCTAAAGTTTAGCCACATCATGCAGACTCAAAGTTTAAGTCGCATCAGCAACTCAAACAGTATTTCCATCTACTGCCAGGATATGTTCCTTGGGATCAGGAACTCCTCTATTCAGCCTCTTTAAGATACTGCAGTAGCATAAAAGGATGAACAATACAGAGGGATGCACATGGGGTTTCCAAAGAACGCCGCAGGAAAGACTGACAGCACTCTGGGCACTAGCCAATCCCAGCTGTATGGCACACATGTGCTGCCCACTCTAATGTACTTCAGTGAGTGGGCAGAATCGTTGAAGGCCGAAAAAATGAGAGCTAAAATAATCATTCCCCCTCTGTGCTGTTCCCATGTCAAGCTCAGGATAAAGCAAATGGAAAACCATGTATTCTTTTAATTTAATAGAGCTTTACAAAATAAAAAATAGTCCAAGAAGTAGGAAGGTATGCCTGAGCGACCCTTTTTGTAATGGAAGACTCCATATACTAATATTTTACACAAGTCAACACAGAATACCAAAATAGAATTTGAGCTCAGCTCAACAGGTGCCCTGAATTACCAGTACCTCTGAACTGACACGTAAATTGCCATATTCCCTTGCATTCATAATGAAGCCAGATTTCCCGCTGCTTGGAAAATTTACTGTTGAGTGATACTTCATCTTACAGTATTTGAAGAAACTACCTGGACTCTGCTGCTATTATTCAAGGTCAGTTTTGTGACAAAAGGGATGCAAGATGAAAAACCCTACTTAAATGCTATGGAAATAGCTATCTGGTAATGAATAAAGTTTTAATTACGTTCTTTTTATGCTGCAGTTATCAGCAAATTACCAGAGAATTTCTGAAAGACCTTTTAAAAATTAAGGCAAATTATTTCTATTTTGTTCTTTTTTTTTTTTTTTTTTCTTTTGATTAATCATATTTGACTGACATTGACGTACGTAACAGCTACAGAATATTGTTAAAGCCTCAAATTCCTCCAGTGCTTTCAGGCTGTGAGAGGAGACACCACTTTCAAGCCTCCTTTATCTTGGAACTGAACCGCTGATGGTACTGCAAACAAGCCATGAAACGCAACATGATATTTATTTTCAGACCAACAAGTACAGAGCTCTTGGAACACAACGGTGCCAAAACGATTTCTAGCAGGTGGCTTTGATATATTTACAAAAAGTGTGCTCAACTCTTACTCAAGTTTTAACACACAACACTCAGTTTTAGCACTATGACTTTGCCCTCCTAAGAGTTTTCCTATCTGAACAGCTTACGCTGCATTGCTGACACTCGGAAAAGGACTGCACACAAATCACTAACATTTCCACAAATGTTAGAACAAATGAGCCCTGTATACCTGAAACCCATGCATGTACATAAGGCAATAGAAATTTAACTCATGCAAACAGAAGGACTTGCATTTTAACTAGCTGCCAGAGCTCACCTAAAGTTACCTGCAATTCTCTGCTGGCAAAGAGCTAAAATAGCATTCAAATACTTGATACTGGCAGTACGATCCAAACGAATGCGATGAACTTAACAGCCATACCTCTGCAAGCAACTTACTTAACATTGCTTCAGACAATTTTTAATTTTTAAGATTCTTACTTCAAGAAATGAAGGGAAGGGGAACAAAGGGCTTTATTTTGTGCTTCTGTTCCTACTTTGCTTCCTGAAAATTGCTCTGTGTGAATGGGTTTTTAGATAGCTCTAATACGTAGCCCTGAGAGAGGCAAGATAAATATTCCCCTGGAAGTATGAGATACTCTTCATGGCCAAAAGGATGCCTAATGATCAGCTAAAGCATTCAGCTCTTAGAAGCTGTAATGGAAGGAATGCCTATAACTGTCGTGCAGACACAAAGTGCTACACGAATGCATCAATTTGCAAAACCAGAGACTGCTGGTTCAGTCACCTAGCTCAGGTAGGTTTTCCACCAAATTCATAGACTCCTTATTTCTTGATAACACCACAAGGATTATTTCAGCTCAGCAATATTTTGCACTGTGAGTGGTTACTGAAAGCACTTGTGGGAATCTCACTACCACCAGCTCTGTTTTCTCCAAGAGACCTTGCAGCTAGTTGTGACTGCTTCTTCTGTTCCTGATAAGTTCTGAAGTGTGGGGTACTGCAGGGAGCCGTTCTGTCACCCCTTCTGTTCTACATTTATGTGGAGCTATAAAAAGGGTTAGTGAGAAGTCAAGAAAAGTCTCTCTGCCCTCATTTTATCCACACAAGATGCACCTCTTCAGTGCTAGAGGTTTAATTATTGATCAGATGTTAGAGCACCTACGGCTGTAAGGCAGGAGCTTGACCATCCAACCAAGCATCAACTAAAAAAATGTGAGCCTATGCTCTGGGAATGAAAGCTTAAATGAACAGGAACATGCTATTATCTGCTTGCACCTTACTTTCAAGGTCCTGCTCTGGGCCCAGGAATGTAGACAATTTTGAAATGCCAGGCTTGCTAGCTGTGGAGCTAACCAGTGTGCAAACTCCAGAATGCTGGTTGTCTTCTTTCTTAAATGGTTTTTATAAGTCAGTTGAAGAGCAAGGTGGTAATTTACCTTGTTCGATGTTTTGAATTGGAGCATTCAGACTATTGCTGTTTCACTTTCAAATAAGCTAGCAGTTTCTGAACGGATTGTGCCTGAAAATATTATTGACCTATTCTACTTAATATAGTGAGAGCATGAAGGAGGCTCAAACAGAAAATATGTATTATACGCACAATCCCTTTTTCCCAACAAAAGCAGACCCTACGGTTACATTACAGAATCCTTGGTGCTGAGTACTATGGTAAAGTGTGAGTTTGATTGACCAGAACCAACTAAACATGTTCCCCTAGTTATTAAAGGTAACTTTATAAGATGACAGAGACCAACCAGAAAGTGTTAATGGACCAATGACTTTAAACAGGTTTTAAGTTACCTATTGTTTATCCCTTAAGATACTATAAAAAGCAGGATTAAAATGTGCTCTTCTGATCTGGTATTTATGTTCATTTTCAAGCAAATTCCAGTATGCACATTTCACAGTTATCATCCTTTGTAATGAATTTCACCCCAAGGACTTTCAGTGAGAGGAGCAATTGGCATACATTACAGAGTGCAGATGGATCAGCAGCAGGATAGATTTGTGTGAGATCTGGCTGGAAAATGATCGATTTTCATTGTCTTAGGTAGCCAGCAGCGCCCATGTATTTGGAGAGGACAGAAGCTTTTCAGGTTTGCATGAGGAGGAGTGTCAAATGTGCATTAATGTTCTTTCACAACCTGAGCTACAGGCAGCAATCTACTTGAAAATATATGTGCACAAGTAAGGAGCCAAATCAATCAGTGATCTTACTCCAAGGATTGTTTATTCATAGTTTAAACATGGTAGGTGATCTACAAACCTTCCATGAATGTATTTATTACTAAGCAGGATTATATATCCTACCGTGCACATGGTTGTATCCCAAATAATTAAGACTGTACAGCATTACTGCTTTTTTCCCTGTAGTAGGTCAATGTATTTTATATGCCAATTAGGCTGAGTCCTAATAAATGTGAGACTGGACAGTGATGTAGAATTTAACCACTGGTAATGGCATTGAAAGATATAACAGTGCTAAACAATACTTGTCTGATATGTTTGTATCTAAAACAATCATAACTATAAGCTCTAGAACATAACAAAGCTTATCATATTATTTCTATTTTAAAATAAATTGTTTCAGACTTTTAGCCATAGTTGGAGAACTACAACAGTAAGTTTCACTGGAATCTGACAGGCAGGTTGCATGGTAGCCAGAAGTAGTCAGTGCAGGATCAGGGAAACTTGTAACTAGAAAAGCTCAGTTTATTTAATCATCTGGGGAGACAAAATACTAGGAGACATGTCTGGGTCGCAAAGGTCATAAGCTGCTCTAACTGACTGGAAGAAGAAAAGATCTGTGTTGGTGCAGATTCTTTCTGAGATAGGAAAGGGATAGCTAGTTAAACAAAATTTCTCAAGCACCCCAGCAGGGCATGAGTTGCATTCCAGTTGAAAACAGCTGATTTCTGAGCAGCGTGGAAGGACAGCAGAATGAAAATGGAAGTTGGGTTTATGATTTTTTTTTCATAGTTTGCTAGGTTGTAATTGGTTATAAAAACTTGAAGGTATTCCAACTGTCCACAGGATCACTAAAACTGAATTAGGTAGGTATCTAACATGCAACATAAAACAACTACTCCTAGCAAATAAAATGTAATCGTTATTATTCAATGCACTAGTGAGATTTCATCTTGAAACCCACAAGTGGTTCTAGTTCCTGTGACCAAGAGTTCAAAGAGCAACAGGTACAGGGGAACCCGTTACAGGAGCCTATGGCTGATCACACTCTATAAACACATTGAGGGAGTTGACATAACTTGAGGAAGTAGAGGAACAATGTTGGCACAAGAACTGCTATTAACTATTTGTCTCAAACCTAAGCTGAAAATCAGAAGGTAGTTTCTATTCATGGCAGCCATTAAGGTCTGGAGCATTTATCAGGAGTGCTATGGCCAAAATTAAGAGCCTGAATTAGGCAAAAATATGTGAAAAATGTGTCTGTCTGATGGAAGGGGAATAAATCTGATGACACTAGAACTTCTTTCCAGGCCTTTGACTGTTTTCCTAACAGTTTTTTTTTCTCTGAGAATGCTATAAATGCAAGATGAGGAGAAAATACTGTGTTCTTCTTTTCCACTGTTTCTCCATAAAGCAAAGAAAATAAACTAAATACTTGACAAGAGAGAAAAAGCCATGAGAAGATAAAGAAAGCTTACATGTTTCTAAACTGAAGGTTCTTGACACCAATTTTTGTGGTCATATACAGTATGGGAAGAAAAAAATAGCAGTTGTATTCAAATTGTCATCAGGGTAAAAGTAATTACAATATAAACTTGGACATTTTCTATTCTGTTTCTTGAGCACATAAGTGAACAACATCCAACCACTGACATTTTGGTTTCTGCTGAGATGCAATAAGCTAAGACAACCCCACATTTTTAATGCAATGACTTTTGTTTTGAATTGATCTGAATTTCTACTTCCCCTAGGTTCCAGTTTGCTCATGGAAGTTACAGGGAGCTGATGTACACAAAATGTTCTTCACGTGAAAAGCAGCAGAGAACAGAAGAACAATCACCTATATATTCGTAAGATTGGGATCTGTAGAGAAAGAAGTTGAGACATTTTCTCATTTTGTAGCATGATTTTTACTAGATGTGTATTCTTTTGACTAGCTGTGTACTAAAAACAAACTAAAACTTCTGCACTTAGCTCTAAATTGATACTTTCTGTCATCTCAAAATACATCTCAGACACTTCAACATCAAAATATTTTTCTAAAATTTAACTGCAAGTATAAGAGAATACAAAAAGTGTTCAAACTGCAACAGGAAGAAGGGTAACAAACTGCTGCTTTTATGTTCTGGATCTGCTTAAAGCTCTGCCATTAGGGAATATTTTATTAATAATTCCAGTCTTGTGTTTGTGGTGATGTGATTTTTTCCCATTATTTTCATGGTTTAAATATATAGACAGAAAAGAAAATTCCTTCTACTTACTGACTTCCATTTTTCTTCAGGCACCTACTGCTGTTTTTCCTAGCCTTCAATGCTGGTTATTTTTGTTTCCTTCTTTTGGCTACCTCCTTTGCTGTTGTTTTACAGGAACTTAGTGTTTGTTCAAATTAATTCATTCTGTAGGCTGGAAATGATTTAAGATTACCGTAGGACACCATGTCATTGAAGTAGTTGTGCAGCACATCTGCAAGTGAATATTTTGGGAGGGAGGAAGTTGACTCATTGACTAGAAGAAATCAGGGTTTTTTAGGTGATTATGGGAGTACCAAAGATCATTCAAAGGATGCTATTTCTTTATGCATGATTTCATTAAACGTATTGTACCTTAACCTACCTGAGGCAAATTTGTGCAGCCCTATGGAAGTCAGTGGAGCTCTTCTGGTTATCTGAATTGTTAATCTAACTGCCAGAATTATTTGATTTTAGTAATACCAAACAGCAGTGATAAATACTACATGCAGAACTGGTATCAAAACAGGACTGCTGGACTATGTACTAAAAATGCCAGAACTTTAAATTTCATTAGATTTTATCAGTGCAGATACATTCTCTTAGTGTAACAAAGTAAATTCCTCATGTTTAGCACACTCTTTTTTTTTTTTTTTTTTTTTTTTTGTTATTGTGTATGAAAGTATTTGAAGGGAGTCACATTTTCCAAGCTGCAAAACTAGGTGATGACTTTCTTCTGAACTACTTTACTTGGTGACTATTTGAGTACAGTCAAGTACTTAAGTATGCCTAAACTGAGGCAAAGTAACTTCAACGTTAGGGTTCACAGACATCATCACAAAACAGACCTTCAGTACAGAGTGCCAGAAACTCATTACCCATCCTCATTTCCTCAGCTAGTCTGGCAGTTCCCTTGTCAGGTGAATCTCAATGTTGCAGATGCACAAACAAGCCTGTCAGATGAGCCAGAGCCCACACAAGAGACAGATTCCTGTTGCAACTTGAAATTTAGATGGTATTTTGAGACTGGTGGTAGAAGGCAGTTCTGCTCACACAGAGATACCCAGAGGAAAGATTTCAACAGCTGTATTAGCAGAACATAGTGGAGTTCACTGTGCCTCCTAGCTCAATACCTTGTTATACGCAACCTACCCGATTTTCTCCCTAGTGGAAGAGGGTACTAGGTAGTGCTAGCTATACACAAACTTTCTAGATCACACTTTGGGGTGATATGGAAAACACTGATAGAAGAGAGGTCTTATTAGGACATGCCAATTATTTCACCATGATCAAATACCCTAGTTTTACTAAATGCAGTTATGTACCCAGAATTCACGTTACTGTCAATCTTTTTAGACATTCTTTAGAATTTCACCTCAAATTTTTATTTCCCAGAAGATCCAAATAAAACAGGCATTATCCAACTAATTTTCCATCTTTCTCAAAACACACAAACTCCAGATAGCATTACAGTTATGTTTCTGTTTAAAACACATCATGTGAAGGTTAAATGTGGATTCATTAGCCTTCCATAACTAACTGACATGTCAAGCATTAGCAAATTTTACTTTCATCAATACTTTATTACTGGTCACTTGAATGCTTCAAATATTATTAATTTCTATGTTTATATGGTATGATACACAATGTGTTCCTGCTCCTTTCTACTAGATACATAACGTGTAAGAATGACTAAACATGCCTAAATCTCCACCTAAGTATAATTCCTTCCAATATGTATTTTTTCCATGAGTCAACACCACTCCCTCTAGAATCGGTGGAAATAGTGTTCATTCATGAAACAAAAATTATTTCCTGTTTTCTTCCATTGTTTTTGCCTTTTAAAGTTAAAAATATGCTTCCTTGAACTGCTGTAATGTTACATCTGTTTAACAGAGCTAGACCAATGTGTGGAGTGCTATAAGATTCCATAAGATATCCTTAAGTATGCTGAAACAACAAGATTTAGTTCTGATCTTTTTGTAACATGCTCATAAAGATAAATATATACATATGTAACGGGAATGATTAACTAAGATGATATATCTTAAGAAATAAGAATATATGAATTTATTCCAAGTTCAATAGATCACACTGCAAACCCAGTACTTCTACTAAGTACTTGAGACTTATGGCCAATTTTGGCAAAGTTTGAGAGAGCCAGGAGTCTCAACCAAATCATGGGCTTATATGTTCTATGAGCAATTCCCATGAAGAATATAGATATTTTCAAAGCCAAATGGATGGTATGCCCTAGCATTATTAGATACAAGTAAATCGTATTAGAAGGAAGAATTATGTATGAGCTGTGTGTGGATAGTTGCACATACCTTATGACCCCAGACAGAAAACCTGGGGGGGGGGGTGGGGGAAATAAGAATTGTTAGATACCAGGTAATCTTCAGAAATTACCAAGGAGTAGATTTCTCTTGTCTGAAAAGGTACAGACTTGAACCAAAGCTTTTCCCATTATGAAGACATTCATGTCAAATGTCTCACGTGGATTCTCTGATGAGCACAGAGCAGTTTTGGTGTGATTCATGTTCAAAGAGTATGTCTACATTAGCAAGCAGGTGTCAAGATCTACAGCAAAAGAGCAGGTTAGGTGTTGGAGGGTGACATCCACAGACGGGCTTGTTGGTGTGTATCCAGGTCTACTTTGTGAACCCACACTGATATGAACCAAAGAGATGTAAAATGTGAAATGATCACAATATTTTAGCTTGGGGTGAGGAGCACAGCTGTGAAGCAAAAGCTAGAGCAGATTTATTCACTGTTGATCTGAAAGGACATAAGGTTTCTTCGGTTTTGGTGCTCAAGGAACTAGTTGTCGCATGGTAGCCTTTCAGTCTGCACAGTGACATCTATCAGACTAATGGCAGAAAGATAAAGTAACAATTAAGTGGCACTGAGCTTAAACACAAATATGACCCATCAAGAGTCACAGCTGGCTTTTGGAACAATGCTTTCTTTCAGCTTCTGTTAATGTTCAGACTAAATGACTCAGCATTTAGATGCTTCAAAGTACCTCAGAGGCTATAAACTTCTATCTTCCATCCATGCTGTAGCAACTGCCTTATACCCTGCTGTTTGTCTCATTAACTCTTACTATGTTTGTCTGCTTCTGAAGTCTCAGCTCTCCTTAGCATAACTGTGGTCCCATTAGAGACTTAACTGTTTACACAAAAAAATATTCAACAGCAGTAATACTGTGTGCTCTCAAAACACAAAAAAAAACCACATGTACAGCACATGAAAAACAGATCAGCTTTTCAACCTTCTGTTTGTGTGTTTTGCTGATACTAGTATTTTCCACTTTCCCAGGGTGCACTATCACCATTTTTCATTTAAAATATCTTTGCCTCCTTTCCCCACAAAATGCACACTAAATAATGTACCTTCTACTGTTTATGCACTGCATTGCTATCTGATCAAGGGAAGCGACTGTCCTCTACTCTGTGCTGGCCTCACCTTGAATACTGTGTGTGGTTTTGAGTGCTAAAATATAAGAAGGTCATATAACTACCAGAGAGTGTCCAAAGGAGGGCTACAAAGATGGTGAAGGGTCTAGAGGACAAGATGTGTGAGGAGCGGCTGAAGTCCATTGGTTTGTCCAGCCCAGAGCAGAGCAGGCTGAGGGGAGGCCTCGTGGCGGCCTGCAGCTCCCTCACGAGGGGCAGATGCTGAGCTCTGCTCTCTGGGGACAGCGACAGGACCCGAGGGAAAGGCATGGAGCTGGGACAGGGGAGGGTCAGGATGGGGGTTAGGGAAAGGTTCTGCACCCAGAGGGTGGTTGGGCACTGGGACAGGCTCCCCAGGGCAGTGGTCATGGCACAGAGCCTGCCAGAGTTCAAGAAGTGTTTGGACAACCCTCTCAGAAACATGGTCTGATTTTTGGGTGGTCCTGTGTGGAGCCAGGAGTTGATGCTCCTCATTGGTCCCTTCCAACTTGGGATTTTCTAAGATTTTATTGTTTACAACACTAGTACAGGCACTGTACCATTGACTGCTTTCATACCTAATGAACTCCAACTTGCTTGAATAAAAACAACAACAACAAAAATGCTACAACTCTTCCTAGTATAAATTGACAAAGAAAGCAAAGAAAGAACTACCAACAAGTGCAATTGTAACTATTTAAACTCACATTATTAAGAATTGTTAATAACAATTAACAATTGGTATTAAACAATTAGCTGCTAACTGAATTTCAAATGTTCTAGAGGTTTGATTCATTTTTAAAGATTGGATGCTCATCTTTCTCAGTCTGAATTCTTAGTTGCCCACCAGCACACTTAAGATGTCTGCTATTTAACTCATCCTTTACTGATCTTTAATGATTCATTAAAGCCTTTAATGAATTAAAATTCACAGCTCAAACAGAACTATGAGAAAAGGCATACAAAATGCCCAGTCTTCACTAGGAAAGAAAATAATTTTTGAATTGGGAAAAAAAACTACAGTATTTGACAGGAACATCTGGAAAGAGAACAAGCAAGCACAGGAGAAACCTGACTGAGATACTGCCTGGTATCCAAGGGGCTAACAAAAGACTGAAATGCAAATATGAATCTACAAATAACTAGGAATACACTTAAGAATATGGAGGAAAAATACAATATTTCTTCTCCACATGCCTTTTTACTTGCACTGTATACTAAGTTGTCAATGCATTGTATTAGGAGACATTCCCACTACTGGCAATTTTAATTCCAAAGTTAGACTGCTCTGTCATTCTAGAGAAATTCAGGGATTAAAAAACAAACAAACAAACAAACAAACAAAAAAGGCTTTGAAAGGGAAATGGAATCTACCTATATAGCAAGAGAGAGACTGGCAGCCCCCTGACTGATGGTTATCAGAACCTGTTGCTGAAAACAACTCATGGGAAAAGGTCCTGTCTTCTCAGAACTGTCCAATGACCCACTAAGCAAAAGACCAAGAAAACAAAGCATGTTTATGTTCCCATTTGCTGCAAGTAGAGATCTGTTTATGAAGGGGGTTTCATGAAATAATTGCACTATAAAACTTAGAGCCACTCTAAAATAGATAGGATTTTACATGCCAGTGAAATCTACTTCTATACCTAAAAAAATAATAAAAAAGCAGTACTGGACCTATTTATTTTTATGAATCCCAATCATTCTTCTGTCATTTTAAGTTTTTAGGGACATCTCAAGGACTGAACTGGGATATTTTGTTCAGCAGTCTTACATGGTCCGAGGCTGCTTTAGGCCAGGTACCATATGGTATAGCAGATTATCCCCTATAACAAGGCACTATCATGCATTTCACATTTGTGAGCTTAGCCTTCTCTTGCTCCTGTGTTTGTCACTTTGGGAGAGGGACTGTCTCCAATCAGCTGTTTCTACAGACATACTAAGATGGGATCCCAGCCTCTGCTAAGATGCAGCCTTTTCCCAAGTGCGTAGAAGCTGCTTTCTACTAATATGAATCACCATTGATGCCTCCCATTTTTGTTTTATTTTCATCTGTTTCTTTTTCATTTTGGATTATAAATTATTGGGAAAGGATGCTAATTTATATTCATCTTATATACAATGGGATGCTGGTCCTTGATTAGAAGTCCTTATGTACTGTGATAGCATACATAACAAGGAACAGTAAAAATCCTATAGCAATCAACATTGTTAGGAGATTTCAAAAGATCAGCTAAAGAGATTACTTAGCCAGAAAACAGGCATTCCAGATAGTTGCAGTGATGGTCAAGAAAACAATAAAAAAGAAAACCAGCAAAACACAGACTTTTCCCCCTAAATGTTCATCAAATACAAAGGAAATATCTGAAGTTTCATTAACCATACCTATCCATTCCTTTGATCACTGGACAAATAGTAGCTGCTAAAACCAATCAACTGCTACGAGAAGGCATTAAATAATAGATAATAAACTCACTGCAAAATTCTACAACCACAAAACTCTACCTATGTTGTTGAAATAAAATTTAAATATAAAGAAAATTTTGAAACTAGTATTTCTCAAGATTATTACTATTGCAGTTCTACAGATAAGAGTTCATCCAAGTAATAGCTATACAGTGTAAGGTTTCAATCACAGAAATGGTTATCCACAAAAGCAAATATTTGTTACCTATTTATAAAGTTCCTATATTCTGCCTGCAAGTAACATTCATTTCTCTAAGTGCCAAATTTATATTTATCAAATTTGGCTTTATTAATCAAAGGATTCATTTTCCCCTCTCAGTTTTCTAATTACAGGACTCTATATATATAAATACACACACACACACACTAACAGGTTAAATACTAAATTATGTAGTTAAATATTTTATCATGAATAATGCTACTTTATTATGCCTTGTCCAGTTCATGCTTTTATATGTGCCTTATCTGAATGTATTACTCTGGTATCTGATTTTCCAGTTTGAGGATAAAAGATTATCATGTGACACTCACACTTGCTATTCTTACTGCTCTTAAATGAGACAGAAACCACTCCATGCATTGGTTCAGCATTCCAGACAGTGAAGGTCAGAGACAAGATCATCCTTTATCAACACAACATTGCCTCTTCTCAGTTCTGACTCTAAAATAACAATAGGTTGAATAATAAATCATTCTATCAGTCATGACAAAGACATAATAACCTCCAGAATATGTCAATGGAATTTTCATTCAGCTCAAAGAGGACGTAATTGCACTGACCACACACGTTCTGCAGAACAAAAAGACTTGTCTCTAAGGAATACTTGTCTTTCTTTTTTTTGTTTTTTGAACCAAGAATAACCCTCAGTATTTTCTAGTGAGAAAAAACATACGCAGAACATGCTTGCACATATACACATATGCCTGTATCTTTCAATCTACACATACACATAACAATTAAAAAGCTGTAATTTAGGAATTGTAACAGTGCAACATAAAACTTCTGATTGCTTTAAAAAAATAATTTGCCTGTGTATAAAAAGAATGATGTTCTTCTTGTAAGAAGCTATGCAATGGTTGACCTAATAATGGTAGATCAGCATGGAGCTCTGAACTTCATTTATAAGTTAATTTTTCTTGAGGCTTGCCTTGAACATTGATCATTGGAACAGCTATGTGTTTCACCACAGCAATTTTGGCTCAGAAAACTATTGTATTCTCACTGAAGCAAAAGACAGACTGAAGTTGAAAACAATTTCAGTAACTTTGGGTAATTGAATTGAAGATACTTGGCGTCCAGTTTATCAGAAAACTATTGCATCCCATGAGGAGATCCAGCTTGTGCTCTGGATGAGGCCACAGCTTTGCAGAAACAATGGGATATAAAACTATTGCAGTAACTGCACCCACAGAGAGGAGATAAACTGAAGCAGCAAAGGTAGCTTTAATTCTGGCATTTCGTACCCTCAGACTTCATAAAAGTAATGCAAGCCTTTCTTACGATCAATGCAACACCTTCTAGGTGTCTTTTTTCCTCCTGAAAGAAGGAAGAGGAAACACGTGAGTTGCATTATCTGACCCCCATGGACACCTGAATCACTTCTCTACAAACACTAGACAAACCTCCACCTTTTCCCATCTGCTTGCTAATGAAATTAGGCAACTACAATAAACTTTCAGCTCAAGTTCTCAGCCGTTCCTTCCTAGCCAATCTTGCCTTTGTGTGTCGAACTTGCTTAAATGCCAGTTTTCCCATCACCACCCTCCAAACCCAACTCCCCCTTCTGCCAGCAGCAATTTGTCTCAGTCTAGTGCTTTCATTCCCTCAGTCTTCAAGCCTGGCAGCTTTTCCCCTTGAAGTCTGGTCTATAGGGGCGTCTGAAGGATCAGCAAACACTGTCACCTTAGTTTCAGCTAGCTCTAGCATTCATTGCAGTTGCAGTTACATGAATAGTCCTACTCGTTCCCTATACTACCCTTGGCACTCAGAAGCATTCAATACTCAGTTCTAATTTTCTGTTCATGTGCAATGAGAATAGATCTCCAGATATTCTGACTTCACTAAATCTCTACTGAGCATCTGCAAGCACATCTTTCAGAGGCACACAGTTTTTGGAAAGGGAGGTAAAAGTCACATTCCTAACAAAGCCGGGTTGAAGTTTACATCTGTATTCCGGCCAATGATATCCTAAACTTGCTAAATTACAGGTCACTAGAATTTTTAATGTGAGCAAAATAACTACATCATAGAAACCCAGCCCCTACTTCTTGCCCCACATCTCTTACCAGGATATGCTAAATGACTTCATTAATAATTGGTACTACCAGTCCACTCCAACTAGTTCACAGGGTTTAATAACACAGTTTCAAATAAGTTGTTTGAATATTTTTGAGTCTTAAGACCCAGTTTCTTTCAATTGTATTATGATACTGTTGCTTGTTTTGTATTCTAAATAAGCTGGTGAAACTTTGCCAAGGCTACATCCCCAGGAGTCCCGAAGCTAACAGGAATCCTCTATTGACCCTTTAGTGGGTTTAGTACTGGTCTTCAATGTAACGTGACTTCAAGGTTATCAGATGTACCTGCAGCAGTAGCAGTTGCTCTAACCCTGCCACAAGTGCTATTCAGGGCTTCATTGTTCTGCATTGTAAGCGTCACTCAACTAATTCACGGAGTGCTAGCACAGGAGATGGTATCTGTTTCAAGAAAACGTGTAGATCAGTTACATGCCTTGCTATTATACCAGCTATTTAACCTCGCTGAGTGCAGTGTGAATAACAAGGAGGATAGATAATGTAAGGGAGCAACACAGAATGTTTTCCTTCACAAACTACACCTTGGTTTACTTAACATTTATTAAAATTATGTGCTCAAATTAATATGCTGCATATAATGTTTTAACACTACTTTTACAGCATTTTTTTTTTTTTAAATTGGCAACAGTAAGCAGCATTCCCTTAGCAGATGTTCTCAGTTCCCACACACTTAATTATGGTTTATAACTACAATCGCCTACCATACAGTGCACTGCAATGTGTCATTTTAAAAGCCCCTGTTACTTGCTCATTAAATTTCACTACTACTTAGAGCACCAGCGATTTCAACTGCATGCCAACCCACACCCACATGACAAGGAAATAGGCCTCAGCTTTAACACGTATTTCGCACAAGTCTGTACAAGCTACCATAGCGTCCAAATGGTCATTACGGTAAATCACATTGCATGATTTTAATTAACACATTGGTTAAGTGGCGTCATGAGTTAGAGCATTTTTTCCTTTGTAGAGCTATTTCAAATAGCTTGAAAAATGGAAACTTAACTGTAAACAAATTGGACAACTATCAACAAATTAGACTCCGAAAGATTAATATTTTTTATGGTACTTTTTCCAGGTTACAACTACAAGTAGTGACTGAATTTTAGTGTATTTATTTATTTATTTATTATTATTTTTTATTTTATCAGTTTAGTTGCCTAAAACAAGCCATAAATTCTTATCTGCAAAAAAATCGGTAGCATTAGAGTTGCATATCACAAACAACACAGTCAATAGACAAGACACAGAGAACTGTGAACTGCACAACACATCTGTAGGCTGAGTCCATGTTGCTTTCCTCCCTCAACTGTTTCCTCCCTTCTGTTGCTTTCCTCCCTCAACTGGATGTAAGTAGGGAATTTTGAACACAATTCTGTAGCCTGCCGCTGGAATGGCAGTTTGACACCTTTTTTCAGGCTAGCCATGAGAAAAAAAAATACGAGTATTTTGACAGGAAGGCATGCTAGGTCAGGCAGCAGCTTTCTGAAGTGCTCCCCAGCACTGACATTACAGAGGCACTCCAGCAGCAGCCCAGTGATCCTCACAACACAGTGCAGGATCTTTAGAGTTACCAGCGTTGGGTTTTCTGCAGACAGAAGAGAAATGCAGAGATCTGTAGAGATGAATGATCACATTTTCTCCCAGGAGTGTTAAGAGTAAAAATGTACTGAATCCAATAGGATATTGAGTTCAAGTGAAAGGAAGATGACTGGAAGGAGGATGACTTGAGGAAAAAGGCAGGGGCAAGGAAAGCTTTTGGGTAAATTTTCCAATATTTTGCAAATTGTGGTCTTATAGAGAAGACTAGTAGATTGTTAAACAACTTTTAAAAATCTATGGGTTACGTATATGAAAATATGGGAACTTCAATGTGCTCTATATCTTTTTACGACTTTGTATTTAGTAGCAACATTATTTAGAATTCTGTTATTTCTCAATCATTCAATTCTATAAATACATTTTTGTAATTTTCTTGCATTTATAAATACATAAATATTCACATGAAGCAGTAAGAGATCTGTATGGCAGGTGGACAGAGAAGTAAGCTTCTCCTTCCTTCGTATTTTAAACTTCTCTTGACCCTAGGTGAAATACAACTGCAGGACAGATCCCCTTGGTAGAATGAAGAATCGATTCATGTATCTTCAGCAAAAGAATCATGCATAGAGAATACACATGTTGCCCTTGAAAAGATACAGCAGGGAATCTGAAGAATGTGGACTTCTCTGCTTTGTAATAAGTAAATGAAGGCAACATTAGCCAAGACTACCTAGGACCTACAATAATGAAAAGCAGGTATCCTCAAGAATGACAGATTCATGAAATGCTCACGATGTACAAAAAATTCACTGACCTGAACTTGCAGAAAGTGAATCAGTCACCATTAATCCATAAACTTATAAAGGGCACCAAGCGAAGTTCAATAAATTGTTTTCATGAAACACAATCCTTATGCAAGCAAATCCTTCCCCTTGCTTATGATAGCATTTATTTAGCACCAGTTGAAGATTTTTGGATTTCTTACTGATTCTCGCAATATAAAAGCCTGCAATTTTCAGAAGTCACATTAAAGAACAGTACATCACCAGACACAGTTATTAGACATGGCTAAACCCTCTGGGGATGTCTGAGGCAAGCTATAAGCTTGATCTATGCTCTACTGCAACATTGCTCCATAGTGATTTCAGCTGAGGGACATCAGCATAAACAAGAAGTAGAGTAGAAGATAAGGCCTTACAAATATATCAGCAATGAATTATTAACTGGGGCTACACTATCCAAAAAACACTGAATTTTCTCAAGTGCATAAACCCTGAACCAGCAAATGCTTCTGAATCTTGAGTGAACCAGAGCCGCAGCTTCCAAGAATGGGTATCTGCTCCCGCCCTTGGCACTCACATTATATATTAAGCACCTGTCTGCCTCTCACAGCCTCACTGCTGGCTGGCAAATACTGATTATTCTTAATCATCAAGAAAGACAAAAATGTGTACTTCAGTTATATCCTCCATCACAATTCAGTAACTATGGAATTAAGCCAGCTATCACATACTCTGTTTCTAGTGATTATCAGGCAAACCTCTTCTAAATTTTTGCACTTGGACAAAAGCTGGCCGGTCACATATAACAACTCTTTGTTTCCATGAGCATACAGAACTGAAAGCTGCACGCTAAATTCCTCCAAGGTGAAAACTTGCACTTGGTGTAAGCATGCAGCACTATGGCCTCTATTTTCTGCTAAAATAGTGAGGAAAAAGTGCTTAAACTTGATGGCCTCATAAGTTTTTCAAAAGAGCAGTATATCAATCTCATATATGACAACCAATCAGTGCTTAAACGAATTGAGTGAAAAGTAAGTGCTTAGTATTAACAAAAGCCTATTAGTATTAATAAAAGCCTATTAGGATAATATTAGTAATAAGAAAGTCTTACAAACAAACCATTTTCTTTAAGGTTCCCAGAATTTTGTCTGTTCATCCCCTAGCCACACCTCTTTTCTCTAACTTCCAGTCTCAGAAACAGTGAAGAATGCAAATACTTCTTGCTATTTCCTCCCTTGCTATAAGCCAGTGAAGTTCAATTGAGGTCAACGGTGCCCCTTTACCCTAGCATAGGATCCACCTCCTTAGCCATTGCACATATATTCATAAGCATTTCAGAGAAAAAAGCCCTGTGCTAAGTAAAAATGACATGCAACAGAACTTCTCTCACCACATATAACACCAAACATAACGTGGGTTTTCTTGTTCTCTAGTTTAAGCCTTAAGAAACTATGCGAATACAAACTACTTCTGTAGAAGTGATCTATGAGTACCCACTGAAGTAGAAGCCTAGAGGTCATGTTCTTGGGTAAATCACAATTTGTTATGGCCTGTCAACGTTAAAACGGAGGACAGCATACTTTGTTATATTTCCATGCAGCAAATGGAAGGTGACAGTACAACGACAGAAAAGTTCAAACTTTCTGTCCACAGAAAGCAGACACAGGACACGTGTGACATTTTGAACGCCGCGTTTGAAGGCTTGCTTGTGGAAACACTATGAAGCAGATGCAGGCTGTTTGCTGGCTCTAAAATCACTTGTGAGTTTTGTCATTTCAGATACTTTATAATTTTGGTTTGTGATAAATACATTCATAAGAGACCACCATTTGTATTAAAGTCTCATATACAGACCATCTTCAATGACTTAATACCAGTTCAATATTCATTTGCATGCAAAAATATCCAAAGTGTCACTTCATTATAAAATTCAAGAGACCTTTGCCAAAAATGCTGCAACTATCAACCCCTATTACAACACTGATTTGTCACCTTTTTTCCCTCCATGTTCAAATTCAGTTTTTAGTATAGCTTATGAGAGTGAAATACATTGCACATATTAATGATTATGAAATCCATTTACATTTCTTAGACTGTATTAGACTGGTATTGCTTGTTTCATCTTTTCCTATTAGAGAAGTTCTATCTCTATATTGGCAAGTGTGCGTAACAGCTTCCTGACTTCACTACGCAAAGAGAGTGTGCTTCAAAAGAAAAGCATTTTTGTTTGTGCTATCTCAAAACAATGCAACTTACCCCTCCTCCTTTTTCCCTCTGAACATATAATTCTACAATTAAGGAATTATATCCTAAAAGAGCAAACGATGGCATTTTGAACTGAATGCAGTGAGTACTGTTGTAAAAGTAGGTACTTGAAACAGACTCCTGCATTCCTCTTCGCAGTAAACTTCTGTGCTCTTGTAAACCTCAGTTTAGCCACTTATTTTAAGAACTTCACCTCTAACTTCTAATACACAAACACTCTCTTTTTAAGAGCTAGCTGTTACCAGCATAACTATAAATCTGACCCAGGTCTTGAGGACTTCACTAGTAAAAACATTTTGCTGACATAATAAAGATTGATCTTGTAGCCCATTACATAAACATCACACATATGCAAGTAAACAGCACTTTTTTTTTTTCAAGCTTTGTCCCAAGACATGGGAGGACTAAGAATCCCCCGTATCATTGATCTCAATCTCTTTTCTGTGAAAGTTTTTGTACTATACATAATACTAAGCATTTACAAATGTTTTTTTCAAAAAGCCTCCCATCACCTATAAAGCTAGAGGACTCTTAAGAAGCATGAACTATAGTCACATAAAAGCAGTCCTACCTTTGCCAAAATGACACCTTTTCTCATAAAAACTTAAGCACCACTGGACTGAGCTTGCAATGCATCCCCACAGTGACTAGAAGGTTATCAAACCTTTTGCTTTGTTTGCCAAGAACACTACAGTAGGTGACTATAAAGCTAAATTATAGCGAACAGCCACCCTCAAACACCTCTCGGCTGAGACTGTTTAGCAACTATTTTGTTTCTCACAGTTTTGCTTGCATGACTCATACAGAAAGAGGACGGGCATTAACACTGATAAGTCAAGCTGTTTTCAGACACTACTGCTTGGCTGCTGTAGAACATTTTGCAAGCCACTGTCACACACACGCAGCAGATTTCCTTCAAGTATGACAGCAGGAAACAAATCTGGGTGTAGCTGGACAGGCACGCATTGTTTTGAGCTTCCACTGGATGCAGTTACCAAGTCGTTCAGAGGTCAGAGCAGCCACGGAATCCCTCTGGCTGAGCAGTGCTACCCTACTGCATATTTCATTCACCCTTACAGCTCCCAGAGCTGTTTCCAGGCAGACAGACATGGGAAATATTTAATATCAGGGGCAGGCTGGCAGTGGTTTTAGAGTCATTTTCTCTGCATTGCTTTTGAAGAGATTTTTTTAAAAGGTGTGCAAGAGGAGCCAGGAAAATTCTTCCCAGGGGGAAAAAAAAAAAAAAAAAAGTGGTAATTTGGAAACATGAACTAACTTTCAGTGGTCACAAGAGACAACATGGAGCATACACTAATGAACTCTTCACTGTATTAATTTAGACTGCTAAGGCTGTCTTTAAGAAAGTCATATATAAAGGATCTCAGAGTAAATTAACCATATTGTTTCAGGCACTGGACTGCACCTCAGGGTACCTCAACTTATTTCCCAGTCAGAACAAAAAATCATTGAGACCTTTATTGCTTTGTAAAATTTATGAAACAAAATATTCTGCAAGAAAGCAGGAGAAAATGCTTGCCAGAAATTGTATTGAACTTTCTAAATTTTATACACTTCTGGCCAAAAAGGCCAGGTTACTATTCTTATAAGTTTGGCTTCTCATTCAAAAATAAATATTCATTGTAAGTGAGGGCAGCTGTCTTTTATTGGTCATTAGACACCTTGGCAGTTGTAATAAATGAAACTTCAAGTTCATTGAGGCCAGCAGACTGGGGGAAATAGCTGTTACAGTAAAGAGACCCCCAGACACTGGAGGAATTGGCCTCTTGAAGTTCAGCAAATACTAAGACCTGCACCAGGGATGGAACAGCTCCATGTAGGATCTGGGAGTCATGGTGGACTTGAAGCTACATGACTTGAGAGCAGCGAAGGCTAACTGCATAGGGGCTGCACTAACTAGCAAGAGCACCACCACCAAGTCAAGGGCAGTGACCGCTCTTCCCTCATTTCATGTCGTGGTGAAGCCACACCTGCACTACTCCATCCAGTTTTCACCACCCCAGTACTAGACAGATACTGAAAAAATGAAGTGAGCCCATCAGAGGCTGAGCTAGCTGGCTCAGGTTGTGGAGCCCAGCACACATGCAGAAAGGCTGAGGGAGCTGTGGAGGTTCAGCCTGGGAAAGAACACCCGGGGCATTCTGTCTTCAACCACTTAGAGAGCTGCAGAGAATATAAGAGCCAAATTTCTTCTTGGAAATGTCAGTGAAAGGACAAGGTGCAACAGATGGATTGCAACAGAGGGGATTATGAATCCTGTGCCTGGAAAAGTGAGCTTCACAAGATTAGTCAAGCACCGGAGTGGGCCCAGCTGTACAGCCTCCATCCTTAGGGTTGGTCAAAGCTCAGCCACACCAAGTCTTGTGCAACCTGATCTCATTTCAGGATTATCCATCCTCTAATGCAGGTGACTGGACTATGGGATCTCCAGAGGCACCACATGATCTAATTTATTCTCACTGACGTGATTCTCTTTGTGGTTCCAGTGAAATACGCTACTACTGTTATTTTACCTTTTAGGATATGAAGTCCAAACAGAATTTAAGATTATTAAATTTTCAGAACTAAACCAGTTGAAGTGCAAAAGTGAAATACCTTTACCAATTATCTAAATTTTAGTTGCACAACATGACTATCAGTAAACACTTCTGCTTTAAGTGTATAATTGCAGTTATACTTCAAAAATGTCTTTCATCTTAATAATATCAAACAGGTAAACAGGTAAAGCATTCATTTTTGACTATGAAGAAGTTATCCAGTTATATGCCATGTTCCTCATACTGTCTAAGAATAAGCACAGCACCCATCTAGACAGTAAGCTCTCCGCTTCATTTGTGTTGTAGCATGGCACATTTATCTTAACAACTTCATTAAAATTTTGAAATAATTGATAAAAGGTGGAACAGAAGTGGCAATACACTTTATTTAGATACCCTGATGGAGCAAGACACCTGACTTATCTGATGACTATGAAGAGGCACATTGATTTTTACAGGAATATTAATGTGTACAATGCTAAAAAAAGTCTAATGAGCAGGTTAATTAGCAAGCAGGGAAATGCAAGAGAAGACATCGATTGGCCAAGAAAAAAAATGAAAACAAAATGAATGTTATGTCAGAGGAATACAGAAATAGCAATGGGGAAACGGAATAAAAGAACAAATGAAGTTCTAGACAAGAACAGTTTGCTTGTAGTGATATTATTTTACCTTTTTAACCTACCACATTACTTCTCCTAAGAAAGTCAGATAGCATGGTCATATAATCCTTAACTATCTCGTCTGTTGTACCTCCTCTCTGGTATTTCTTTGCTTCCCCCATTTAACCGATTTGCACATTTACAATTTTCAGAGGTGACAGACCGTACAAACGCTCATACTTACAGATTATTATATATATTTTTTTAATCTTCATAAATATGCTTTCTTCGCATGGAGAGAAATACTTTTTGAAACACTTTCTTTTCATCAGCCTTTGAGTGAACTTAAATGACATTCTCTGAGTAGGCTTTAAAAATCATTATGTTTGGGGAGATTAGCAATTAAATATGCTAATAAAGATGCCAGGTTGGCCTTGCAGACATATTTTAACTCTTAACATGCATCCAACCTCTGTGTTTAGGACATACAGGATGATGGTCCCATCTGAACACAAGTCCCAGAGCTTTGGGTTTTAATAGCATTAGCTCACGAAGCCAGGGAAAACACTGCAGTGTTAGAAACATTTCGTTGTTGTTGTCTTAATAGAAAGCAAGTACTGCATGAGAAGAGTAAGGAGCATAAATTGGACCTTTATAACCTTTACAATCTCACTAAGAAAATAGCATTCTGAAATAAACAAGCTTGGGAAGATGAATGGGTTTAGACATTCCCTTGAGTGCATCCAAAACTGCTGCACTGCATATAATTAGTACAGTGAAAATGAACATTGCAGAGAGAAGGGAGAATTGCTTTTTTTTTTTTTTGTAGCTTAGCTTTAGAACACAACTTCCAAGCTTCATTTACAAGAATCTGTACTGGGATCTGTTTACAGCACACTGACACAAAATCTTAATATGAGCAAACTCATTTTTGGCACAAACCCAAGTCTACTGTAAGGTGTTGATTTTTTAGAGCTGTTTTCAACCAGCTAACAGAAATCCCTACAGGCATGGGGATGAAAATCATGAAGCAAAAAGAATCAAAATCTGTAATTACAGACTGTCTTTTCAATAAACAATTACTTGCCTGTAGCACAAACCTACGTGACCAATGTGAGCATCACAGGAGTTTTAGGATTCCAGCCTTCTGACAGAAAGGCCATACAGACGTATCAAACCAGAGTAACCTCGGGCAGATTTCTATGCTACCCCATAAAGGTACACGAATGCATTAGGCACACTCCCACATTGACAAATAGCTTTTGAGAGTCATGTTCAGCAGCTATAGCTAATTTATTAACTGTCAAAGCTAACACATCATGTAAACAGCTCACAGTGCAAATAACACACACAGGCAGATAGCCAGGGATATAAAACTGTCAAAGCTAGATTTTCACTACACACTTTCAGTGGGCATTGGTAATTAAAGGGGCATCCTTGATTTTTGACAGACTATTTATTCAATTTATAAGTAGAAAACAAACAAACAAAACCAAACAACAACAAAACAAAACAAAAAACCACCACACACTCTCTACACCCCACCACTCCCAAAAGAAAACAGCCCAGAAAATTGGTACAAATGCAAGGGCTGAGACAAGGCAAAATATGACTAAACCACATGCCTGAAGTTCTTCTCTCTTCATTTCAGCAAACACATCTAAATCCCTCATTAATTAGGAAACTAATTTTATCTAGCTTTTAGAAAGACAATTAGGCTTGCTTTGCACAGGAAAAATCACATTTTTTCAATATGCGAAAGCAGCTGTGATCACTTTGCTCAATGTCTGATTAAATTTGTTTTTTTGTTTGTTTGTTTTTGTTTTACGGGACCTACTGCTGCCATATGTTCTGCCTTTACATTTACATTCTTTTGTGGTGACCGAAGTTCTCTTTTCTAAGAGAAAATAAATTTCCCAAATTTTCCTGACATCTCAATTTTTACATCTGTATCTGGCTACCTAAGAAATTGGTGAAAGAGTCAACTATTGCAAGGAACTATATTCCGAGAAGTATGATACATACCTATATTAATCTGTTTCTTATGACTTAGTAGTTATTCAAGTACCATCTAGGATTTTCAAAAGCTCACAAACATGAATGGCAGCTAGAAGCATAGGCGCCTTTTAAAATCCAGTTATATGGCTATCTGCATCTTTTGCTAATTAAGTATTTTGAAATAGTAGCCCCTGTGCATTTATAGCATTTCAGAAAAAAAAAAAAAAAGTGTGCAACCTCAAATATACCTAAGGAGACTATTAGCAATACTCCAAAGTTTTACTTGTTTCTTTTGCTGTCTTCTGAGTTGATCTCCTGAACAGTCACAAACTCATACTTGCACATGTACACTGATATATGTGCAAGGCTGTGCATGTGGCAGGAAGATAGTCCAGAGACCATCTTTCTGATGCTTTAAAGGCAGCGCTATGGGGAGTAGCAGACTGTGGGGAACAGACTACCTTTCCTTTCTCATGGGGGCCTCTCATTTCTTCATTGAGAAGCAAGTCCAGCCTCCTTCCCACAGTTCTGCTGCATGTACTTTGAGATCCTTTGCTGCTCCTCAGGCTGGAGGTGTTTTCCCCATTAAATTATAAAAGCCGCTGTTTCATTAAGTATGCTACCCACTCAGCAGAAAGGATCCAAAAGAGTTTTCACATAATTTTATATACAAAAAAAATGATCTGTTTATATTTTAAAGTATAAAATTTTAAATGAGAACATTTCCACCTGTGCACCCTATCTTTCTCGTACCCTCTATAACTAAAGCTAAGTCTTTGCACACTTTTCTTCACATTGCTGACAGAATAACAGAATATTTCAACAGTCACATTTCTCATAAGCAGCCTGTGTCCCCTATACCCAATCTGTCCCCCTGACTTTCCTGAAATTCTCTATACTTCTTCTATGTCCTATATAATGTTCCTGGTAAAAGCACCCCAGCAATCACCCATTTGGTTGCTCTCCAAACATGCCTGAAGGGCAAACTTCACTTTATTCAATTTTAGTAACTCTTGCTCATGTTACCAGTTACACTGATGTTCCCAGTGATGACAACTTTTTAATCCACTTAGCAACTTCTTCAACTTCTTTCACAATCACTGATGATTTTTTTTTTTTTTTTTAAAGTTACTTTCATAACTAGATCCCATTTGCCCCACTTAATACACAAAACAGCCATGTTTTCTGATGAGCTCAGGTTAAGGGGAATACCACAGAGGAGCGTGCTCACATTTTATCGCATTTTCACACAGCTGAGCCCAATAGGGTGCTGGTAGAGAAATAAGATTCCCAGAAACCTCATCTTAAGGAAAAAAAGATTTGAAACCTCCTGGCACTGATAACACACTACTAGGTATTGTAATGATTAACTAGCCAGATGTAGGGCTTTGCAATACAAAGTGTTAAATAAACAGCTAGTATATACCACACATTCAATTCTACCAGGATCATCAGAACACAAAGTAAGTCATAAAACTGTAAGCAAAGCAGCCCTGTTGTGAATTTTTCAGAATTCCTCGGTCACTGACAGCATGCTTAGTTCATCTACCTAGGAAAGAAACTTTTTTATTTTTTATTTTCAGTCTTTATAGATCTAGATCTCAACACCCAATTAAAAAAATGTAAGAAAAAAAATCGACAGGCTTTTAGAAAGGCCTTGTGCTATGCAATTATCTTTTTAATGGAAAATTTTCAGCAGGGATCCCTTGTCCTTGGACTAGTCCTGTGAGTACTACAAATGCCTACTAACACCATGCGTGTCTAATTAAATGACTGTGGGTCCTATTCAAAAACATCACCAGCCTGCATATGTGCAAATTGTTTTTGGTATCTAAACAATTGTTTCATGAGATTCATTAAACCCTTTCATTAAGATCTTTTCATGCTCCATGTATTAAGAGGAAGTGTTCAGGTCATACTTGAGAAAGGTGTATTAGAAGGTTCTAGTACCACACAGTTTCAGAAATAAACACTTAAAATGCAGAGGGGAGGACATTTTGTATTTTTACTTTCTCGCAAAAGAAAGAAGAAACTAAGTCAATGCTGAGCATGGCCACAAGGCACCAGAAGCAAGGTCAGTAACCATGCTGAGATGTTCATCCTTATTTTATAATTTGCTCTCCTTCACAGATTAAATACTGAATTACAGAATACATATTAAATCCCAAGTGTTACAACTTTACAGTGTCACCTGTTTTTGTCTCAAAAAACAGAATAATTTACAACTATTTTAACAATTTCCAGATTTCTTGTTTCATGACATGCAATCAACTTCCTCAGACATTTTCCATAAGCAAGCAGCAGCCAAGCAGTGCAGTGCTTTCCGACACACTGGCTAAAGAGAGGTGAAAGCTGAGGGGAAATGCAGCAAGACTCTGCTCCTGCCTTGTCCACACTGCACGTGGCTCAGGCAGCACACAGTACCTGGGCAGATTATCTCCCTTCAAAAGAGCCCCAGTTGATCTTGGTGCTCTGACTACTGTTGTGTTCACAGAAAATCCACCTTCCCCTAACAGTACAGGGTAAGCAAACAGGGTACTTGAGAGCTGGATTATAAAAAAAGCCTGAAAAAAGTTTCCTTCCCTTCGTCAGGTGAGGCTGATATATACAACTCATAAGCCTTAACTGAAGGATGCAAAGGTCCCAAAATAAGCTTTGATTTCCAAAGGCTCTCAGATGCAGACACTGTACCTTCAAGGCTCTGTACTAATGCTACCTCCTGCTGCTTTGTCACGTTATGATGCTACAACAACACCACAGCAACACCGCAGTGCAGAGGTTGCATCCGAAGCAACAGCAACAGAGTACTGTCTCGGGCTTCAGCCACCCTCCATCAGGCACCTCGCTGTCCCGTGGGCTGCCAATTGTTTGGGCACACACATGGCATGGGCACACAGAAGGAGGTGGCCAAGAGTGAACTTTGCTCCCAAAGTGGTAAAGAACTGGCAGCCAAAGAACTATTTATCAGTTTTAGCCAGATTAAAAAGGCTTAATGTGAGAAAAGAACAACTGTTCTGCATGGCACAAGTGTTCTAACATGAGACAATCTGCAAGGAATTTCGGAAATTGAGAAAAGCAAAGTGAAGATAAACTACTGCCTTCTGATATATTTTTTCTTCTAACAGCCGAGTTGATGCATTTCCTGTCACAGTCCTTGATACGCTGTGCCAGGCAGACAGAGATGCTGTGCACACTGTGAAGCACTTGAGTTTTCTGATTCAGCTACCTGAAGTGATAACGCTGGTGTTACCACAGTGCAGAACTGCAGCAGATTGCCACTCGCCTTTCTGTTTTAAAAATGTCAGGGCTCTAATTTGAAGTCCTTAATATACGCTAACAAATTTTGTGGTCTTCTGTGGGATATAAGCACATGCTTTTCTGTGTAAGGATGGAATTATTCCCAAGCTAAAAAAAACAAAACAAAACAAAAAAAAAAAAAACAAGCATACACTATAGAAATCTGCTAGATCTAGGCCTCGAAAAACTCCTGTGCAACAGATTTCCAGCACTGATTTTGCATATTAGAAAACAGACATTTTCTTCTTCCAGTTAACTGAGCACAGTTCGTTTACCTTAAAGGAACTCTAAACAATTTTTTGGCTAGTGTAGGAACTGGAAAAGCAGCTTTAACTCTGCAGTTTTGCAACAGAGTGGGTTCACGGTTATTTTTATACTTTCTGCTTTGTCAAGCATTTTATACACGCTATTCCTTTTCTTTAATTCATTCCAAAAATGTCTATTCCAAGTATTTTTTTCCATATCTAGCCACAAGATGTTGTTTCTTTTCTAAGAATAAACAGTATTTCAGTTTACAAAAATGTCAAACTCCTTGACATGAACATATCTTTATATAGTAAAAGCATCCAAAGCCTTCTTGTCTGGTATGTGGCTGCAAAGGGGCAGCCCTATTAGGTGGGAACCTATAAAGACAGATTTCCCTACATACCTGATCGGTCATACTTACAGAAATTCCCAGTGGGAATGTCAAGATTATTTTTCCTTTGCTTCTCATTTTCTTTCTTAGGGGGGCTTTGCACTAAATGCAAGTCAATTTATATCTTTGACCCCCAATACACGTATGCAAAAGAACCCTGGTGATGCTATCTTAAATTTACATTTTCAGCAGGAGTCAGAGAATTCAGCCATCAGAATATTAAAAGTTGTAGCATTACATGTGGTGAGGGAAGAAGCTTGTAAATTAGCCGTCAAGTTCAATAAAAAGACCAACAGGAAGCTGGCAGTCACCATTTGATACTGCATTACTGATTGTGCTTTATGGGAAAGATTAAATTGTGTTCATATCAAAAACCTGTTTGCATTCATTGCAAAATAGAAGCAACTAGAAATAAATAAAAAAGGTTAATGCACCTCTGAATTCAGAAGGGCGTGGCAGTTTTCCTCCCAGAGCAATAAAAGTGTTATGTCTTAAAAAGTTAATCACTTCTTTTAATGCCCTTAAATATTTGGCACAAGGCACAGCCTAACAAATGGCTTACAAAAGCAGACATCACACATATTGTGGGCTATTTATGTGTTTATTGGCCTCCTCTGCTGACAAACTACTACCAGCTTGTGAAATGAAGCATTTAATCTACGCAAGGAAACAAAGGAAAATCATACCAAATATTATTTATACTCTTATTAGTACATTTTTGCCTGAAGGGTCTTGTACACAACCCCCTTTGCTGTTGCCTTACATGGTTCTGCCTCACTCTGTCTTTATAAAGTGCATTAAAGGTTGTATTTATGGTAATAGGAAAAGACAACAGCAGATGTAGCTGAAGGTGCCTGGGTCTTTAGAAGAGCTGACAAAAACAAACAAACACCACCAACAAAAAAAACACCAACAACAAAAACAACATTTCCTCAGACCCTCCCCTTTATTTCACACAAAGTACCTGCAATACCAAGAAGCTCACAACATCAGTGAAAAGATGACAAGAGCTCAGGGCTGAGCTCGGATCATTTGCTAAGATTTAATGTTCTCTGCCTTTGATAAATTCCAAATGCCAGACTCTGTTGATACACTCACTTTTATCCAGACTCTCATTTTTTCCTTCCTGCCTTATGTATAGGAACTGCTCATTATACATTTAGATGCCACACTCTGTAAACACGTAACTCTATTTCAAATTAAAATAATGTTAGCAGTATCCCTTTCCTGTCATGAGGAAGCATTACTGATGGCTGTAAGAACAGAACCCTGCCCCCTGCACACATTTAGCAATGAGTTAAGTAACAAGCCATAAAATATAGATGATGGAAAACTCAAAAGCCCTTGGGAGAACAAGATGGCATCATATGCAGCGTGTAAGTCTTTGTGGGAACAATGTACAAACACAGCTCACTGTGCATATTTAGTACTTCTGTTTCACATACAAGTATTTCTCTAGCTGCTCCAGTAAGAGAAAAACCAAGACGATTGTTCATTTTTAAGAAGGAAAACAAATACTTGTCTGTACACTTAAGAATCGGACAATTCCTTGTGTGCCAGCTTTTAAAACTATGTAGGGGTGAAGTGGCCCCAGCTTTTTTGTAACTTCTTTTGCTACTGCTTTCCATAACCGATGAATATTGTGCATATCAGATGTTATGCTTGTGAGAGAAACCAAAGAACAAATACACAGACCACTGAAAGGTTTTTGCTAAAACAACAACAACAACAAATTCAAAACAGAGTAGCCAACATGAACAGACAAATATTTGTCAAAACTTTCACTAATATTAACAGAGATACAGTACCGTCCAGTAGGAGATGGCATACATTTTATTTTCTAGAACTAGCACACCTTCCTGCTTGTTTGGATATCTGAATCCTCCATTGCACACACACTTTTTTTTTTTTTTTACTTTTCTTTTTTTTTTTTACTTTTTTTTACAGAGGCCCTTAAGGAATTTCAGAAGTTTCAAGCTCACTGTCCCATCTGGATTCCCTGTAGAATATAGAAGAGGCTGAATTTCTACACTGAAGTCAGCAAGCATGTAAATGTATCGAGGCTAAATTGTAGAGCTCCTTTCCTCTTTATTTACATTTTTTTTTGTTAAGCTTAAAAATGCAGATGTTTAATATCTAGCCAAATTCTTAACGAGATTGTAGAATAAAAGGCAAAGCAGTAAGTTTGGATGATTTATTAACTAAGAAATCTGCAGAACATCCATCTTCTTGCACTGCATGACTTTCTAAAGCTAGGAAAAATTATGTATTACTCTGCACAGAGCATGAACATCACTATGTAGGAATATAAACAGATTCTACCAGATGATTCCATGGATTTGTAACAACAAGATTTCATTTCATTTCTCCTTAAAAAGTATAAATGAAACCAGTATGTGTTTAACAAAACGCAGTAAGTGTAGGTAACCCTATGGTAAGAGCTATGTGCATGCACCCTGCAACTGTAAGCATATAAAAATATATATAAGCATTTTCAGAGGGAAACATGCATATAAGCAGTATAATAAATCGATACACAGTATACCAGCACCAGAATCATCTGAAAGATTGGGATTCAGGGTCATGAATAGCCAATTAGAATGTACTTGATATTTTAATTCAGAAGACAAAGACAGAGCATAATATTGGAGAAAAGAAACAGACTCCCCAAATGCTTAGGGAAATCTCTGGATATGATTACAGATTCTAACTGAGGTTATAAATAACACTTTTACAGCACAGAACAAGTGAATGCGACATCTTCCACATCATCACTAACATTTGATGGTTCCCACTCAGGTGACAGCAGTCGAATGCCATGGGATGATTAAACTCATGATAATCTCTTGAGCCAACATCTACTAAGAAAAAGCCCAGACCTAAAGCTTCCATACAGCATGCAATGATGAGCAATACTTAAAACAACATCAAAAACAAACAAACAAACAAAAAAAAAACACCCTACTGATACTACCTATTTATGTAACAAACTCCAAAACGTCATCTAACAGCCCTGCTAAGGTCAAAATACACACACAAATTCTAAAGATGGAGACAAGAAACAAATGAAGCAAGATTTAATCACAGGATTTTATTTTTGAGTCATCTACTAGTTAGAAAGGGAGATTACAAATCAATATCAACGACAAATTGAATGGGGGCATGTACATAGAGGGGAATTTTTTAAAAGCCCTTTGTCTTTACTTTCGTGACCTACGTACTGTAACTTTTGAGTGCTATAAGTTTAAAATTAATTCACCTATAAAACATGCTGTAGTGTAAAGAACTTCACTTATTGTATATCATTTATTTCCGTTACAATATACTACTCCATCATTCTAAGAGGCATACTAAAAAACTCAACATATTCTATTTCAAAACTATTTGTGGGATTTGTATCTCAAAACCGGGTCTGTAAAAAAAGACTGTTTCAAGCTATTTTAAAACTTTTCAATGTCAGTCATTTCACATGAAAAACAGACATGAAATGTTAATGCAATACTCCAGAGTTGTTCGTAAGTAATGCACAGAACTGCAACAGATATGGGGCCTGATTCTTAACGCAGAAGTTACTCTTTTTACAGATGTGAAGCAACCTCCTTTGATATGACCAGTAAGTTATATCACAAAGGTAAAGGACCTGTCAACCTCATTACACCTTGCCAGAATCAAGTCTTCTTAAAATATCTAGTGTATCATGGCATCTACTCCATTGACCACATGAGAAGACTGACTGATAATCTCAATTAGGAAATGGAAATGTGCAGTTTACTTGAACATCCCAATAGTGAAAAGTCATTTTATTCTTTGGCTTTTATTTCTTTGTGTTTGGGAACATAATGTCCCTGTGATTATACAGGATTACAGTGTGTAGTGATTTCCTATTGACTAGTTAACTATGCAGCTCAGAACATGTCAAGGTCATATTTTTATGCCAAGCCACAGCTACAGCCCTGAACGTAGCATGCAGTGCTTCATCAGTCACATGGAGAAGTACAAAGCATCACTGATACCTAGTTAATGAAGAATCTGCTTTAAATCAATGCACTCCTCTGATATGCTCCATCAGGAATACACAAGAACTAAGGAAAAAATAATTAAAAGTTTATGGTTCATCAACCCTAAATATTTTGTCCAAAAACTTATTTCATAACCAAAACATATCCTTCCCAGGTTGTAATAGTTATGTAAAATGTTGGGACAGCAGTGACTCAGCCCATAGATGAGTAAGCCCTTTTACATGCATGTCCTTATTGTTTTTTGGATGATTGTATGTGAAAATTGGTGAAAAAATTTGCATATACACAAAGACAAATCACAAGTAAATGCTGCTGTAAATGGTTTGGCCAGCATGCCAGAAATTATGTAAGCAATTAGTGTCATATATATGAAATGGTGCATATAATTGTAGGCCATGTTTGAAAACGCATCCCATGTCTCAACAAAAGTTTGTATGCTTTTGTGCTAGTTATCTACTCTTCGCGACCTCAAGCGTAGGTCTTTGCAAACATTATGCACGTGCATCTTTGTATTTACTAGTCCAGCTGTCATGAATTTTGCCTTCTCAGATGCTCATCAGACATGCTTCCTATTTAGTTATAGAGCACTAGTGGTTCAGCTGCTGTCCTCTGTGTGTAGTTTTTAAACAGCAGCGGTTGAGCACTGATGATATTAAGCCCATATTTCTCAACAAAAAGACATTCTTCATGAAAAATTTGAGAAGTCTGCTTTCAGCTTTACAGAAGCCTTAGGTCTCACATTTTTCTGGTCCTAAGGCTACAGTGTCAGAAACTTTACTTTTCTCTCTTCTGTATAGGAAGAGTCCATAGTATCTTCCCCATTAAATACTTGTCTAGTCTTTGAGGAGGTGGCAAACTTCTTAGAAGCTGCTATTTTGTATTATTCTAATACTGACACTGGATACAAAACTTTCCTTGTACAAATCTCAACACCTGGGACTAACAGTCACGCAACTTCTGCATTTTCTTAATTTGCCTCCTAGAAAAAAATCCCAAGTGATGACGCTCAAAACAGAACTATTAAGTTACAAAGCACTTCTCAGATAGAGTTTGTCAAGTAGAATAATATTTGTAGAAAACTTAAAAACATTCCTATTCTGTAACAAAACACTTTTTGGAAACACCTTTCCTTCGAGAGACAAAAACTTCCCCACACCCCTTTTTTTTTTTCCCTTCAGCAGTTACCTTATCTGACCTGGTTTAGTTCTGAGCAGGTCTTAATACCACTAGCTTAGTGCACTAGGAGCGAGTTAATATAATTAATTGGAAAGCACTCAGGAATCATGCTCAACAGCAAGAAAAGCACCACACCAAAACCTGCACTGGACTCTCTCTCGAGTATCTGTGACCACCTCATTGCCATAAAGAACCCTCAGTGCCAACACTGTCAAGCATTTTTAGTCTGGGCTTGCTTACAGACACCTCATGCTAATATTACGCCTGCCCTTGCGCTAAATTAGTTACCAGATTGTGTGCATTTGGGAGATACGGATGCAGACAGTGAGGCTGCTGCCACAAACAGACCACACAAAGCATTTAACCAATGAGACGATATCTAAGGGCGTGTATGCATTTGTTCCATCTAAAGATAGGGCTTGCATTACAGTGCCTTTATTAAACCTGAAAAACTGCAGTCTCTTCTCACTTGCTACATGCTGAATGGGACTGCTGTTGCCACCACAAGCACTGATCAATGTGGGCTGCTGACAAAGACAAACGCAGATGTTACTCAGAGAAGAATTTAACAGCTAGCACTTCAGTATCTCATGCACGGATGCTCTAATTTTCAAACTCATCATTTTACTAGCAGGGATGAAATTACTCTGTTACCTTTTTAATGACGACTAAGAGATTAAAACTGAAAGGCCATTAACACGCTGCACACATGGCTTTTGGGCCACTCTCATACACTATGCTTCTACTGCTCCTCATTTTTAGAGGGCTAAGTAAATGTCTTCTACAACTTCAGTAGTATACTAAGCACCATTACAATATAACTAGCAAATAGATGACCCAATTCCAACCCTTCCATTTACAATCAGAGCTTTGAAGGGGTGCCACATGCTGCAATGCTTAATTTTATCTTCATTAGTCTGCAAAGATAATTTCTTTGGGATAAATTCTTTCACAGAAACCAAGTTACTTTGAGCAGTGCTTCTTGTTTTTTGACGAAGGTTGGCCCTAATTTTGAAACTTGTCTAAAATAAGTCATATTGTCCTATGATCACTGTTCACGGCTATGAATCGAGAGACACATTTCTAGAATTAAGACTCTACGCACACACAAAAAAAGACCGCAATTCCTGCCACTGAAACCTTGCAACAAAGATAAAACCTCAGCATACATCTAGAGAACATTACAGCTGACAAGTCAGTCCAGCCCACTGCTGGCTGAGAAGTCTTCTCTGTTTACCTTATTTGTACCATCTTGTGCCTTCACACTTGCTTTTTGTTTTTTTTTTTTTTTATTTTTTATTTTTTATTTGTCTCTAATAAAGAGGCAATACAGCACTGTAGCTTGAAAATGAGACCATTCTGAACTCCAGTGGTAACTCTAGTCCTCAGTAAGAAGAGAACAGTGTTGTAAACATTCAAGGTAATATTTTGAAGTCATAGAAGAAGGTTTTATTCCCAATAGTGACCAATTTCTAGTAGAATCAGAATAATTTAGGCTGGAAAAGACCTCCAAGATCACCAAGTCCTACCATCAACCTGACTTACTGAGTCTCATCACTAAATGATGTCCCCCAGTGCCATGTCCACATGTCTCAAATACCTCCAGGGATGGGGACTTCATCACTTCCCTGGGCAGCCCATTTCAATGCTTGACCACCCATTTCACAAAGAAATTCTTCCTGAAATTCGATCTAAACCTCCCTGGTGCAACTTGAGGCCATTTCCTCGTGTCCTATTGCTTGTCACTTGAGAAGAGACCAACACCCTCCTTGCTGCAAACTCCTTTCAGTAAAACAAGAAGAAGCATGTCTTCATGATAAAGGACATAAATTAGCCAATATGCTGTAATTCATAAAGCCTACACTATTCGTAGGCTAAAATGTATATTTAACTCTCTTGCTTGGGTTCTTGGATGCTTCTTGTTTTGTTCATTACTGTGGACTACTACATCAGACACTAAAGATGCAGTACATGGGATCTCCATGTGCAAAACGTCATCTCACTTAGCAATTTCCCCATACTTCTATTTATTAAAGGTGACAAATGATACTTAATGTATGAAGAGATATAATATCCTTAGGCAACTTAAGCTATCACTTTAATAGGATAGCCCTGGAAATATTTTTTATTCAGGTATCTAAGGACAAAAACATGACATACTAATTAAATAAAATTTCTACTTAGGTGAAAAACATTCCACAAGAAAACAAAATCTCTGTGCAGGTTTATTCAACCATGCGTGCCTCATATGTTACTATTACAGCACATTACCCACAAACAATTTCTTCATCACTGAATACACTCAATTCATCTACCAGTGCTTAATAAATACTTGATCCTAATTGAACCTAATGATTTTTTTTTCAGCCTTTGAGATGGTACTGCAGACTAACAAGAAGGTTTTTTAACCCCCACTGACTTTTCTTAGCGCATGGCTTGATTTAAAAGCAAAATTCTGAGAACTTGAGAGTTCTGTTTAAAGACAAGTGAACATGGAAAAAATGTGTATTTGCTATCAAGAGATTCTAAAAGGGGCAAGTTAGTTATGCAGATTATGATGTACTCAGGAAGACTGTGTTAGATACATCCCTGCTACTAAAATAGTCTAACTGATGATCAAAAGCCCCTCAGCATCCTTGGGATGCTTGAAATGAAATCCAAGTATTCATACATAAAATAATCCCTCAGCACATTCTATACATTTAAACATTTACAATTGAAGAGACAGCTTGCTATTAGTTGTTTTGCCAGATTATTTTTAAAGAGGAAATTTGGGAGTTCGCATGTTTATTTTAGCATTAACTTGTAATTTTCTATGTTCTATTTAATCAGAAAATTAGGAAGGTTTTTTATTTTAAAGATTTCTTCAATTGCACAACTAAGTTGGTTGCATTTACCTTAAAAGCAAAGCATCTCATATTTTAAAAATTATATTTTTTGTTCCAGTTTGGCAGAAATTCTATTTTTTTGTTTGTTGGTTTTCCCTTTAGCATTACGAAGGTTACCATTAACACTGGAGCATTTGTCCAACTAAGCTGGGTAGACAGGATTTAGGATAGCCAGCACTGCTTGCCAGAGGTGGAAATGGGGAAAGAAATTCCAAGGTGTGAAGCTCTTTTCTATCAAAATAAATGTTAATATATTGCTTTGTACAATTCCTGGGGGTGGCTCTGCTACCTTAAAGTCAAATATACTGCAACAAGTAAAATATTTTGTCATGCATCAGGTTTATCTCATGGTTATTGCTTTGCTTGCTGTTATTTTGCACCTCACATAGTTCACCATCTTTCATTTTGAACCGTTACCGACACTTCTCTGCTTTAAAAAATATTCACAGTTTTTCAAATACTGGAAAGTTATTTGTCTGACCACAGCTTATTTCCTAGCTTTCAAAAAAAAGGAACTGGCATCTTAATTGGCACTAACTGGTGGGCCCAGAACAGAAGGGATTTTCACGCTTGCCTAGATACAGTTTCTCCTGACACCCACTCCATAGCGGTGTTGTGCCAAGAGAGAAGCATCATACGCACTCTGACTTCTGGTGCTGCTTTGGTGTTACCAGAGAGAACTTTTAACTCAGGGACTCAATGACATACCATTCAAATTGTGTACATCAGACACCTTTTCTTCCAGCCGATCATACCTTTGAGGTAAAACTTTTTGGTCCTCTCCTGGTACCACCTGAAAAATTCAGCTGTGTTTAGATTTCAAATATTTAGGAAAAGCTTGAAATTACATTCCAGTTGTCCCCTTATCTGAAGTTAGGTTAGCTCCAGATACAGAAGGTTTAAATATTTTGTTTTAATTTATTTTAAAAGGCTTTTTATTTTGAAGTTTTTAACTGTCTTTTGCAGTTAAAATACTGGCAATCCTGCTGAATTGTGCTGTTTCTAGAATTGTTAGATGAATGCATTAGAATAAAATTACTGCAGATGCCTGATGAAAAAACCTAGCATGGTTAGATTAAACTTATTTTAAGTACCTATTTTTGTTAGTGTTGCTTTACATAAGTGGTTTAGATTCTAATTTTCTTCTATCAACTCAGCTTGAGGGAGGAATCTTTTGTCTCTGACTTTCTTGCCTGATAGGTATGTATTTTCTTCTGTCATTGCTCACTGTGTCTTTTACCTACTGCATAACATGCTACATTTCCTACTTATTTTATGTTCGAGATTAGGGAAAATTTCTTCACCAAAAGGGTTGTGAGGCATTGGAACAGGCTGCCCAGGGAAATGGTTGAGTCACTGTTGCTGAAGGTATTCAAAAGATATGTCGATGTAGTGCTTAGGGACACAGTTTAGACTTGGCAATGCTAGGTTAATGGTTGATCTTGGTGATCTTGAAAGTCTTTTCCAACATAAATTATTATGTGATTCTGTTCCATGACACATTTCAAAACTCTCCAGGATTAAGTCTGCAGTAGAAAACTCCACTGTGATCAATATCAATAAGCAAATTTAGTATGTATAGTATAAACCTAAAAAAAATATGATTTTTTAAATGTAATTAATGTATTTTTTTTTAATGTAATGCTTCTTTAAAGATGATTTGTGAAGCCATTGATAAACATGAAAGTGGCTTCATAAAACAAGTTGGAGTAGTAATTTTTGATGTAACCAATTTGTATAAAGGATTCCAAGAAATCCACAAAAGCTTTGGATATCTTATTCTAGGAGGACTACAGATTTTTAAAACTCCAATGCAAAATCATCAGAACAGTATCTTTGACCTGTTTATTTTCCAGTTTTTGCTAGAGAGTAACATTTAATTCAGGTTTCAAATGTACTGCTATCATGATTTTTTTTTTTCTGGCAATTGCACATCTGTCCTTTGAATTTTGTATTTCACCCATTTTTTCCCCTCAAGATGGGGAAAGACACCGTAGTGATTCATTTCAGAAAACTGATTAAACCTACTATTGCATTACTCGGCTATTTATCAAGAAACTATGCAGCAAAGATTGCTGTTGCATAGCCCTGTTTTATGATTTGATGCAAAAGCCATGTTGTATCAAATTGTATGAAAAGCGATGTTGTTACAGAAGCAGCATGAGAAGGAGTGCATTTACAACTAAATAGCAGCCTTGTAACTAACCTGCTATATGGGGCAGAATACAGTTGCCTTGATGGAAGAGTAAATGGATACTTACCTCTGCTCAGGGGGTTGGGAAAGCTGACAATCATCCTAGTTATCTACTGTGCTGAATATCCCATGGCTTACCATATGCCTACTAATTTCTCCTGCGCAGGGATGTAAAATGACTATTGTCTAGACCAGGTTTTCTTCCTTCCTCTTCACATGAGATCACTCGGTTCACCTGACCAGCTTAAAGAAGGCACTTCATATTAAACTCTAGTTATCTCTTTGATCACTCAAATTACAGTTGCAGCAGAAATAACAGGGCACTTTAACAACCTGGGAAGATGTGGTTTGTATCAGGGGAATTCTCTAGTTACTTCAGTATGCTTTTATTGACTCTGTAATCCTGTACTGCGTGACTACTGTTATCTGTGTACTGCTCTTGTGCTGCCTGTGCTGAAGCAGAGACAGGAGTAGTGCTGGCGATTTTGTTTGTGTAGGTCAAGCAGTAGAGGTCATCAGCACCCGAACAGATCCCACTTGAAGAGAGCAAAGGAATAAAAGCACCCTACATGAAACAAACTATTCCTGTATTTCCCTAAACACAGTCCTTCAGAGGAAAAAATAAAAATAAAAATCTGCCACTAAAAGAAAAAAAAAAAAAGGTAATTAAATAAGACTTGTCTTGGCAGGGCTGCTGCAAAAGCACCTGTCTGCCCTCCCAGACACTCATTCCAGTCCCAGTGCCTGTATTCATCACCTTAATTGGCGCAGTAAAATTTTAATGAAATCAGGTTATAAACTTGTTCCTGAAAAAAGCTACATTCAAAACACTGTGCAAAGTTATATGGAGCAAATCCAGCTTTCACTGATAAAGCACTGTATTAATGTTAAGAATGCTTTCTTTTTAAATTGAAGAGTGAAAATTTTGGAGGAAACAAGGCAAGGGCAGAGAGAAATTCAGATATTGCTCTGGCAGGAAAGAATTAAATTTAATCCCCAAAAAGGCTCTTTTTTTTTTTTTTTTTTTTTTTTCTTTTTTTTTTTTCTTTTTCAAACCACTCTGAGACTACCTGAAGGTCATTATGGACTTCAAGTGGGAGGAACTAAGGAATCCGATAGCTCAAGAAAAGGCAAGAGCCTGGCCTCCAAATTACTGTCTGCAACTACATATTGAAGTTTGGGGCATATCCTCCATGACATGCTCTGGTCCCCAGGTCATCCAAACATGGGAATGGAAGGACAAGGCAGGTCCCACTGTTAGGCTGCAGATCCACAAACCAGCCACAAGGCACCTCATGCAGTACCCTGCCCCCCAGCATCTCAGATTGAAGATGTCTTACATGTTGTGAAGAAACAGACAGTAAATCACACCGGTAGATTATTTTGTATAGGTGCAAAGAAGTTTCATATTGCATACATTAACTTCACATGGTTGCTTGGGCCCAGGCCAACATGATAATTTCTGCACGACAGCCACTTTAGCATACACCACATAACAGTGACTCCTTTGACTCCTTAAATCATCTGCTCATTCTGAGGGACAAGGAGAAGAAGGTTTGTATGGGCCATGCAGTGGCACAAAGGGAAGTAACTCAAGGCTCGCCTGTGGTGAGGAGAGCCAGTTTCCCCAGCTTTGTTCCCTCTCTGTGGAAATAAAACAACAAAGCTGTCTTCAGAGGGCAGCCACAGGCAAACATCAGAACCCAGCTGGCCCTTTGACAACGCTGCTCATTCACATGTTAAATTAGCTACCTAGGGGGACAACCCAAGCAGACTAGAGTTAGCATTTGGAAATAACACCATGAACTTCTGCCATAAAAGTTAGTGACAAGGAGTGTTTTTTAAAAAAGGAATAATGGAATTTAATTTTTATTTCTGATGATGCAGATTCTGTTAAATTGCACATCTCTGAGGAATTTTACAATGAGCACTCCGTGTAGTATAGATATGGTTAAGACTACTGAGCTGAAACTACTATGGTGTATTAATGCTGAAAGCAGTGAACAAAAAAGTCATTTTTCTGGTTCTTTAGTTATCCAGTTCTGCATTTGATCCAACCCAGTCTAGGATGATGCCTTTATCACAGGAAAAGCCCATCTCCTTTCTCTGTCACTTCTGCTTCCCTTGTGTCAGGTCTATTTGATGTGGGGTGAGTTGGACTTATCTACTGGTCTAGTTGTGACTCAGCCCTGCAAGCAAGACCAAAAACCAACACCTGGTTTTGCACATACATTTTCACCTAGTTCAGTGTTATACTGACTTAAAATTGATTACAAAAATGTAGGGATAGTTGGCCTGCAGTTCGCATGGACTTCATATTCAAGCTGAACGTTTGCAGAGAGCGTTCACTACGTCCCTAGCCTGATGTGCTGACACAACTGAAGCCAGCAACTACTCAGAGAGCAGTGTTTGTCTGAGATGTTGGTGTCAGCCATCAGTGTCAGCCTTTCTGACTAGGTCAGGAGGACTTCTTCATTCCAAAGAGCTGCCAAGCTGAGGAAGCCTTGGAAGGATAACCAGCTAGCTACATGAGATGCTTCACACTGATACAAAGCTGAACAATTTTGAAAGACGGTGTTCCTTAATATTCCAAATGATACCACATCCAGCCAGAACAGTCTGATAATTTTATAAGATACTCTAATGTAACACTGTAACTTACAACTTTAAGCAAATAATAAAAAAGGCAACCAACTCCTATCATCACCTGGTGTTTCACAGTATCAGTGTAATATGCTGGTTCTACAACTGAAGATCCTCTGAATCAGAGCTGAGTCATCTGGATAGATAATTTTCAGCTCGCCTGCTGTAATGATGCAGTGGAACAATATCCCATAAAAACATTACAATTCATACTGTTCCAGCAGTAAGTTTGAAATACTTTTTTCAAGTTATACCAATTTTCAAATTAAGGATTCCAGAAAGCTAAAGCCTACCTTCAAGTCACTGCTAGATCTAAGTGCCTACTGTGGTATAACAAAATAGCAATGAGACTGAAAAGATCAGCCTGATATATTTTCTATCACTCTTCCCTTAGATTTACACATTTCCCAATAAATCAGTGGGATTCTTTTGAAATAAAAATATTTTCAATCTGAAAATGGCAAAACTGGACAGCGTTTTGTTTCACAAGTTATATAGTGTACGTATAGGTAAGATGTAAAGCAGATCAAGTTCATTAACGTGCATGGATGATATCTCTCTACTGCTGTTAGGAAACTCAGATTTTCCTATTATTTCTACAGCTTTGTTACTTTTAACCACAATCACAGATGTATAATGAACAAGCACTTTGGAAAAGGAACAAAAACGTAGCTGGGAAGACATCTGCCCTGTTCACTACAAGCGTTCCTGAATATAATAGTGATTCATGGGAAAGAAATGTCACAAAACTGCAATTATTGTAGGCAATTTATGCACATAGTTAAATTGATAACATTTCCATCATGAAGTCAAGATGCTGGCCTCAATCTAATTTTTTTTTCCTTGCCTGGATTATGTTGAATTCTACTAAGATCAAGAAACTGCATAAAATAACATGCAGAAATGGGAGGAATAGTTTGTTAGCAGTGTCTTTAGCTGTTACCATAATGTTCAACACATATCTGGTCTAATTTTGCTTGTAGCTATACAACCTTTATGCTGATCTTCTTGCTGACTTCAGTAATATTCCTCATACTATATAAAAGCGAAAGGAGAAGATTGGGAAATGGGCACAAAGGTATAATGAAGGTATTTAAATAAATCCTGGCGTTAAGAATGGAGACAAGCTATATTACTCAGCTATACACAGGAGGAAAATCTTCCTAATACTTCCAAAGAAGAATGGTCTAAGCATTTATTACAAACGCTATACTCTATATGAAAAGGGCAATATGAAATCCCAAATGGTACTAGTTTTAAAGTCCATTTCCATCACTGTGGCATTTTATTTGATGTGTCACTGCTGTAACAAAACTACACCCAATCTCTACAATTTTGTAAACAAGAAACACTAGCAAGTTAGCAAATAAGGTCCAATATAAAAGTTAATTTCAAGTTGCAAAATTAGCAGTTAGCAAGGAGTTTGGGTGTGCTGCCTAGTCAAAACACATCAAATTCCCAAAGACTGCTTTAATTCCTAGTATTAAGTATCTGTGGATATGAAAGATGATACTGTTGATGAAGTAATGAGCTTTTTCAGACTGTCAGGGTACCCATGGCATAATATACAGATATGACAGAAAACTGGAATAGTGCACCTGTGATAATCATGCATTTGAAAGCTCCGAAAGTTTAGTTTGTAGTCAACTCTCTTCAGCCAAGTATCTCTGAAGCACCTGACAAATTCCTTCAGAGATGAGATATCATGTCCACCATAAAGTTATATATATAAACAAACAAACAAAAAATGAAAAATAAACTCAATCACTGCAGAAGTTAGGGCCCTGACTTGGCCCTGGATGGAAAAAAGCTAGAGACCTAGTTTGACCTCCCATCGCCCTCATCACGAGCACAGGGAAAAACCAAAGTAACAATACTATTGATGAGAAGATACAGTCTGCATTTAAATAATGATATTTTACTATTGGAAATTTTTCTGAAGTTCATTAGCAGTTGGAAAAAATATCACAATTTATGGAATATTATTTTTAGTTCAACATTTCACCTCCATGACTGAATTTTTATTTCCTCTGTTTGTCTAGCTATCATAGCCATGGAATGATAAACACAATCCAAGCAGCTGAGTCTTCACCACATGCCCTCACATAGTTCTGTCTTGTTATGGCTCTAGCTAGTCAAATGTTATTTTCAGCAAAGGTTATCAGGTTCTGGAGTCCATTAGAAAGCATGAAAAACAACAAAAAAAACTTTGTATTTGACTGTCAGTTTTATATCTATTGCAGAAGTCAAGGCAACATTATTCTAAAAACATATTTGATAAGCAGCCTGAACTGAAGTTAAGCCAACTTCTCCAGATACGCCCCCCCCCCCTTTTTTTTTTAAATAGAGAAATTGTTTTTTTGTTGTTGTTGCTTCAGCTTGTTGACTTTTTCTCTTCCCTTAAATCCATACCCATATCTAAATCTAGGCCCTAATTCAGAAATCAGATGCAATTCTCATGCAACTCATGGTCATAAAAACCCAAAAACCTATTTACAAAAATCCAAAGACATCTGGTTTAAAAGGTCTTTAAATCTTCTAGATCTCAAGATTTGAGACATCCATCAGCTTAATTCTCTGTATTCTGACTGTAGCTACACCTTTCATAATCATGCAAATACAGTGTGAAGCCTTACTCAATCACACCAGTGTCTTGTAAACGAACACTCAGAAATGAGCGTTCGTTTTGAAATGTAATTAATTCAGCTTCATACATTGCCTAGAAAAAATAAAGTACTGAATTTATGCAACGTAATGGAATGAATAATGAAAACAAAAACATCCCAGCTTCACTTGATAAATATACCTTGTGCTTAGCCTGCAGAGACCAAGAAACACAGTAGTTCAAATTCCTTGCTTGTTCCAGACACAGAAGAGGTCATGGCCAGACTGGAATATCATGAGGTCTCAACTCAGGAGACACTGTTGTGCCAGCACAGAAGTGCTTGTGTCAGATGGACTAAAGCCTTTAACTGACTTCATATAGACCAAACTGCTATGCTATGGTAACAATTTACGATCATGACTTGCCTGGATTAGACTGGAACTAGCAAACCAGGTATGTGTATGCTATTTTGGCCTGATTGCTTCCCCACAGATTATTTACAGTCAAAATTGTGTGTATTTTTAAAAAATTAAAAAATATATACAATCTATGGCTAGTAATTCCCTTAGTTTCTAGTTCAAAGTAACATGTTTTTTTCATTCCTAGCTTCTTTGTTGAATTTAACTATTCTACTGTAACTGAAGTATAAACATTTTATACAGAAAATAATCATGGTGACTTTTATCTGGATCAGTGTGAAAGGAAATGACACGTAGCCAATAACAGCAGTAAAATGTAAGAAGCTATCATAGAACTGACTGAAAAAAAATAAGGTTTGGTGTGTCACAATCTGTGTTAATAGCACAGCTATATATGAAGGGCCAAGCCAGCTACCAGGGTCTAAACTGCATTGTTTTACGCTGAACTTTGAGCTTGCTTTTTTGTCCACTTGCCCAAAACAGGACACTGATCTGTGTGGTTATGCTAGGAATCTATGTATTGACTTGGAGCTCTCTCAGTGCCAGGGCTAGCACCACCACTTCATTATGCTTGGCACTGTCCAACAGTGCCAAACCAATTTTCTTTGTTCATCACTTTTATAGCAGTGACAGACAATTTACATATTCCAAACTTCCAAGAATAATTTCTATCATTTTCATATTGACATGGGTATACGGAAATTTCTGTATCACTTCGATATGTACACAAGTATGCCAGAATCAATGCATTTCCACTGACTTAGTGCATGTAGGAGATACAATCATAGTTGCTCATTACAGAATTTAATGAAATGTTAATCCATGCAATCATTTTTTTCCCCTCACTTAAGGCAGCTACTGCTGTGAGTTTTCAGAAAGGAATTAGAAAGGAATTCACCAGTGTTAAGACTTAGTGTGTAACACTCCAAGGAACATGAAAAGTATTCTCAATCATGAAATTACGCAGTGATAGCAACAAACAGAACTATATATTAAACATGTCTGCTTGAGATACTGTAGTTACAAAAGGAAAAGAAAAAGAGAAGATTTGCACACAGAAAGGCTGTCAAAAAAAAAATCAATGTATAGATAAGGTTTGTGCACTTAATGCAGGGGGCTGTGTTTTCATTCTGTTGAGATTTCCTCTTCTGTTCATTGTAGAACACAGCCAATTGTTACTGTGCATAACTCACTTGGATATAGCAGCTTTATTCAATTTGAATGGAAGTATACGAGCAAGTATGAAACTGAAAGGGGGAGGAAATTAAAAACTGAGTGTAAGAGCTCAACAAGTACAAGAAAAACTTTCAACATCTTTCAGTGCCTACTGGGCCAGAATCAGAAGTATGACTTAAGGAGGATCCAGGTTTCTAAGGTTACTGAGTGGTTCATTCCAGTATTACCATGGTCATATAAAGATGGAAAAAACAATCTTTTCACAGAAAGAAATACTCATTTTAAAAATTGACTCATTTCTGTTTGGCGAGAAGCATGTGATCAAGGAAGACATTTGACTGCAGAAACAAACAAACAAAATAAATCCATAAACCTCAAACGAAAAACAAAATGTAGAACCCTCTAATCAGTTTTTAAACTTCCTCACTCTAAATGTGGCAATTTATGCAAAAACTTAAAGGTAGTTTTTGAGTTTATACAAAACAGGTGAGTAACATTTAAAATAACTGACCAGACCGGTAGAAATTTATTACATCGTCTACTCAAGAATATTCTACAAACGCATAGTAGCAGCTGTTTGTGACAGTTCAATAGTATTAAAAATGACAACAACCTTTTCCCAGGGCCATTCTGGCTTTCCAGATAATCGCCAGACAAGTTATTATTCAATGAATAAACATTTTGTAAGAAGCAGTTCAGTGAGCTGACTCAAACACGTTTCAGACTTACTGTTGTATTTGCTGGCCTGTAAAAGATTTACTCAAGGGAGCCTAGATTTCCACTAGAAACAGTAGTCCAACTCTAATAAACTTTTTGGTCAAGCATATATTATTGCTAAGTGTAAACTTCAAAAATTAGTTCAAAAATGTATTTTTGGCACTTCTGCCAGGTTGACCAGTTTTGTTCAAAGTCTGATGAGAAGTCAGTTCTTGTTTCATTTCAGCTGTTTTAGCCATTTGTTATTGCTTATATAGGTGTATATATATAAATATATAATCACATTCTGCAAAGACAAGTTTTTCTTGATCAATCATTTGGTTTTATAAGTAAATATTTGGCACAGCTCACTACAGAAGTCTAGGCATTGTAAGTCATTTGGACAAGACTTCCAAGATCACAGGATGACAGATCAACACCATGCTGACCTGCCGCCTGTCACTTAACTGTTTTGCTAAAAAGCCACCACCATGCAGTCAGCTGCTACAGACCGATAAGCCACACAATTATTTCCAAGTCAGTAGATTTATATTTATCCTATTTACATAAAGGAGGGAAGTCCAGTCTCGGGGGGAGAGCCATGTGTAGCAACCTTTCCCACTAGCATACACAAGTTTCATGGGGCATCAAGTTCCGGAGTTTGAAGTAATTCAGTACTGCCCATGTGCAGCACATTTATATACTCCTTAGGAATTCAGACATGTTCACCTAGTCACATTTTTGAGCAAATAAAGAAATCATTTGGTTTTCTTTTTTTTTTCTTTTCTTTTTTTTTTTTTTTTTTTTAAATGGTCCTCTGCTGATAGTGCTTTTTCAGAAGCATCAAAGCATCATCCTTGAAAGGATAAAACTGAATTCCAGTTCTAACAGTAGATTACATGGTATACTTGCTCAATTTTAATAAAGCATCTTTCATTTCATGCAAAGATTGCAGTAAAATGCTCTGTGTGAACGTATTACTGTTAGCTACTCCAAGAGATATCAGTATGAAGTGATGATCTAGCTTTAAATATTCAGTTCTTACACTGCAGGTAGTAGGCTTATAGGAATCTGCCTGCAGGTAATTTTTTAAAAAATTTCAACAAAAACTTTCAACATTAGCTTAATGCTGCTTCCAGAAGTTTAAGGCCAGTTGAATCAGTGTTTCTGACAGAGGCAGCAGTCTTTGAGTACATAAGAATCTTCCAGACTCTCAGACATAGTATCGCTAAGTTTTGTGTTTTTTTTTTGTTGTTGTTGTTGTTCGTTTTTTATTTTTTTTTTTTTTTTAAACACACTCCTTTCATCTCCTCATTTTAAAACAAAAGTCTTACAGCTTTACTCTCACATTTGAGCTGTTGAAGAGTTAAGAGGTAAAAGCTGTAATATTCCAAAAAATCAGCCTCCTCTTCAACACTGGAAAGCTTTATTCAGGTCAGGGCCCGAATGGGAAGTAGAAACCAAAATGTGACGTTACACAATTTGGAGAGCCAATGGAGCTCTGAGAGTGAGTTGGCACTGCCTGTATTCCACAACCACTATGGAAAGATCAACTAGCTAATTCTATATATCGAAGGCTATAGAAGCCATTGAAGAAAGTCCTCCTACTGATAGGAACTCACCTTGACTGCACTGAAAGACTGTTATCTACAGAGAGGAACTGGCTCTCCAAATTAGCTGTTCTTCAGATAAATCCCCTCACAAGAGCAACATGGCTTATTCTTTTTCTTGCCTCTCTGCTTCCTTTTCTCCCAGGGAGTAAATAAGATAGGAAGCCTATTATCTCTGCTGTTCTCTCTTCTACTTCCTTCGATTTTTAACTCTCTAACCTGCAGAGAAGAGATCTGCTGCTTTCCAGAAGATCCAATGACAGAGTTTTAGGGTTGCGTGTAACTGAGAGACGCGGTGCTGCAGGGTGCAACAGAACTGTTATCTTAGGCCTACTGAGAAGAATCATACAAGTGCAGGAGTCCTATACATGTGTTCCTCATGGAGCACTTCCAAAGCAGAGGCTTCTTATACACTAACTTGCAGATTCCACTTCCAGCTTCACAGGGATGGAGCCACTACTACCTTTGTCACTTTTTTTTTTTTTTTTAATTATTATTATAATTTGCGCAGATTATGTAAAACACGCATGTTAAGAGTCTTCTTTACAACTGGTTAGATTTTTTTTTCCAGTACAATTTTTTATTTTTTTAAGAAGCAGCATTTCTACTAAATAATTTTTAATGGGGAAGAAAAAACCTTTCTACGGAACAAGTGATTAGCAATCTCAAATGTCGAAGCAGACTAAGTGCTCAAGTTGCCTCCAGTAATAAAGATGACATAGCCTTCTAAACAGCATTAAACATTTAGGGACGTAAGCCATTAATGAAACGTCCTAATTCTTAAGCCACTAATATACAGAGACAAACGCAGCCTTACACACAAACATAAGCAGGTACTGTCTTATGTGAGCCACTCTGAAAACAGATTAAAGCATACTTATTAGACGTATGGGTAAGTGCTTACTTAGGAACAGTGTATAAGCATGATTTTCTTTGTAGTACAAGTGCACAGGTGGCCAAACAATGATATTCTCTACTATGTACCATGTAACTCCGCTATTACCAAATCAATGCCTTTCAAACTCAAACACAAATTAGCCAAGTAAAACTAAAAGCTTGAGGCAGAACTGAAAATTAACTTACACCTGTGTGGTTTATATGCAAAAAAAAAAAATCTTTTTTTTTTTTTTTGACTGACAACTTCTTTTTAAGATGAAAAATGGATACTTGAGGTTGTAGACTCTAAAAAATGTTCATCTCAAAAAAACATTTTTTAGAAAGGTTAAGCTTGGTAAAGTTAAAATTAGTAACCCTGACACAAGATGCTTATTGCTACACTCAATTATTGTTAAGTGATTATTTTTACCATCTTCCCCAACCCACAGGTCAATGATGATAAGTAAAGGCTACCGTGAGAATCCGGAATCCTGCTGCTTCCTAGTTCACTAAGATCTATAAAAAGGTCAGAGCACAGCCTAAGCCAATAGAAGAATTGCCATATTATTATTATTATTTTTATTTTTGTGTCAGGATGCCACCAAAATCACATCCCTCTATAACAGCTAATTAGGTACATTATCATATAACAAAGCTTTTCCAGAGTTATCTATTGCCATCTCAGAACAGTACAGGGCTGTGTAAGTCCAGTGAAGAAACAACTCCTGGTTTCCACACCAGCACACACATTCTCTCAAGTGCATCCATATTGATGTATCTCCAGTCAGAGGCAATACAAGGATGAGGTATTTGCATGATGACCCTTTCATTCAGATTGGTTTCCTCTATCACCAAATCTTGCTCTCCAGTTTTCAAAACACCTTATTCTCTAGCATTGTTACATATTAAATCCATGCAGTTTGAACTTACATCACTTTGAAATTCTGCTTGTGGATCAGAATCTCTTCAGATCAGATATCCTAAAACCCTATTGGCATTAATAAATGAACTGAATGTAGACCACTCAGTGGAACTGACATTTATACATCATGAATAAACAGTATATTAAGTTAAGATCTTTAACAACAAGACAAACAAGCTATCGAGATCTACTGTTTCTTAAAGTAACAGCTCAGTAAAATTGTGCACTGTTAGGAAAACTTATACTGGCAAGAAGAAAACATTTTCTGAGATATTTTTTGATCAAATAAGTACACCACAAAAAGCTTATACATACATTTATCTCCCATCCCTCTATTTAAGCTTACAAAAACAGTAAGGAGAGAGCACATTTATTTATGTAACCTAAATTGTTCCAAGCGAGCCTTTATTCTTCATACACAAAGAACTACAAATAACAGTGCTAGGCCATTCCAGATTTAAAGGGTTCCTTGGGAACATATCATTAAATAAACTTTTGTATTTGCATTTTTTTTTTAATGTATTTGACACCACCTTTGGGAAGTGAACAAAGACACACTGTCCAAAGCAGAGACTTGCACAAAATGTTACTGTTTGCTCCCTATGAATGCAGAGGTATACGTGCACAAAGAAAGAAATTCCACCACTCTCCTGAGACTTTCTCTCTTTAGTTGGAATTTAGTGCCAAGTTCCTCACCTAAATTTGGGTTGTGTCAGCATGTCTGGTACAAGCTCTTATAAGTCAATTTTGTTATTCAGTCAAAAATTAAATGCCAGACAAAAACATAGTCTTATACAGTAACGTTAAAGTTACATGAATTTAAAAATGACCATTCATAGACAACCCTGGGCCCTTAATTAATATAATTTAAACACTGTATTTAATTGAAAATATTCGTTAAATATTTTGTCTATTATACAGCCTAATTTCTAGTAAGTTCTCCTCCAACTATGTCTTTTGGACTTGTTAAGGTATCTCAAATTTCTACATTGCTCCCCTAATACAAATATGCACTCTGTTGGTAACTACAGTGTGGCCTCTGAAGTGTTTTAAGTTCCTTTGAAAGATTCAGGTTACTCTTACGAAGTCTCAGTTGATAAATTATTTTTATAGAAAAAACACCCATGTAAGACTAGTTCACTAGAGTCTGGTGAAAAGAACTTAGGAAACACAAGGAAAGGGTGATTGATCTGCAGGGTCAGGAAGCAGCTTCATGTGTGAGAGAGACAGGACCAGAGAAGATCTTAGAACAGAAAAACTATGGGTTAATTAAATATGAGAGGGAAAAGGAGAGAAAGTGTCTCATTTGAAGCAGAAAGAGTGCTTGGTACCAAAAGTCCTATGGTTTCAGGTGAACACCTACATAACACTATTGATATCTGCTACTCTAAGGAAGAGCAAACAGAATTAGATCCCTGATTCTCATATTGGAATAAAACATTCCTGTAATGAACTAAACCAGACTTGCTTTTAATATTTCTCAAAAATTGTTAAAGAAAGTTCCTGATTTTTGCACAAAGTTCTATATTTTTAACAAAATTATATGCTACAGGAAATGTGCATGTAGACTTCAGAGCTTCTCTTTTTGTCCAAAACTAAGCTGGAAAGTCCCCTGCTAAAACGTAAATCAATTCAGTATGTTTTTGAAATGAACTAACTTTAGGGCTATTGCAAAGCCTAACCAATGAACTATGCAGAACTAGGACATGCAGTAAGTACACAATAATTGTGGTAAACCAAAGGGCTAGTATGCATGATTAGATTGACTAGATATATACAGGCTGACCTTTAATGCTAGCCAACTGCTTAAATCCACAGCACTGAGCAAAATTTTTTTTTCTCTTCAAAGATTTTCTTCACTTGAATCAAAGTAAAGAATAAAAATAGAAGGTAGAGTACAACACCAACTTTCTTTTGTTTGGGCTGTACTCTGATAAAATTCCATAACCAAGGGAAAAAAAAAAAAATATTTCAAGCAGTAGAGGCAAAAACTCAAGAAACTCTAACCCTCAAATATCTTGAACTGTTACAGAATTATATTATCAAATGAATGACTGACAAGCATGCTTACCATCCTATGACATAGATGCATGTTACCAAGAAAAATATGCTTTTGCAACAATAACATGAAGCTGTTTTATCTACACAAGATGAAACCTGCAAACTATAAGACATGAATGAATCGCTGGCAAAGTTTATTTCTGAACTCTGACTTGATGCTGAATATACATTGTAACAAAGAGTCCGAAGCTAATTCACAAAATACAGAACATCCAAACAGGTACATAATTTCAAGAAAGAACAATTACCAGTTTTGCTTTAAAACATTTAATGATTTCATTACAGCGAACTGAGAACAAACTACCAGCTAAAGAATTAAAAATCCACTTACCCCAAAGCATCCTACAGAATCATAAAGCAGTGTTTTGAAGTTTGCAAAAGCAGCACAGTAATGCCTTTGTAGATGTCGTCATAATTCTATACGTATATTCTATACGTATAGTATGCAGCAGAACTACTAGCAAAGAGAAGTTGTTTTCTCTGAACAATAATTAAAACTGAAGAATGCAAGTCATAAGGGCAGGAAGAAAGACAAACCCTTAAGAAAAATATGACTTACCAGACAGACAAGTTTAGCTGTGTCTCTAGTGCAGAGGAAGTAAGGACTTTCTGTATACGTAGATCTTGTTTATTTAGCCCTTTATGAAGATTTCTCTCAAGAAATTAAACTCACATGCAAGAGTCTGCAAAAGAAAGAGAAAGAAACTGAGATGCTGGCAGATGTTTCTGTTCAAAGCACATTTGAGCTATTTTCAGCAGCAATGGGCTTGCCTACAATCAAAACAAAAATGCAATACAGAAGAAATGAAGAACCAGTCTACCAACCCAAGCAAAATAAATAAATACATAAACAGAATCAGGAAATCCATAGGGGTAAAAAACAAACAAACAAACAAACAAAAAAAAAAACACACTACCAACCCTTTGTTCATTGTCCAAATTTTTATTTAAAGAAACAGAAAGAGCAGGGAACAAGTTTGTGGATGATAAAGGAAAATTCTGTTAAAAGCAGAGATGATGCCTTGAAGGCTATTACCCGTAGCTCAGGAAATAAATGACCACGCATATTTTTTTAATGTGAAAAATACATCTTGAGATTAGTCATCTCTAAAGATGCTTTGCCTTCTTTACAGAAAGGCTCATCCGAGATGGATGGACTTCTATTTGCATTTAAGTGCATCATATCTGGCTGGCATATACCTGCAGATTAATCAGTTTAGTAAGCTTGAAGCCAGGGGTTTGTTTCTACTTTGTGTCCCAAGTTCCCAGATTCAGCATCAGTGCTATTTTGGAAACTTAGTGACATGAAGCTGCTGGCACTCCATTATTTTCTACCATGGGCCGTTCAGTGACATGGCAAAGATCTCCCCGTCCCCTTCTGCTGCATTCCCAACCAACCAGCTTGTCTTCTCATCACACAAAAATACCAGGAGAACATAAAGTATCAAAACAAATTAATGACAATGGGAAAAGACCGCGAAAAGATCTTTTTAAAGCACTATCACCAAAAAGCTCATTACTTTCATTCAAGGAAAAGTTAGAAGATTTGAAGTTATTCTCTACTCGAAACCTAAAGCAAGCTGTTGTGGTAAAATATGTTATATTTCGATATATATTGGATTTTCAGTCATGTTCTACTTAGCTAACAGAGCACTGAGATCTGCTTAGAGAGTTCTACTTAGCTAACAGCTACTCATTTGAAAACACCTTTAAAGTCATGGGTCACCTTAATGTCTAGTTTATTTCTGAGCAGTAACTGTCTGAAAGTTATACAGACACCTGAAACAGGATTCCAAACGCAGGCTACTTCATAAGCTATTCAGGTGGTAAAACAATGCTCATTGCTAAAAGTAAGCAAAACTAAGTATATTCGTACCTCAAGACTCATATAAAAAGATCAGTAACTATAATGCACTTATAAGAACAATGAAAAAGCTACCAAGTGTGAAAATAAAGCATAAATTATTTTTGGATTAGCACAAGAAAATCCCTTCCATTTGATTCCAACCATTTTTAGTGTTGTTGTAGTTAAAGCAGCTACAATGAAAAAATACAACCCACAAATACTAAATACCAACCTGTCCGATTAATCATTGTTGCTGTTTTTTTCCAAATGGCTAGTTTAGTGCTATTATTTACCACAAAACTAATTTGCAGAAGTTAAAAAGCTCAGTTTATATTTAACTTGAGCTCCATGAACAAAGAGATTTAAGGAATCCAACAGCTTCAATTTTAGCCAACATATGATTGTGTGAATTATAGCTGGCTAGAGAGCTGTAATGAACAGGTTGAACATGCAGTGCAGTTTAAATAAATACAAGACCTGTACATACCAAAACACTAGTGTCAGATGCTATATAACCTTACTATCTGTATTGTTTTTGTCCGATGGCTATAGGCCAAGCCACCAAACCCTATTATGTCAAATGCTAATACTATGCAAATATGAAAATAGAAGAATGTTAAAATCATTGTTAGCAATACCAATTCAGTACCAAAGTAATGCAATACGTGTCTTGGAGTGCAATATTTCTTTTCAGAAACATCTTCTCAGGATGATTTACTATTAATATGTAACCCATTCTGGCACCTTGTTTCTATATACACCCTCTGCAACTGGTTTTGTGTGAAGGATTTACCTGTTACCATTTATTTTACATGACAAAAAGACTGTTTCAGTATATACTGATATTTCCTTTAACTACTAGATATAAGTCAATTAATCATTATCTACAAGAAACACTAGATGCCATAAATACAATATACATCATCTGGCTCTCAAAGAAATCTAATTATCTGTTCATTATTAGTAAACAGACTTGTCACTATTATCCAGATTATTACCTCATGCTTTTCAAAGGATGACAATAATCATATTTCCCATTTCATGGCTATCAGCAATACCAATTTCAAGCACAACAATTCTTTAGTGTCACCCTATAGTACAATTTAATTGATGGTGAACAGTCAACCATGAGCAAGAAGTGTACAGCACACACTGCTGATGTAGGCATTTGGTTCAAGTCCCCACAGGCTCCATGTCCAGGCACTACTGGTCAGAGTTCTGACAAACCAGAAGAATCATGATAGATGAGAGAGGGAAAATTGTTCAACATGCTGATACACAGAAAAGCTGCCTAACTTCTCCACTGCAGAGAAATACAGGAGATCTTGACTTTCCCTTGGTTCCTACACCTAACCTAAACACAACCAAGTCACTGAAACTTCACATGCAATGGCTGAAGAATTCTTCCTTTGTGAAGTTAAATGGTGTATGTTTCAAACTATGCAGGTGAATTTATACACCATACAAACAGGTGTAATTACCTTGTTATATTATCCTATACGTGTCTTTATTACTTTATCATATTATTCTACATATGCTCTTACTCAGATTTTCTAATAGTAGTGGAATACCTTCTAGTAACATGATAATGTGCCTAAGTGAATTCCATGCTACCTGCCTCAAGAAGAAACAAAAAGAGTATGGATATGTTCTCTACACATTGAAAGAGGCAGGCCACCTATTGAAAAATAAACTGATGCAAGCTTTTGGGAAATAGGATTCAGTATTTCAAGAAAGAAAGTAGGCATCCAAGTTACTGTCACAGCTACACCTGGAACTTTATCCTAACCATATGGAAACTAAAAGTTGCCTCAATCCACTATCCATAGTGACAATATTAAAATTCTACATTTTTTCCCAGCATGGCTACAAACAACAGAAACTGAGAAAAGATGCATATCCCTTCCATAAACCATTCTGAGTCTGGTGCTTCAAGCAGCCATCAGATCACTATTTTTCTATGAAGAAACATTTTGTAAAGAATAGTGAGATTAATGTTTACTAAGAACGTGACAACTTGAGCAATGCATGTTTCAAACATTTCAAGTTACTGGTTTACTGAAGCAGTCTTGCTCTTATCTACTTATCTGTGGCAGTGCACATGATGATAATATCTTTATTCAAGACACTTAGAGAAGTGGGAAATTACCTACATCCCTCATGGAAGATGAATTGCAACCTACAGAAGTGACACTCACAGCGTGTATCAATACCTTATGGCTTCATAACTCTAGTACTAAAGATCTGGTTAGAGAACTCTCATCTTTCACAAAACTTTCAAAACAGTAAAGTTTGTTGAAGTCCATACATGGAATTTGCATTTTTTTGTTTTTCTACTACTTCATTAGCACATTAGTTTTCCTGTATACACAATTCTATTCTCCAGTGTCTCAGCGTATCTCAAAATAACTCTCCACATTCAGAAAGAAGAACGGGGTTCCACCCCACCCAAAGTCTTTGCTATCAGTTCCTTCAAAAAATTAATGGTACATGTCCCACCTTGCTAATATCATTAGGTAGTAACAAAGTTACTAACATTTTCTCTCCAGGTTTAGTATAGGAGTGTTTCATCCACATATAGCTTGTTAGAAAAACTTTGAAATTGTGAAGGAAGAACAGAACGAGTAAACTTGGAGTTTCATTTTTATTTTATTTTTTTTTTTGTTTGGCTCATGCTCCTTGGAAAGCACTCAGGACACTGTCAAGAGTTATCAGCCAATTTCTGAACCAGCAAACAAAGAGAACTTCCGAATATATATTTACAGAAGTGTTTTCCTGATAACTCATACATTTGAGAGACATGGATCAAGAGATTAAGTATGAAGAATCACGCTCTCACTTCATTCATACCAACTGAAGTTCATGCAAAACTGCAGGTGTTTCATGAAGAGTTGACTGTGCTGTTTTCTCTAGAACAAAAGATCTGTGCTCTCTTTAAAAGGCGCCATCTCTCTTCAGCTATATTCTGTTCTCATTTTCATCTTTGGAATTTGTTAAGCCTGTTGTCCCCCTTTGCCCCCCCACAATTATGATAAAAATATTGACTGATGATTGAAAAGATTATCTAAAAACAAAACCCCTAGGCAGATTTTTTGTGAAAGTTCTCATGTAAATAAGAAATGCTGTTATCACAGTAAGCTGAATTTGCTTTTCAGGAATCTTGGTATTTCTGAGAAATTGCACAATGCTACCTACTATGGTTAGATACTTCTGAAGATGCAAAAGTCTTTTACATAGAATCAGCAGCTATGGATTTGAAATTCTTTAAAGTTCTTTGAGATCTAATATATCAATTTATTTAAATAAAAAGCACCCTTGGATACTTATCGAGACAATGCATCTCTGGACAATTAACCTGTTCACTGAACAGAAGCTGGAAAGAGGACTAGTACCAGATCTTCTGCCAGTTACCTTTGGCAAAACCTGACTGAATTTCACTGACGTCACAGATTTAGTTTTTAATATCTAAGGACTCAACTTTGTTTATCACTGAAAAGGTCGCAATTTTTTAATGTTTAATATAGCACCACATAATATAGAATCCTTTGAGAATTAACATATTTTTAACTGCACAGCAAATAAATACATTACAACATAATAAGAGACTTGCAGTGAAGTAAAATCTCAAGTGCATTTCAAAACAAAACAAAACAAACAAACAAAAAAAACCCAAACTATTAAAACCACATTATCTGAAGATTTAGAGCCTCTTCTTGGTCACCTGTTGTAACCAATTTCAATACTTATGCCAGTTCCACAATAACTGGCAGCAAACTATATTACTGTTCTCCTAACGAAGTTGAAAACATTCTAGTCACTGTTGCTATCAGTAACTAGACCAGCAGAATGATATGCCTGCTAAGAGCATTATTTCCCTAGCAGAATTAACTTCCTCTGTTCCAAGGGTAAACAGTCAAAAAATGTATGGGGAAATAAAGACGAAAAGGCCTTTTTCAGGAAATAAGAGAACAGAAGCCTATTGTTTATCCCACTCTCAATATACACTACTAGTACATTGTTTCAAGAACTTTGTACAAGGTCGTTCATCTTTCAGACTCATTTGGCTTTGGAATGAGTTCAGCTACTGTACATATTTGTGTTTGCTGGGGGGAAGGCAGCAGTTCAACTATAAAGCCTAAACCCCAGACGTGTGAAGCAAGAACCTTAAACCTGAAAAGCTCATTGTGACTTATAAACACAAATGACTAGGTTTGTTGAACTAGGTACTCAAAAGGATTTTTGAGCCCAAATCCAATGTTATGAACTTTAAAAACCTCATTTAGCTATATACAACTGCCAAAGCGCTGATATATCTTTTAACAGTAGAGTTTCCATGCCCCCAAAACATTTCTGCTTGACCAACAAACCAGTATCTCACCTTGATGAAACCACAACTGTCATGTACAAACTTGGGTTTTATTAACCTTGCATCTGAAGGACAGACATCTACAAAATGTTCAAGATATTTTCACTTTTCATAAAAACAGTGGAAGACAGTGTTACCCTACCACTTCTTTCTTCCTTTCTTTCAAAATACTGCTGATGGTCATTAAAACATCCGTCATAGATCCTGAAAATCTGCATTAAATTTCTAGGAAGATTTCAGTCACATCTCCCGCTTTGCTTACACAGAATACTAAGCATCAAGCTACAGTCCAGTCTTTTGAGGACACTAGCCCATCACCAGGTTTCTCTTCTGTGGCACTAAGGCACAGCTGCACTAAGGGACATAGTCTATCGACTCCATAGGTCAGGTTGTGGTTGGACTTGATGAACCTGAAGGTCTTTTCCAACCTAAATGATTCAGTGTTTCTGTCTTTCATAGAGCAATATGAGACCTTGTGTGGCTCACATAACAAGATCCAGACTCTCTTTAGCTTAAAGACAATTTATCTGGGAAAAATGAAAGTTCAAATGCCAACCTCTCCTCCAGTTGTGCTGAAATATTAAAACCGGAACAATAAAAGCCTTAGCTGGCCATGGACAGCAACACAGCCCCTTCTCAACGGAGCATTGCTATCACTAGGCTATGAGGTGACACATGCTCCTGTGCATGGCTGCCCCTCACAGTCTTATGCCAGCTGGTCCACACAAAGCAAAAGAAATTCACAGAAGACACACAAGTCCCAGCTCCCTCCTTTTACTTCAAAGCATTATGCCACAGAGCTCCACAAGGCCTAATGTCATTCTGTTCTTTCTTAAACAGCCAGATAATGGCCAGGCCGGCTTTACACCTCCACACTCTGTACTGAGTTTCTATTTCAATTACCATGACTAAATCCACCAAGGAATTAGGCTTCTCAATAATTAACACAATGGTGTTCAGATAATTTGCTAAGCTGCCAATTTTGTAAAGAAAAAATAAGGGACCTACATTACAAATGGTCTGTAATTTTACCAATAAAGCAATTTTAACATTTTCTACTACTCATAGCATAGAGGGTAGGGGAAAGCAGACCTACCACAACTGAAGCTTTCAGGCTCTGAATCCCAGGGAGTAGGGAACCCTAAAGCTGCAAAGCAGGTAGTTATTTCAAGAGCTCAGCTACATGCCAACACTAGACTCATGCCATTGCAGCTACACTGCCTTCACTTTTGCTTCAGGTTGCTTACAGGGGAGAAAAGGTGCTGCTGAAACACCTGAGCCCACCGAACCATCTCCTGCTCCTGAGGACAAGCAGTACTAAGTAGATACTAACAGTATTAAGTAGAAGAAGAGTACTAGTACAAGCAGTAAGAATAGTAGAAGAAGAATTACTGCTTTCACCAGTACAAGGTGCTGAAGCAGATCTATCCCAATATTGGCATCTTTATCAAGGCCACAGACATCACAAACTCCTTTGGCAATGACATTACTGATTGGACTACTGGAAAAACAAGTCATCTGGTGTACTACAAGGAACGTTTGCCCATCTTTTTCAGGGAGGAGAAGTCAACTGCACACGAGCAGCTGACCAGGGAGCTGCCTCAGCACGCCATGCCTCCGGGCACCAAGGCCATCCAGCCAACGCAGCAGCTCCAAGAACTAATGTGGGTTTTTTGCTCAATCTACATACCACTTTCTGGCAGAATTTGAAGTAAACTTGAACTCTCCTTATGACAATATGCTTTTGCCTCAGACTACACATTTGTACGTCTTTACTTGAGCTGCATCTATAGATTGATTCTGAAATGATTTTCTGATGGAATTGCAATGACAGACTTGTTATTCCTGAAGGGTGTGAAAACAGATCTGGTTTACAAACCAAGCCATGCCAGCTTGTGAGAAGTCACAAACCATTCTGACTTGGGGCAATAGCTGAAGCAGCAGGCTGAATTTGAGTCAATTCTCCTATTACCCCTCATGCCAAAGGCTTAAGAAAGGCTTTAGGTCATTTGCTTCATAATAGCAAATTAACAGGCATATCATTCCTGACAGACATTTGATCAGATTGTTTCAGAAGGCAACCAGCAAGAAAGATATCCCAACTTTATAGACACTCCACTGCTTACTTTTTCCTAGCTATAACTGAAGTGTCCTTTACTGTAATTTAACCCTGAAATATTAAGCCCCAATGACCTGCTGTTCAGGTGATGTACTTATACAGAACCAAGCTCAAATTCCAAACATGCACAAGAAGAAAAAGCAGGGCCAGCACCGCCCAGCTGCCAGCTCTCAGGTGGGTGCCTGCACCTCTACGTTACATAGCACACAGACTGCACGGCAAGTTTGAGGGCCTGACGGGTAGCCATACTTAGCAGTGAGGCTTAACCAGCAGAAAACAATAAAGAAAGTCATACGACTTGAAGAAAATGCTATGTTAGATGTGTCAGATTGTAAGAGATTTCGAGCAGAGTCCCAGAGTTAGGAATCTTAGTCAAGAGCAGAATCACGGCTCTCTTTAAAGGTGGCATGCGCCCCTCCACCCCCCTTTATGGTCACAAAGTTGTTTCTGCAATCACACTGAAGTGTTTAGTTCCATTGCTCTCTGATCACAATAAAGCTGCTTCTCTTCCTTCAGCATCTAGTTAGAACTGGCCCATCATGCTTACAGCTTCATGCTATTGGTGAGCACAGAATTTATGAGGTTGGGCCTACACAATAAAGACAATAAATAAATTATATACATGAGCATAAGCTGCGATTCCTGCAGAGAAGTTCAAAAGCTCTAGGACTGCAAGAACAAGAGTGCAAAACCAAGCGCACAAGTGCCATCTGTATCAATGTACACCTTAGCTGTAGAAACATTAGCTATTTCTACATCAGGCTCTCAAGGCTTTATGAAGTTAAGTGTGACCCCCAAAATAGGCTGTAGCATATACCAAATTGTTGGTGCCAGAGAGATGCAGACAGTAACTTCCCCGTGTTTTCTTTCCCACCCACACACCTGTGGATAAATGTAAGCACTCAATATACAAGTTTGTTTGTAACTGGTCACAATGATACCAACACTGGGCATACACAGTTGGATGTTGTTGCATAGCAGCATGCTCATACTGCCTTGAAAGACCAAAGCTACAGTGGCCTTTTTTTAATTTTATTAATTGCATACATTAGACTCAGAATTATACAAGAAAAAAAAAAAATCTCATGTCCTGGAGAACTTGCAACTGATTTTTTGATTAACTATCTTGACACTCTGTTTGCATTATTTAAACTGATGCTTTCCAGACAGTCCAAGTAAGTAGAGATGGTTATAACTTTGTGAGAGAGAAGTTATTTAAGTATGTTAGAGAATGGGAATGACAGAGCAGGTGGAAGCTTCTAAATGATGCTTTTTTGTTTTTGGTGGTAAGTACCCTGGTTAATCTCTTCTGTAAGATGTATCATGATAAACAGGAACTCCTAAGCAGAAAAGCGCTCCATTCCTGTTCAAATCTCTATTTCTGAAGGTCATAATTTCCCCAGAGATGTGACAGTCCCTTATGCTAGCAGCTTGGATTGAAAGAAGGACTTGGCTTCAAGGAAGTTCTTCAATTTCCAATGCTTCCAAAGCTGAAGTTCCAGCAAAATGCCTACATCCCCCAGTGGATATGGATACTCTATAACCAAATTGGCCCTAGCCCATTAAGAGGATGACTTGAAATCAGTGCTGAGGTTTTGTTTGTTTTGCCTTCTTGTTAACAGAAGCACATTAAGTACATTGTCATTTATCATGCATTGCTTCAACTCTTGCTAAGTGAAAATGAGAGCTCTTTTACAGTTTTTGTTTGCTATTTGGTTTCCCTATAGTACCATTAATTGTCAAACATACTATTCATTTGAAACATTTGTTTGAGCTATATTCATGCTTCTCCTAGCTGGGGAAAGACAAGCTGATGTTTGCTGTGTATAAGGCGACACAGGATGTTACAGCTGCATTGCCAGCTGTTGCATGCTGGCTTCTTTGCAGGACATTACTAATTTTTCACTAACAGAGCTAGACTCTTTTTTTAAGTGGCACCTACAGCACTGACAAGACAGAAGTCTTTGCAGGTAACATTTAAAGGGTTTTTAAAGCAATTTCCTAATTTTCCTCCCTCAGTACACTTTCACCACTGCTTAGCTATGAACATCAGTTACTAATATAAAAATCCAGAACTGCAACCATGTTTTTCACCATAGGCTTCCCTGCTGCATAGAAAAATTCTTCAAGATAGTCTATAGACACAAATTTAAAGTAACGCTTTCTTGCTATCTCAGATTTAGGTAGCCAGTATTCATACACATGGATGGGCTACACGCTCTTCTCAAGAGCTGCTGTGCACACCTTATGCAAACCAGGCCTTAAGAGATCCCAAGTGACAGAACGAAGGCCAGCAACAATGAGGAAGGCAGAGAGAAATGCTCTTGAGAACACTTTCAAACAGGAAGAAACTCACATGATATGACTACATGAATATTGCACATTGTGTAAAGGAAGCAGCACCTCTGCACATACCATAAACCTAAATCCCCAGCAGCTAAAGTTATAATGAAGAAGGCTTGAAAAACAGAAATGAAAACATCACAGTCTCATTCGGGCAGATCCTAAGGCATGTGAGAACCGGAAAACAAAGCTAATATAATTTAAAGTAGTTATTCCATTTTGTATCCCTAAAGTTGTACATTTATTAGGTAATTTCCTCTTTGAACAGCAAACATACGGAAATGCGGATTTCCCTTCCTAGAAATTGTTTACTTCCTGAGAACTTCAACATCCTCTGCTTTTCAAAGTCATCCACCTATTATTTATGAAAACTGAAAGACCTGTTTTTGCCTCAAGGTTTTTTAATTTTTAGTTAGTTTGGTCCTGGTCAAAATAAACTCTCAATTTTAATCCTTAGACAAAGATCAGTAAAAAGTAAAAATAGACTAGCAAAAATATGTACTTAGAGGATGAAGACAGTGACTTTGGCTACCCTCTGCTTCTAGAATGGCTTGAAACAATTACATATATGGAAAAAAAATTTGAGAGGTTTAAAGGTAATTTTTTCCTATATCTTTTTTACAAAAGATAGTTAATTTTTCCAGATTTCTATCTTACCTCTTGGAAGAGAATGTAGAGATAAGGACATTGTTAAATTAGCATTGTATATACAAACTTCAAAAGCAGGCATTTTTTTAACATCTCAGCAGAAGTATGGTTATAACAAATCTGGTGTTCAAAACATGTTATGCTCCATGCATTGCTTTGCTTTCTGTTACGGACCACTTGACATGCAATTTAAACTCATGCACATTTGATTTCTCTGGCAATTAAACAAGTTGCTCATCAGGAAAATATTAGAAAAGTATTTTATTTATTTATTAGCCTTTGCATTCAGATCAGCAGGGTGAAAAGAGATGATACGCGACTGATGGTTACCTAAAGACTTTATTTTGAAACCAGAGTACAATGGGTGTGGGAAATCACTAACAGTAGTTTTACATAGTACCTGTACAGGTTTGGGTTATTTTTAACAAAATCAGCTAATGATAGACTGGTGGGATGAACTAGAAACATGTGAATCTCGATCAAAGTCTAAACTGTCTCACAGTCAAGTGCTTCAAACCATTTTATAGTACTTTTAAAAACAGAAACAGCACTGAAGTCAGTAAAAAAACCCTGCATGCTATAAACTTATGTGATTGATACTTTAAAAAGTCAGCATACAAAATCTTCTTATGATAACATATCAAAACATTAGAGCCTTGATAATGGCAACTTGATAGCTCTATTTCCTGATTCAGCCTCTGCATAAAAGTAAGGTGACCCCTTAGCTTCATTTAGATGGCGACATTTCGAACTTTCACATATGTGCAATACAGACAGCACAAAATAAAGCATGATGAAACACCAAAACCACACAGACTTCAATTTTCAAACCTGATTGGCCTTTGGGGGCTCCAATCCTGAAATGCACAGCATAATTTCAGAGTAGCTTCTGATGTTTATTAAGTTTTAGAATGCAGAATTATGCATCTACCATGAAATCCAAAAATGATTTTAAAAAAGTGTGCATAGGAATGTAAAACCATTTCCAGTAATAAATACTGTAAATGAGGTGGCCAGATTCATTCAGATGGTGCTGATCTTTTCAGCATGGATTTAACTAATGATAAGACTTAATTGCCTACCTGCATTTAGGAAAAAATAAAAAATAAATCATTGTTTCAAGTGACGGAAATAGACATAAGTACTACACATTTTTGTTCAGCTTATTTGAATCTTTGAAGTATTTTACTAGGAACTTCAGGCTAGGGGATTAAAAAAGGTTAGATGCTAAGGCCTTTTCAGTGGGAAGATTTCAGCAATTACAGCAGGAGATACTCATTTAGGGGTTAGAAATTAGATTGCAATGTTTTGAAAACAAAACAAAAAGAAAAAAAAAAAACAACAACAAAAACTAAGCATACAGATTTTACACTCATACTGTATCATTAGATTTTACATATGAAAGATGCAACTTTGTCATGGCATTATCAGCTACTAGTTCTGAAAAACGCTTGTAATGAACATAAAGAGAAGCTGTTCCTAAACCTAGTGGAAAATAAAGCCTACAGAAGTCTGATTAAGATTTAGACAACACTGAAGGTGATGGTAGAGTTATATAGATTTCTGAGAAGGCTACACATAAGAAAGCTTGCAGCATAATTTTATTTTAAGTCATGTATGAACTCAGTCCACCTTCAAGCTTCTGGTCAGATGATAGTTTAAAAAATCAAGTATGTGCACTGAAACAAACAATTCACATTTTGCATGCTTGATACATGGGTATATAAAGCAAAACACACAAGATATCCCGCTAACGTTCTAAACCACTTTGTCCCAACTAAAACAATTCCCATAAAAAACAACTTAAACTACTAGCAGGCATTGGAAAGATTTTTTGTAGTAAGAAAACAGACACATATACAGAAAGTATAAAAATAATGGACAGGAATCAGAAAAGAGAATTGTAAGCAAATATACAGATAAAGCAGAAGGAGCAGGTAGCTCAAAGTGTAAATAGCTTTTTCATATATGTTTTGGGAAACTGACTTCAGAATTAGAGAATCAAGTAATATTCTTTTATAGTGGCTAGGTGGACAGAGCACTGCAGCAATGTATTTCACAAAGTGTTACTCGTGTGTCTTACCTGCTGCCTGACTCCCATCCACAGAATCACATTATCCCATTGCTGGTGGAAGACAGCTAACGACAGTTTTGTTGTGACAGGGAGGCTCAAATAAGTATCTATTTGAAACTTCTAATGCTTCATTCTAAAGTGTTTGCGAGCAGCCAAAGCTTAACCATTTGGGTATAAAACTGAATTGCACATAAAGAACTCAACTGCAGAAGGGGATCACAACTTGCTTTCAAATCTCCAAAAGAATTAAAATTCTAAGAAAGAGTACATATAGACACTAAATACATGAACATCTGTGGTATGTGCTGGCATGCTGTGTGTAAGTCAGAAATTCGACTAGAATGCAAATAATGACATTTTTTTTAAACACACAAAAAAATCAAGTATATGAATTTCTCAAGGAGCCAGCTCATTTTTCCTCACACCTGCTTCCCTTCACTCTCTGGAACAGGATGGTATAGTTTATCCTGACGGGATTGAGTTTTCTTTTTTAAAATTTAATTGTATTTATTCATTATTTGCCCCCTATCAGGAATGCTGTTGTTTAGGCCTCTGTCATCGCACCATTTGACCACAGTATCTGGGCCCCTGCTATCCAGTAATGTTGTCTGATCACCGTAAAATGTGCCCCAAGAGCCCACTCTAGCTTTTTGCTTTGAGGCCACCGCACTTATTTGCCCTGGAATAGTGGGCACACATTGTCCACTAGTGGGCATACAGCTGCCTCCTCCTCTTCCTACCACCACAATTACATCTCCCCTCTTCCTTTTCTAGAGCTGTCACAGTTCTCTCTGCTTGTCTACTCTTGCAACTCCCAAGGCTCTCATCACAGCTTTGTACAACTTCTGCTTGGATTCTCCCACATACGCTTCCATTCATTTGTAACAGACAGTATCCTTCTAGCATAAGAGCACTACCCAAGTTTATCTACCAAGATACTACTTGATTGTTCCTCAAATCCCTTCTGAATTTTCATTTCTGCTAAGCTGCCTACAGGAAAAGAGGAAACCGCTGCTATTACACCTGAGTGGTCAGAGACATTTGTGAATAAATCTGTTTTTCAGTTTGCCTTTGGAATCGCGTGTGATCTCTCTCGTGTGCCTAACACCTAGTGCAAAGAGAACTAAACTCCAGTCCCGTCTTTGCATGGTGATGTTCTAATATTGACAGAAACAATTACTTAAATGTAGTTTCCTTTCAGACGGCAACTAAGACGACAGTCTTTTTATTTGTTCATTAGGAAATAATTTGTCTGCCATTTCTCTTCTGACAGCTAATGATAACGAGAGAGCATGCCAGAACTGGAAGTGGAACACATCTACATAGAAACAGTACAACACTTGCTGTTGTACAGTTCATGTTACTTAGTCATACTGATGCATTTATCTTCACTCGTGGTTTTATCTAAACAGTAACTGATCTACACTATAAAGAATTGCATTTAAGGTAATCACACCACTAAATACTACAGGAAGCAAACAAATTCATACCTGAATTAAATTAACACAACATCTCCACAATTATTTTTGTTTTGCTTTTAAGAAAACCATTGCCTTAAACTGGAAGGCATCCTCCTAATGCTTCACTATAGTATGTATTAACTAGAACAGGTGCAGATTCCAAGCTATTTTCTAGGGTTTGCAGTTCTGATAATAAAATGTGTCCTGAATCTGGCCTTTGCCCAAGACCATAAGTCTGTGAATAAAATGCCACTGTCAAAAGCACGGGAAAGTGTAAATCTACAGCTATGTGAGTAATGAATTAAAAACCTCTCCTGTATTTGTTTAAAAGTAGAGTGATAATCAACAAGGCTCAGATTACATGATCTATATCTGCAGAGTGACCCTTAAAGAGGTTTGTTAGAGAACTGAATTTGCCTCAATATCTCTATTTTACATGTATGTCAAAACAGAGTCTTTGATTTGGTCTTTATTCTACTGTCAGACCTGTCAACACCTCGCTTAGCTCTCACACAGTAGCACTTCATTTGATTAGCCTCTTTTATATTTTGTTTATTCAAAGCAAACCATTTGATTGCATTGCTCACACTGAAATTATTTTCTTGAGATTCCTAAGAAGTACAGATTTGTCCAGAAGAAAAACACTGCAATTAACATGAATCTGATTATCTGGGAGAATGTCACTGCTCAGAGATCCCTGTTAATTAGAAATTCACTAGAAATAAAATTAAATAAAAATAGTGTTGGCAACTGCTGGCTTCTGTCTTAGGTTGCTCATTAAAATGTGTAAAATGCATAACTGGCTAGAAGGAGCAGTGTGATACACACAATCAATATGACTTAAGTGATGCATACCAAATATTTTCCATTGCCATCCCTTTGTGATGCTACTGCTTGCTCATCTCCAAAATCCTTACTGTATGTTAAACAGAAAAGAAAATAGAGGGTTGACACGTGAAACAGACAATAGCTGCTTAACACCTGAAAAAAAGTTAAAGCACAAAATGCACAGAAGTCAGTAGTGTGAGCTCCATGTTAAAAGGGAAGCATTCATTAGATACTTCACCTAGGCCAGTCACTACAGTTGAGGATTGCCTCAAAAGCTACAGTCTTTTTGAAATTCAAAACCTCCACAGAAATCTCATGGTGTTTAAAAGCAGTATATCAAGCCTAAACTGGGGACATCTAATCCACTAGACCACCTGCTTCGCTGCAGAGAGCAAAACATTCTGTGCTAGAGATTTACTGAACAGCCTTCCTAAAACACCGTTTCTTTGTAGTTCTCACCAATTACTAATCACCTCATACCAATGATTCCATCCTCCAAAAGTTCTCATTATCTGCGTAATAGAGTAGAGAAATTGAGGTTCTCAAATGAACATGCGATTCAGGGAGAAACAGGCATTTAGTACCTTACAAATCTCATTTTGTGCCTGCTTGAATGTTTGTTGCCAACATCCTGGGTTTCAGATTACGTTTATGCTTACAAAAAGGGAATAATTCTGGTTTTATACTCATTGTGTATCATTTTTAATATTAAGATAAAACAAACAAAGACAACATTTAAACATCCAATTTATTTATGTTTACACTACACTTAGCTCGCTTAGTTCAATGCCCGTGGATTACTAAATTTCCCTTATGGACACTTGTAAGAGTGAAAATACTGTTTATACTTATAAACACAGACCTCTGTAGTAATGCGTGCAATTCCCAGTTCATGCGTTTTTCACACATCAGAAATGATCCAGAGACCTGCATCATGGACAGCCTCCCCCTTCTCATTTCCTAAAATGAAATTTGGTGAAACAATGGCCTTTCAGAAGTCAGTCCTATGGTGTATCCTTGCTGTAGTCAGGTTCAAAGCAGTTTATGAGATTAGCTGCCAACAGTGATTGAATGTTTTGTTTATATTTCATTTTATTTTATTCTGATCAGGAGGCCAGAAGTAGTCTTAACACTAACTGCCATGAATTGAAATTTGTACTCTTACAGGTTTTGTGTTGGTCTACCATACTGCTACACTTCATGTCATTAATTACAGTAAAAATACAAGTCTGACCACCCTGTTTCCATAACTCCACCTTGTCTATATACAGTAAACTTAAGTACTAATTTCTCTTCCACAATTTACATTCCAGAAATCCCTATTTCTATCCTTTTACTGGTGTAAAAGGAGAGAACAGGTCACCATATTTTATGTCAAACATTGACCAGATCATTGTCAACAGGAGCCTATTCATCTTTTAAATTTGTACATCTGGCACAAATATTTACACCATGTTGACAAAGGAAAATCTGTTGCATCTTCTGCACCTTCATCATTTACCATGGACACGATTTTTAAGTAGTTATCTGCACCTTTTTGCAAAGCGGCATGGTTTGCAAGGTTTGCAAACTTGTGCCTATCCATGCTTTTCCCACTGAAAAATATATGGCTTTATTAAACCTAACACTCAAGGTTCTTTGTGGTGACAAAGCTTTACGTTCAGGCTACAGCTGAGTCCTCAGACAGGATTGCAATGTACTCAAAAGAATACACGTTGGCTATCCTACTCTTGATGCAGCTGCTACACCTTCTCATCATGGGCTACCCTAAGCCTCTTAAGGAGCATTACAGCTACTGTTCAGTATTACTGTGGCTGAACTAGGAACTCACCTCTTGTCACTCCTAAAAGAAAAATGTCAGTAAGGAACAGAACGCACTGTTTTTAAATTGTTTGAAAAAAACAAAACCAAAACAAAACACAAGGACCTTTCCAGCTAATTTGACCTTCAGTCATAACTACTGATTTCCTATTAGAACTGTTGATCCTAAAAACAAACACAGACCTAGTAGACAACAATGCATCTTACCACTTTTATAATCTGTAAAAGGTTGATATCTCAGCTATGAAAATTGCAGTTACTGATTCCCTTGGGTTTCCTCCATGCATTATTGCCTGTCTTTTTGGGTCCTGAAGGAGTAAAAGAGTAAAAACCAGTATGATTGAGGACAAACCTAGCTAGTCAGCAACTGCTGCTGAACTAGGGGTAACTTAACTTACCCATCAAACAATTCAGCTGTACACTTTTTTAATACGTGTACATAAAATACAAGACAAATGTCCTACAAAAAAAGGTAAAGCTTTCAATGTTATTTATCTGCTGAAAAGGCTAATGAAAAAGTTTATTGTGTAATTTAATTGTAGTAAAGACTGGGAGGAAAAAGGTTTGCTTTTCCTGCTCTCTTTATTTCCCCCACCATTCCTTTGAGGCGTGGGATCCTCAGCATCAGCTGTTTATATATATATATATATATATATATATACACACACACACACATATATATATACACATATGTATTATGTTACTTAAGTTATTTAAGAACACGGAACTTCATCTGTTCTCTTCAACCTCTTGATGGAGGTTGGTGACGTTTTTAAGGGTGGATGGATCAGAACACCATCCTTATTCAGTACAGAACGATTAAAATTAAGTCTGTTTAGGGAAAGAAGCTAGCAATAATAGGAGAAACGGCTCAGCCTTTGGAATTTCCTGCTTTACAACAGCATTAGTTATGCTGTATCACTGTTATGGAACCATAGGTTTGAACAGAAAAATACAGTTAACGCTTCAAAAAAACTGAAAGCAAGAGTAAATCTAGAAAGTTGTCATTCAGCATGCTTTTACTTAAAGATACATGGTGCCCTTTAAGTATTTACTTCTGTCCACTATCCCACCATAATCCTTCCCATACATGAGGTTTTCCACAGAATCATTGCCTTTGAAAGTCTTTTTAGCTTTTTAGACTGAGCTCAAGACCGTTAAGAAACTTCATAATTACAGAAGTGTCAGCATCTCAAGACTTTTTTTTATTGTTACAGTAGAATACTTTCGTTGAAATGCTTGCATGAAAAGAAACCACAGTATTTGAAGAAAAACGAATATGAACTCAATGTTATGGTAGTCATCTCTAATAGGAAGCTATGCACTACATCCAATGGAATATGAAGAAAATACAAACCGTCAATGAGTAACTCACTTGATGCAATACTGTAATAGTGACAACAAAAACATCAGTGTAGTAGGACACTATCAAGCCACACATTTATAAAATTCAAGATTACAAACAATCCAGAATTGTTAACTTGTATGTTCGTGTTATGCAGACAGCCTTGCTGGAGCAGAAATACTATTTCAAGGTAACATCTGATGCAATTTACCAGCTCCAGATGCACCCTCATCATTGGCGTACTATACTCAATACTTGATCCTTCCAACACAGAGGTGGCATTTGGCCATTCCGCAGTCTTAATGTTATACAATGTACCCTAATCTGTTTCCTGAGTATGTTTCCTGGGCACATGCTATCTGTATTTTTACTCACAGGTTGGTCTTACATGTAGGCATACTGCATTTTGGAGACTCGTCTCTGAGGGTAGGTAATGTTTCCACACGAGCTCTCTCACAGGGTTACTGTGCTCCACAGACCACATGGTTGGTTGATGCTTATCACTGTTTGCTCAAAGCTAGTGATTTTAAACAAACATACCAAACAACTGTTACAGCACTTGATTAAAACTTCTTTAGTCATCCTGTTTGTTCTTGCTATTTGCACCTGCTGCTATGATACTACATTTTAGGATTGATCTGCCTGCTTTTGCTTTGTTAGTAACCTGTTTACGATCACAATACATGGTTCCAGGGTCACCTTTAAAGTCACCTCTCTCAAAAAGTGACTAATGTTAAACCATCACAGCTGATGTTATGTACATCACTCCAGACCAAGAGTCTGACTTTGCATAACCTAGAGATTTACAAATCATGTATAATCATTTATTGGATTGAAATCATCATGGCTCTACTGAATCCCAAAAAAACTTCAGCACTTCAGCCAGAACTTGATCACATAGTTTCCATTTCTGAATAGTCCTTTTTTTTTCTTCTGTCATATTATTCTCAAGGTCTTCTTGGTAACCTTCTGCTAATAAATACTTTTCAGCTGATTATGAGCTGAAAAACACCCATCTTCTATGCCCATTTGCTTTTGACACCAGTGACAGGATTCTGCCCCTTCATGCCTTACATCGTGTACAATCAGCCCATAGTGGACACGCTCTAGCTGCTGTTTCTTACCTCCAATTCATTAAAATTCTTCCTCCAAACTATATTCTATTGCAGCACCTCCATGGCCATTACTGAGAGTCACCAATTTGATTTACAAATAGCTCAGAGGGATCAGATGTTGCCAAAGAGACCATAAGGAAACAGGGAAGCTAGGAACTGATGTGAGAAAAAAGACAAAGGGAGAACAGCAGAATGGAAAGAATGCATAATACTGTTCTCAATAATAATAGAGACTAATAAGATGCATCTATCAGCACCTAACCGGGTGTACACTGTTTACTGGTTTGTCATAGTGAGTCCTGCCTCACACGCTTTCTTACACCATAAATTCTTCACAGTGAGATATGCCCACCCCGAACTGTAAAATCCTCGACATTCTGCTTACTGCTATATCTGTAGCTCTTGCTGTTATAATAAAAGCTCTCTTTGTTAGAGGGTTACAAGCACCTTAAAGGAAATGCTAGCTTGGCTTGTTTATCATTTTCATCATAATTACAGACTCAATCATGAATATTCATGTAGTACCACACTGTAAATACGCATTCCACTTTATAGAACGCAGATGAAAGCAGCTCTCTCAACAACTTACTGCGTGACCCCTACACATGGGTATAAGAAAGGACTTGGGGCGTGCATTCACCCATTAACAAAATCCTGCAATGATTCAAGGAAGATGGAGCTTTTCTAATGGAGAAAATGCATGGTAGCAATCCATTTATAAACCGCTATTTCCAAATGCGTGTCTCATTTGGGGGATGGTTGCTGACCATGCTTGTCCAAATACCTTTGCAGGACATATACACAGAAATAACACACTGGAATTTGGCTCCTAATTACAGAACACTGGTTACTAATTTAACTATAAAGATACCAGACCTCAAATTTCTCATCCCATGTCTTCTCAACTGTCCAAACAAATGGCTCATCTCAGTGTAACTGAAATCCACATAATTATTAAGAGTCAAATGAATGATCATTTCATTTCCTGAAGCCGCAAAGTAAATTGGTGTGCTTGGTTCAGTTGTCAGAATAATTTAATGCATTTGAGTATCAGGTAATTCAGAATACATTTGGAAGTTCACGAAATGCTACCTTTAATACAAAAAATTGCATTGAGGGATTGTAGTTCTATTGAGCTGCTTCTAGCTATAGCTTTCATCACTAAAAGAGGTGTGTTGCGATTAACACCTATTCAAAGCGATTCACTTTGCATTGAAAATCTACAGCATTAGCCTACAGCCCCCATCGGGCGACTTATCCCGTTTCCATTGCCGCCTTACATTCGTCTTGACGCTTTTATTTTGGGAGAAATTTTTTTATTCGGGAGAAAGCCTGCTGCCGAGGCGGCTCAACAGAAGTTTAACCATCGTGCTCCATGTGGAGCGCTGCTGTCCTTCCTTTTACCGACCGCCAGACGCAGGGACACAATGGGCGTGTTGTGCTCCGCGCGGTACCTTCGGGAGGGAGGTGCGGGCTGGCTGCGATACCGCTGCTCTTCGCAGCGCAAGGACCACGAACTGATCAACCACAGCGCCGGGGCACGCAGCCCACGGAAGGCTGGTGGATAAAAAAAATAAATAAATAAATAAAATAAAAAAAGAAAGAAAGAAAAAAAAAAAAAAAGCTGCTTTTTATTATGACCTATATACCGCGCGGCAGCAGCCGGACGATTTGAGGCTAGTTACGCTGAGGCTGAGCACAATGCACGAATTCTAGTAACGAGGAACTCGTTGACTTAAGGCTTTAGGAATACGTTCGTGAGTTTGACAATGTGTTATACCCCACGGCATCCTGACAGCACAAAGCACGGTGGGAAACAAACAAAAAAAAAAAAAAAAAACCACGTTTTCGTAGAAAACGCGAGCATATGGCTTTATCCCCTGTCGGAGGCATCCTTTTGCATCGGCAACCGCACGGCGCATCGCGTTGAGACACCGACCACCGCAGATAAAGCAATCGCACCGGCACCCCCGCAAGCACCCCCCCGGGTCCGAAGCCGCCCTTTAGGGGCCGAGATACCTGCAGCAGCCGGGTCCCCGCTGGAAGCCTCGCTCGGAGGGCGGCCGCACAGAGCGGGGAAGCTCCTCGCCGGCACCACGCACCTGCTGGGTGTGCGGCAGGGAAAGGCACCCGCTGCTTCCCCCGGAGCTCCGGCTTCTCCCCCGGGAGCGGCTAGCGAGCGGCTGCGGGAGCGCTGCGGGGCAGCCGTGCCTCTACGGGGCGGAGCGCGGCTGGGCAGCCTGACAGCAGGTCCGCAGCGGTGCCGCGCCGCATCCCGCCTCCTCCGAGCGGCCGGCGGCACTCCCCGGCTTGTCAAAATGGCAGCCGCGACGCCCGTTCCTCCTCTCCTCCTCCTCCTCCTCCTCCCCCCTCGCCGAGGTCGGCGCTAATTGCGCGGCGCCCCGCTCCCCGCACGCAAAATGGCTGGGCCCTGGGCCCGCTGGGCTGCCCCGGCTTTACACTGCCATGGCAACGGCCGCCCGCCCGGCCCCGGCACAGCCCCGGCACGGCCCCGGCACGCCCCCGGCCGCGCAGCGCCGGCCCCGCTGCCCTGAGGGACCCCGCCGCGGGTGCGGGGAGAGGAGGCAAGGTCGGAACCGTGGCGAGCTGCTGGTGGACATAAGCTGCCCTCCTCTCCCACCTCGAGCACCGAGGGAGGCGGCACGCACGCAGCGCTCGTCCACCTGAAGTTCTGAGCAATAGTGGGGAGCAGGGTCCAAGCATGCTGTACCCGACACGCAAAAATTGAGTGTTAAGTGGAGGAAGATTTCTTTCAGCCCCTACCTAATCGCTGACAGGCTTTCTTTGCACAATAAACCACGGCCTTCCTTGCGAGGTGTACTTATACAGGGTTACAGGGCCACATGAGGTTTACCAGCCCTGCTGCTCCACCCCTCCAAGCCAAAGCTCTGCCACCATGGCCCAAGACACCCACTGGTGTCTCAGTGCAGTCCCAAGCTGAGAACTGAGGGCCGCTGTGGCAGGTTTACACACTTCTGTCCCCAGCATCTTTACACCGGTGCCCTTGTGTGAGCAGTGTTTTCTCTGAAAGTTCTGCAAGAGGCGAACGGTCTGCAGGGGAATGGCATTTGTCTCACTGGGGAAAAAGGAGGTAAATTGTTTAGGTTTCTGACATGGCAGGGCTGAAACATCCCAACACATTCAAAATAGGTGCTTCAATATTAATTCTTATTTCTTAATCTTAGCCTTCTTAAAAAGAAAATAAAATAAAGTTAGCCGTGTCTCAAACTGCAGTTGATGCTAAGAACCCTGTGCTGGCGTGAGACAAAAGGACCTTCAGCTGCCATGACTCAAGCACGTACTTTCTGTGCCATGATTACTGTCCAGCAGTACTTTCTGATCAGAAAAAAGAAGTCTGCTGGTTTGGCAGCCTGATTCTGAAGCTTTTGGCTAGAAAACATTAAACTACTGAAGTAATTATTTACACACAAAGTATTAAAACAGAACCAATCTGCATTACAAAAATACCATTTCACCATGATTAGCTCACTAACTTTTTCTGTTAATAAGCAACATGAAACAGACCGCAGATCCAGTCCCTTTCTTCTTAATGCACTGATACAGTCACTGACTCTACAAATAATGTTATTCAGAAAGTGGAAACACAAGCGAGGTTTCCGTCACTTTAATGCACTAACATACTGTGGTTACAGTCATAGTATTCTTGACAGGCAGGCTGAAGTCTTAGCTTATGAAAAAGCAGAGGTAGTGAGTTTTTAAACAATAGAATATCCCGAGTTGGAAGGGACCCATAAGGATCATCAAGTCCAGCTCCTGGGTTAGAGCTTGAAAAAATTTGAAGACGCTTGTCCATGTCTGTATATCTACATACAGTTTTCTTAACACACAGTGGAAGCACATTACTTTCCTAAGTGTTCTTGAAGTTACTTTAGAGAAACTGCCTCAAGAATGCAAGTTACAATTCAATCTTCAGGGCTCAAGATCTGTGTTTCTAACATAGCCATACTTCACGTTAAGAGTCATGGAGTTTTTATCTGTGGTACACCTATAGGATTTATGAAATGCATGTACATGCAACCTTTCCTTGTCTTCACTGACATAAGCAATTAAGTAGAAGTTGGAAGAGGCTTAATCCAAGAGCAGATTATGGTTTTGATTCAGCAAGCCATTAAAACACAAAGTGTGGGAACCTAACCTATTTGATATTACTTAGAAGCTCCACAGAAGTCCTAGGAACAGATTCTGCTGCATGCTTTGCACAAGCAGTCAAATTTTTTTTATATATATATTTTTTCCTCCTGGTACCCACTGAAATCATGGCATTACAGATGGGACTGGAACCACAGTGCATCTGTCAAGGACTGGATAAACTGGACAGGTCCCCAGTGCTCAGTTACCCGGATATATCTATCAAGAAAGTCCAGAATCATGCAGCCAAAGTGGTGGCTGCTAGACTAATCCCATAACATTCAAGTGCAATGTATAGAATCATACTGACCCTAGAGTGAGGTATTTAAGTACTTAAAGATAGCCACTTGTCTGCTGTGCATTAGAACACAACTGAAAATAGTTGGTACCATGGCTCAAATCCTATTCAAATGTCAATTTAAATGAGCTTCCTGATCTCCCTGTAGTACCTGGAGGACAGATATTTACATCAAAAAACATAGCTGAAAGAGCTCACAGGTCCTTCACCAAAACGTCACCAACAGCCTTCGGTTTTAAGACAAAAATAACAAGCATTATTCTCAGCCTTATCTATAGAACCCACATAAATGTATCATTCACCGTTGTAATTTAGCCCTTCCTGTTATTTTTCTTCACAAAATAGTTTCTGGCTCTCTGACGTTTCATAAAATACATAACTATATACCTCCATTAAAGCAACATCTTATGGCCTTCAATCAATTCTATTCAGATATTTTCCATTTAAAAAATAATAATAAAAAAGTAATAAGAAAAGTAAGTTTATCTTCAACAACTTTGTTGCATTTTACAATTGTTTTGAAAGCATAAACTATAACAAATAGAGGATTTTGTCATCCATGGACAGGAAATATCAAAAGGGCACATCCTAGTTAAGAACTAATTACTTTATTAAAACCAGCACTTTATTTCCTGCATTGCTATAATTGTTTCTAGATATATTTGACTATCCAAATGGGAAAATATCTACAGTAGCTCCTCCAGCCAGCTGAACATGAAGCACACATCTCCAGCTGTTGGCTTTGTGTTGTCAGGTTCTCACAAATAATGATTATGATCAATTTTTGTACTGTGGGTTTGATCAGATGTTTAGCAAAGATATTGACAGAGAATTATGTGTAGACTATACAGAGTAATGAGTTGATTTAAGAATTTAAGATATTGAATGTATTTAAATGAAACAATCACAAAAGCATTTCAGAAACATTTTAACGGTGTTTAGGGGAAGGTTTTATCACAAGTATATCCCTTTTACACAGTTGTCATTTGAGCCATGTGCTCATAGCAAGTAGTTCAGGCATAGAATGGGATAGAAAAGAAGAAAAAAAGTAACTCTGATTTTCTTAAAAGCAAATATTTAAAAGTTCTAAAGGAAACCCTCAAGCCCTTTTGTAATTACAGATGAAAGTGCTTTAGCCTAATAAGACTAGATCCCTGCAGTATTATTACATGTTTTACTGCAGTGTTAAAGCTATTGAAATTCTGGAGCAATTTCCACACTACTTTCTCTCCCATTATCAATATTTTATTTTCTGCTATAATTTCATATGAAAGAAATAGTTAAAGTATCACTGTCTATTCTCAAATATAGAATCTGACAAAAAATATAATCTACTTTTTAGCTGTTTTTAGACATAATTATAGATTACTTAAACAGCTAAAATTAAAGATGAAAGATTGAAATAGATGTTCATTATTTTCCTTCTCTATTTGCTTGGTTACCATTAACGTATCATTTATAACAACACCTATTTACTTTCTCATCACTTTAAGTCACTTAAAGTCCCAACAAAATATCTCAGATTTTATGGTATCTTGAGAAGACATCACTTCATGGGAACTATAATATAAATGAGCATTCTGCTTCCATGTAAATGAGCGTTCTGCTTCCAGCTCTTTAGGATACCATTTCAGATAAAAGGTGAGATTGGGCTCATGAAAATATAAAACAGGCTTTCCCAAAAACGAGTACTTAAATGTCCAGTTTTAACATAAAGTAGCAAACATTTGAAACAAAGTACCATACAGATGAGTAAACGTCTTAAAGGTTATCATTTCATTTCTCAAAATACCACAAAGACATCAACTGTAACCTAAAAAGAATCAAAAAATAAGAAGCAGGCACTGAAATGCACTAGACTTTTAGAGTATGCCAAGACAGTTAATAGTTTATCTGGTCAATTTGTACTTGAAAGGTTTCCAGTCCTAATAGCGTCACGTACAGACAGTTGTATTAAATAGCTATGTTAATTTATAGACCTAAGCTGGCATTCATATTAAGTCAATTTAAATTCTGAAGAACATTTCAGGCCACCTAGTTTTGAGCACCACCCACAATTGATTTTGGTCTCTATCCTGAACTGCAGATTACTACATGCCTCAGTGAGTTCCCTCTGGAAGCCAAATGTCAGTCTGAGCAGTAATACAGATCAAGCAGCAAAATGCATATTGGCCTAGCCTCTCACTTAGAGGGCCAAAATTCTGAGAGCTTAGAACAAGAAATTTAGAATTTTAATATGAAATTTTCTTCCCAATTCATTAGAAAACCACACTTGGCAGTATACCTGTGTATAAAAGCACAGATGTGAGACAACTAGACAATAAAAGGAAAATTTTCTACAGGAGTAAGGTAATTAGAATTCTAAAGTGGAAATTTTATTAACTTCTCAGTAATAAGTTCGTTATATATTGCAATTCATAGAGGAAGAAAATAGACAAATATGCTGGGTAAAATGTCCAGCTGTGTTGTTGTCGTCATCCCCTTTGCAGCTTGAAATACATAGAGGTAGTTCATATATATACACACAAAGATCCATTATCCCATCTATATCCTTTTTACCATGGAGCCTCAACCTTTCAGATACCTTTTTTTTTTTTTTTTTTTTTTAAATTTACATTTTTCTATCCCATGTGCTACTGCCCAAACTATCAATGTTTCTTTATAAGCTTCTAGCCAACCTAATTTTGTCAAATCTGACTGAAAAAAACAGGGAAGAAATTAAGAAAAACAGACTCAACTGATCTCCTTCCAGTCCCCTTCCCCCTGCCCCATACTTTCAACATTGCATGATGCTGGGAGCCAGATGATAACCAGCTCACTAAAAATAGAAAACACTTCCCTAGACACACAATCATACTTGTGGCTCTCAACTTTATAAAAGAAAAATGTTCTTGCCTGATTAGATTGGATTATTAAGAGATAGAAAACTTGTTGGGCTAGCCCTATCTGCTTCTGACACTCCTCAGTGCTAACTTGAGGACATTTAAAAGTTTGTCCTTAAATGATTAAAATTCATACACCTTGCATGTAGGATTTTGCTCTCCCACATAGTGATCCTGGAAAAATAACTATTCAAAACCTAAGCTCAAAAGCACGTGAAGGAAATACCATCAGCTATGATGCTTCAGATCAGTTATTCGTTCAAAGCAGCAAGCCTTGTAAAACTCAGAAGATTATCAGCAGCAAATAGGTATAAAACCAGTAAATAATCATATTTTCTGAAGTTCTTTAAAGCCAGGAAGTTTTAAATAAACTAATTTTTAAGTGGGCTTACATTTCATCAATTCTGAGAAGTTAGCAGCCCCTTTGTATACCAGATGAGGTCACAAATCATTCTTGAAACACCTCTGACAAAGTATAAATGCCATTGCAGGGCATGTCTAAGTCACACTAATATGTCTGGCTGGCATAGCTACAATAGCCAAGTTGATAAGGTACCAATCAGCTTATCTGCAGCATTCTTTTCATGAAGAGGTCATTTCTTCTTTTGTTCTATGAAGGGAAACAATGCCAAAGCATTCCAGAAGTGCTTAAACAAACAATAGCAGCATCTACCTACACTAAGAGGTTAACTGCTTGTAATTTTTTTGCTAGCTTTATTATTTTCTTTAGAATGTACCATAACACATAAGGAACTTGAGCAAATCACGTGCCAAATAAGGCTTTCATCCTAGGAAGTGAATCAACTTCTTGTGAAAAGACTTCCAGATTCCAATTGCCTTCTAGCTGTATCCAGGACTGGGCTTCTTAAAATTTACTTAACATTTATTTCCTGTTTTTCCTGCAATAATGTTCAATGCTATCTTAATTTTTGGTCTTAAATGGTGCTACAAAGCAGTAGGTATCAGATTATAACAAGATTATTTATAGCCTGTTGCCGGTTTTGCAAATACCTGACATTTGAGGAAGTCATTTATCATAGAATCTTAGAATTAGACTTGGCACCTGAAATATTCTGAGGAACAACTTGATTGCCACGTTATTCCTCGCCAGTATTAGCCAGTAATGTGCCCTTGCAACAAAGAGGGCTAACAGTAAGAGGAGTGCTGGCAGCAGGTCGAGGCAGGTGGTCCTTCCACTCAGCCCTGGTGATGCTAAAGCTGGAGTGCTGGGTCCAGTTCTGGGCTCCCCGGTACAAGGGGGACATAGACATACTAGAAAGTGTGTGAAGTGCCATTAAGATGATGAAGGGAGTGGAGCATCCCTCCTGTGAGGAAAGGCTGAGAGAGCCGGGACTGCTCAGTCTAGAGAAGGCTCAGGAATGGATCTCACAGATGCATACAGATACTGACAGGTGAAAAGACAACAGAGCCAGGCTACTTCCAATGGTACCCAGTGACAGGACAAGAGATAAAAGAAACTGAAACACAGGGTTCCGTCTTGACATCAGGAAACACTTTTATACTGTTAGTGTGACCGAGCACTGGCACAGACTGTCCAGAGGGGTTGTGGAGTCTCCTTCCTTAGAGATCTTCAAAAGCTGCCTGGACATGGTCCTGGGCAACTGGATCTTGGTGGTCCTGGCATGAGTGGTGAGTTTGGACAAGGCAACCTCCAGAGGTCACTTCCAGTCTCAGCAATTCTGTGATAAAAATAAACAGTTGCTGAAGTTTTTTGCTTTTAAATGAATATTATTTATTCCTCTGACACAAAACCACTGATGTTTGATCTTTCCAAATAGAATCAAACTCAGATCAGCAGAAACTGAAAGGCAGTAAGAGAGTCTCCGATATGAAAATAACCTAGGATTTAACTTTGAGGCAGCAGTGATGAGTTTGCTTAGCACCACTTTCTGAAACAAGCTGCAGATGAAGTGTAGTGTGGGAGGAAAAGAACTACTGTATTCACACACAAGAGGAAAGAAAAGACAACTCAAATGTATTCGAGATTTAGAAGCTCCTATCACTGATGTTGTTTCCATAGCAACTAAAGTACTTCAAAGCAGGGTGAGGATTTTAAAGGACAGCACCACATACATTAAATATTAAAAGCAGATACTGTCTATCAACTGATGATCTGAGGTTTGCACTGATGAACTTGCACAGTTCATTAAAAGTGTCCCTTGTTAAGGAGGTAAGATCCCATGAGGCTACCCTATTGAAAATAAGACAAAGAGTAAAAGAATTGCAATAACCCTCCCCCCGGTAGGTGACATTTTGTTTCCCAATTCTTTAGCTAAACCCAAGATGAACTGCACCAACTCCTAGTTGGTGCAGTTCTAGCACACTCACCACTCACTGTCAAAGGTAGCGTCCAACACAATATTCTGACCAAGGAAGGAGACATTGTTTATGTGAACCCAAGGAAAGACAGGTTGCAGAAGCCAAGAAGCAGCATCCATTGCATTAAGCTTAGCAAGGTAATTCAACTGATTTACAGTATTTATCTTTTTATCGCTTCCTTGTCCTATCTCTAGCTGAGAGATTTGATATAACTGGCCTTTTCTTACAAAAGACAGGCAGCCAAAGGAGAGAATTTATACTTATTAAGCTTAGGGAAGACAAAGGAAGAAAATACCCAAACTAGAAAGAATATTTAACATTGGAAAAATGCTAGCAATGGAGAAAATGGGAATTAGTTCTGCTGGATCAGAGCCATAATCAGTATCTTCAACAGCAAATTGCTGTTGTTGACTGGCAAATGACACCAACTATTTAAATATCCAGTTGAACCCCTCTCCCTGAAAATTTAACTCCCTTGTGGATAATTCACTCATTTATCACTATTTCTGAGAAATGAAACATCATAAGCTTATAATTTGACTGCTGCCCAACTCAATAAATGGCTTCGAAAACAAAGGCAGAAAGCCATTATGAACTGTGTATTTCTACACTGCACCATGCTGCATCTAACACACAGTACAACTTCAGAATCTTCAACAATATAAAAGTTACTTTGGAGAAAAAAATCCATTTTCAAGTTATTTAGCTACTTAATGAGGCTGTGTCCTTCCAGTCTAACCCTCAAACATGGTAAGGGATGTGGCCAAAGGAATGCCAGATTTCTACCTTTAGCTGGAAGACCTCGAGAACCGGATTGCAAAAGATTTTCATGCATATCATGAAAAGAAATTTTCATTTAAGATCAGTCTGAAGCTAAGCTTCAGAAGGTTGTTGACAACACTCTTGGGAGGTCCAGAGCTGCCCAGTTAGTATCTAAGAAGTGCAATAAATTCAGTATATTGTATTCAAATACCTGGTTTGGTGTGATGATCATTTTAAATGTTGTGCTGATAATCTACATGGAAATTCAATATTTCAATATAACTATCCAAGACCACTTCAGTTGCTTCTTTAATCATTTTCAAGTACCTTTTCCTTTTAGAGCTTAGTACCCTAGCATTCATGCAAATGGGAGAATACCTATAAGAAAAATCCACAGTAGATTTTCCAGCATGCTGGAACTACGCAGAAAATCCCTGAACTGTATTGCTAGATTTATTCATATCACCAAAAGAAAGCAAGGAAACGAAATTGGTTATTTTCATTTTCTGCTTCCATACTCCCCCCCCCCCCCCCCACACACACACACGCACACAGTGGGGAAAAGGATGTAGGTGCAGAGTATAATTGACAATAACTATTTGTAGGAAAGGTCAGGGTTACCTATTTACCAACTGCATGAGGCAGCTGATTATCTGTCACATCTCTGGAGCACAGTCACGACACTGTCACTGACTAAAGGACAAACAGGCCTTGCCTAGCAATCAAACTTGGCAACACTCAACAACACAACACAGCAGATGTCTTTTTAAAATAGGTAAATTATAAGACACTAGATAGTGTAACATTAGATATCTGTAATGCTGAAAAGACTTCAGTGAACACTGCTATTTAAGTATTTGATGTGTGACTTGGTAGTATGATCTTCTCTACATGTGAGGAGCTAAAAAAGAGCATCTAAATCACAAAATTCCAAGTCAGTTTTGAATTCAACCAGAAAGCTTTCATTTTTAAATGACATGCATTTTATTTATTTATTTAGATATAATAAACCTTGGTTTGCACACAAACTACATACAGAAGGTAAAGAACTGAAAGGCTCTGTCAAAATACATGAAAAACAAAGAACAGAATGTGTAGTATTAAAAATTACAGCACCTTAAAAAATGGGAATTTGCTTGCCAAAGCCTCAGGAAATTCTCCTTTAAATGATGAAAACCATCATATCACATTATTATTACTGCTGAAAAACACAAACTGAGATTCGATGCATCAAGTCTGATAACCGTTTGTAACTGGGAGACTCAGAGCTTCAAGAAAAACATTTTTTTAATGTATTTCCATTGTAAAGTGTGCTGTACATTAAGAGAAAAGGAAATTTCACCCTGTAATATACTTACGTAAAGTGGAATCGACAGGGATGAGGCAAATCTATCATTTGTACAAGTACAGGTTTTTATTTATTTATTTTGCAGTGGCCAAGGTCAAAAACAAAATGTTGAAGCTTCTAAATGAAACAAATGCTTGGAGTTTTGAAAATATGCTGGAAGAGAGAACTATAGTATTTTCAGTATGCTAGTCCACACTGAAATAGAATTCAGTTTTACCACAGTCAGGAACACACAACCAGTTTGGATTTATACAGTTGTCTTCAGGCTGCACTCCCAATTCCCATTCCAATGTGCAAATCCTTAACTACAAGAGGCTGACTGAATTCAAGGATACTAAAGGAGAACACAAGACCTGTCTTTGCACCTCTAAACAATATAAGTCTTTTCAATGTGGGGAAATTCAAATAGTATGAAAAATTTATTGTCTGTGGAATCGTTCATGGACTTTGAATAAAGACAAATGCCAGCCACCTGTTTACTATTGTTCACTCATAGCTAGTTATTACCAGAGCTTATTTTTAACCAGTATTTCAGGTATACTCTAAAGTTCATTATCTGACTGTAAACATGTCCCCAAAGTACTCAAAGAAAATGTCTGAATCAATTTTTTTCCTCTTTTTATTGAAAGCCACTGAAAGGGAAATGGTATGAAAAACATCATTCTCAGCATAAGAAGAATCTTTAGTGATAGTGTGGTGATGACTTTTTTCCCCCTTTGAGAAAAGAGGTTTTCAGGAGCCCATGGAAGATAGATGTTCACTATATTAAGCTGAAAATTTCCCTATTTCACTTTTAGAATTTACTCAGAAGTTAGAAATTTGAGGAAAAAAATCATTTGAAAGTTGTGCACTGCTATCAAATCATTAATTTAAGTCCTCCTACTGAAATAAAAAAAAAAATAAAATAAACTGCAGGTATTTAAACACACCTTGATAAAGTTTTTTTTTTTTTCTTTTTTCTTTTTTCTTTCCAGTATTTTTCACTAAAGCACTTAAGTTCTAGTCATTTAATCTCCTCAATAAGAAAATTAATTCTCAAAGTGCCAAGAAACCTTGGGAATGTCTTGAGTAATTTAGTAAACCCATGGCTGAATTTTAAACAGCCAATCCTTATATTACCTCATTTTCATGATGAATAAAAGCCCATTATTTTCAGTATGCCTCCCTTCCCCCCCCCCCCCCCCCCTTTTCATTTTGCTTTACATTTTATATTTTCACTAATTAAATGAAGTAGGTGAAAGTGATAGTGGCAGAAGTTACACCAGTAACATCTAATGTATGCATTAAAAGAAAGGTCAAGACCTTATGCATTATAGATGTTTTCATATGCCATCATTACTTGTTCTCTAAGTGTATTGTGTGGCCCCTCCTCAGCTAGAAAAGCTATGAGAACTTTCATTGCTCATGATAAATGTTTTAAGGGTAATTAGCAACTACCATCAAATTACCGATACATTTGTGAACAGAGCAGTTACTCAGTGATGGATTCTTTATAGTTACTCCTTTCAAGGGATGCTTGTTTCCAGGCTCCAGGTAAGACTTGGCCTAGTGTTCCAAGCTGATCTGAGATTCTTTTCAGAATGCTGAGAACATACATTTATCTCTTCTTGTGCTGTAATTGAAAACATAAGTTTACAGGGGAGTTGACTATCTTTGAGGCAATTGCAAGCATTTTGCCAGAGGATTATCTACACAATTGCACTACTGTTATCGGGCCTCTTTCACTTCTACCCTGAAGCATGTAAATTGTTAAGGATAAAGCCACATCAGAATGGTTTGTTGTCTACAGATTAGCCATATCCTATCGCATGAAACAGGTGAATGGCAGGAAAAGATCATGAGCCAAGCAACCAGATTAAGTTGCAGATAAATTCTGTTGGAAAAAGCTAAAGCCTCTGCTCTCAGAGACACTCATAAGAAGGTGAAGGAAATCACTATACTTCGTAATTTGAGCTCTTTGCCCCTTACTTCCTGAACAGAAACAGCTACCACTGGACCCTTCATGAGATGTGTAGAGTGTGAATAGAGCCATTCCATCTCTACTCCTTTATGTTCCTCCAATAATACAACTGTGTGCTAAGCTCTAGCAGCAGGACCCCAGTGAAAAAGCCAGCCTTTTTAGTGTCTGTGTTAAGAACCTGAAGATTTACCTGGTAGTAATGTATGTGCTTAAAAGCATTGCTGAGTTGGAAACTAGCAGAAACATGACAGCTGCATCTAGCCTCCTAGTTGCCCTTCTAACACTTCCAGTGATAGCTGGAAAACATTCAGAGATAGTTTATTGGCTTATGGACTCCAACAGGTATAAGAAGTCTGATGTCAAGAGTAGGCATACCACACGCCTTCTGAAACAAGCAAGAACTCATTAGCATTATCAGTGCCTCAGATCCCCAAGTAGACAAGTTCCCATTTACCAGGTTCTTACCCAAGTTAATAGGATTTAGAGTTCTTGAATATCTTACTTGAATTAGTCATGCACTATTTCACCTTATTCTAGAACAAAAACCTCAATTGATCAGCCCATGCAAGCAAGTTCTTCATGTATGTCCTTCATTTACTATAACTTGTTCCCATAAAGGTTCAATTGGTCTTGTTTCTTTTGGTCAGCATGGCCTGCCACTGCTTAAACTGAGTTTAACAACTCAGTTTTTCAAATAAATAAATAATGGCATTAACCACTTGATTTTCCTTAAGGAAGGCTTAAAAGGTAGAAGGAAAAAAGATCTTTGAGCAAAGATTACCATAAATTACATATGTGCAGTGGCTGTTTACTCTTAGATACTTGGGAGTATTTTAGTTTTACTGTGTATTTTGGCCACATCAAATTTCAGGCAAAGATTTTTCAACTGTAGGAAGACAAAAATTGTTATCCTGCTGGTGCACTTACTAGTATTCTCTTCTCAGTTCCACTAATTCAAGAGAGCTGAAACCAATGAAAGCAACTTCTTAAAAAAATAGTGCTGACATCTTAATCTACAAGACTATGAAGGTTTTGGTTGGCTTTTGGTCTTGCTGTGCTACAGCCAGTTACCCTCATAACACAGTAAAGATGAATAATATCACACTTGGAAATTATCAAAGGTGCCATACACTTAATGAGATGTGATTTTCTGCAGTAAGAGAATATAATTGGACTGATGTTGTGTGCCCTCCTCATAAGGGGCTCTGAAGCTGTTACAGCAGTCTTTGAACAAATGGAACATGTTTAGAAGCTTAAGTGACAGTAGCATGATACTCAGTGATAAATATGGAATTTTCAAGGAAACTAAACACTGGCAAACAAAATTTCAAGCTTTTGAAGTGCTGGCATTACAGAATTTTTCATTTTCTAATCACCTGCCATAGCTTGCTCTAAACTGATATTCTTTTAAAACACTAGCTGTTTAAGAAAAGCATCTATTTGTTATTAGTCACATACTGAGGAACATATGCCCATTATATCAGCTAAGATAAAAGATGACTTGTCACTCTCAAGTGCTCAATCTCTAACAAATATCTACTTTAAGGACACTTTAAGGACAGGGTTTTCCTAACTTTCTCTTGAATGTCTTCTGCCATCAGAATTAAGATTCAAAAATTTATTTCTGGGTCTGGCAGCTTAAGTGCTACATTCACAAACACTAGGGTTTTATGTTCATAACAGTATGCCATAAATATTAAGCCAAATGTATTGTCTCATCTTTGATACTTGGAACACTAAAAATAGAAGCCATAGTCAGAATTGTAGTTTCTGCTTGGTTATCAGTGATGTCACCAGCAAGTTATATAATCACATACTGTACATTCCAAATGAATGAGCAGACTCCCAGGTTTTTAGATGAAAAGTTAGTTTCACACTTTGTCAATGATTTAAAATTCATTGAAGGTGTATAGACAAAGTGATATGTACATTTATGAAACTCATCAGTTTAATTTATATATAGCCTCTTGAAAGACTCTGGCTTGCTAAGAGCATACTTTGGAAGTGAACAAAAAAACAATTCAGTTTCTTCTAGTGCTAGGGCTCCCACCTACAGGAGATGCCAGAATTAGCACTAACATTTGGTTAAGTGATAGGTAGGAGTCCTAACTGGGTAGCTAACTAGATCAGTGTATAGAAAACAGTACAAAGAGAAGTCAGAGTTTGACTTGATAGCTCAGAAGGACCTATTCTGAATTTCTGTAAAAGCACTGCACTAGTTTTAGTGCCTTCAGGTTTCACACTTGCTTCAGAATTCTGTTATGTTCATCATTAGCAACTCCCCAAATTCCTCTCAGCACCACTTCAGCAAGAGATATCAGTGCCTCTTTTTGCATTCACCTTTAACACTTCCACTTTGTTTAAGAGGGTACCATCATATCTGACTTTCACAATTTCACGCTGATTTGCATATCACTGCAAGGATGCTCAGACTACAATTTAATAGCTGATGACGCAGTCAAGATCCTCTCTCCCAGCTATTAGAAGTTGTTGAAGAGTGACTGTTTCTGCTCTCTTAATGGGTTGTTCCTGTAGTGAATTGACCGTCAAAAATAAATTCAAGTATAGAAAAGCTATTTCAAAAGAAGCTTAGCTATAACAAAATCTTCCCATAGTGCCTCATCTGTTTTAACAACAATTTGGTTCTATCCTAGTAAACTGTCTGTAAAGTTATACTCCTACACTCACATTCTAAGCATCTCAAAGCTTGCAGCAAATACAGAATTATAACCAGATATCTTACCAGTTTGACAAAGTCTTGTTTTATTTTTATAATTTTATTGAGGGAGTGGGGATAGGGAGGCAGACAAAGGGGGGTGTCTTCAGAGAGACCAGCAGTCAACTTGAAGAACTAGTAAGAGCATGCCAACCTTTCCTCATCTATGTCAGCTCAAATTTAACTAATGGTAGTTGCAGCCAAAATTGTACTGCCGAGATCCCTAAAGCCATTTATCTGTTTTGGAAGAGCTATCATGGTCTCAGTGTATATATTCCCAAATTTCCCTTTACCAATGAATTTGTCCAGTATTCTCCCTCTGAAGGGAGTTTGGCTATCCTTGAAGGCAGTAGTGCTTTTCTTGCCCACAATAGAAGTGTTCTGTGGAAAGCACTCGGAGTAATGGTGGTATTTTTGGTCATCTTGTCTGTATTGATCTGCCACACTTTTTTTTTTTTTTTTTGTAATGAAAAATAAAAAATGCAGATTTGTTCTAGAAAACTTGCATACAGCCCTATTATCACACTCTTCAATGACTTTTTTTTTTTTTTAAAGCCAGATTATCGTCCTGTTCTATTTTTTGGCATGTAAGATAAGACAAAGAACAGGGTGGCAAAATTCTTGCACTGCTGTTAATTTTAACCACTGTATCAATTATGAACTGCCATTCAAGTTAATCAAGGGTTTCCATTATTATTATCATCATGTTAAGAGAATGAGATCATTAGCACTAGTCAAGCTATAAAAAGCTGTGGCATAACTGAAAGCTGATGCAATCCTGAAACATACTTGGAAACGTTTCCCTTTTTCCAAACAGATAATCAAATTCTCTTAAAAATCCTAACATATGTACTTTTAACAGTTACATTTCCGTAACAAATTTTGGTTATTAGTATATTGAAAAGCATTCATGAGATATTCCACACTTGTAATATGAATGTTCCATAGGTGGGAGTTAAGAGATACTTGTAAAGGTAATATTGTGAGGTTCTGGAACACTTTCAATACTTTTTACCTGTACATTTCTTTTCTAAACTGCTATGGCTTATGAAGTAACAGCGTTCAAAACTAGAGTGTAGTCAAACATGTGCATGATCAAAGAATATCCTACAAAACAAATGTGATCCCCAGCTCTTATCTGTATAAAATCGTTGTCCTTAGCCAGTGCAAGCATTTACCTTTTATTTTTTTTCCCCCGGTGAGAAATGTAATGAGAAATACAATTTAAAGTAGTGGGATTGGCCTATGTATTACTGAGGTTAAGTATATGAATGATTGACTTAAGAGGCAGAAAAAAAATTGCTCTCACAACACTTGTCGCTCAACAGCAACTGCAAGCATAATAATCTGTAGAACAGTTGGATCTGAATCTTAGATGTGAAAGAGGATGCCACTGTGCTTTGCACTATATGAATAAATTAGTGCATCTGAAAGAACTCAATTTGAATGTATTACTAAGGCAAAGATGACAGATTGAAACATCACAAAACAGATTAAATTTGTCACTATATCAGTGAGTGAATTTGGATTTACATTTTTCATCACTTACCAGGTGTATAAGAAGTCACCATCTTATTTTTGGGAGAGTTACTACACTCAATGATTTGGAAGTGAATATTTAAGTTTTGCTCTGAATGTAATTTTTCCCTCAAAAACATCTTAATTTCTTGTTCCTATGCACTGCCTCCCCTTAAGGATCTTGACAGAAGACAGATTTAGCTATAAGATATTACAGAAAATTAATAAAAATTACATAACTCCCCCCCCCCCCCCCCCATGATTTTACAGCAGCTCTTAAGGGTGAGAAACAGTCTGAGAACTGAGACACCACAAAGCTTCCACTGCTATTCACAATGTCTAGCACACCAAATATTTCCCTTATACATATCCTGTTCCTTAAAGCACAGAAAGGTACGATATGTATAAGGGAAATATTATTTATTGGTGATGCTTGGCCAAAATATTTGGTGTTTTTCCTAGCAAAAGATCTTCAAAGAAATTTCAACATGAAACACCCCTTTCACTGATTATTTCAAACTATCCAGTCTTGAATCTGAGTTAAAATATCTTAATACTGAAGTGAAAACAAGCAAACAGAGAACATCACTAGGAAAACTTTGAAGTCCATAGCTAAAACTTATTCTTGCTTGTCAGGAACTCTGTATTCCCAACGTAAAATAAAGCAACAGCATGGCCCTCCCACGAGAAAGCTCCATCTTCTACAAACCTGAGGTAAAATGATTCCCAGTATTACTGATACAGCCACATTGGTACAATCCATCATGAAGGCATCTACCTATGATTTTCCATTCATAAATTTTACCGGCAAACACCATAAAAACTATTAGAGCCTTTACTCAGCTGGACATTGCCCTGACCATGGAATTTTATCTCCACTCATGTAATTAGATTACTGAGACCACAGTTTTTAGAAGCAGCTCTAATGAGTGACCATCATAAATCATGGCCAAGACTCCTTTTTACAGGGGTTAGCATGGTAAACCAGAACACTGACATAGAAGGCATTTAGCAATTTCCTTAGTCATGGTGGATCACATTGGCTCCCCTCCAATCACACTAACATTACAAGAACTTTATAAATTATGAAGCATTTTCTAGTCAACCATTGCTGCTATTTCTGAGCTAATAGCATCTCTGAAGGATATCTACAAACAAGCCTCAGCAAGTTTCCAGTGCTGAAGTGTGCACATAGAAGTGAAGCAATCATGAAAGCTTTCAATAATCACCACATGGTGACAACATACCATTCAAATCATATTTCAAAGAACCAATATACACATTGCACAACAAAAATATTAAAGGCACTAAAATCTGTATTTGTTTCTGCTCAAGTGGTTACTCCTGAACAGAGCTAGTGTCTATTTTGCCTTATGTAGCATCAGGCTACCTGAATGTTCTACATAAGACAAGAATATGCTTAAAACAAGATGAGGAGTTGAGGGAATTCAGCATGTTTAGATAAATATTTAGCAGCTTTGTAGAAGGTAAATTAAACTATGTAGATCCAAAGGGTCAACAGTCATGACAGACCTTTTCACACATCTGTGTCTCTTCACTTGGCATTAATTTTACATTGACTGTAGAAAATGAGATTTTGCATTTTCACGTGATAAATATGTTTAAGTGAGTAACTGATGTTAAGTTGTATGACTGATATTAGATGGCTTACTAAAAACTCTTATCTGTTTTAACCCATATCCCTTAAACCCAAAGGCAGCTATTCCAGGGAGTGTATCACTGTGCTGGGCAAATCAGCATTCCTGGCTGAGCAGTGCATTCCTGCCATTCTCAGAAGCACAGCTTTCACACAGCAGCAGTTCCAAGAATGAAAGCAAACGCATGCCAGCTTTCACAGCAGGTAGTTACTGGCATAGCATCAACTCCAGTTCTCTACTCCTGATCCTGAGACCACCACACACATTTGAAAAACTTGGGTGTATTTATGTATGATCACTTCAGTGAATGTGAGAAATAGTACCGGACTGTTAGTCCAAATGACAAAAAGAGGAAAGCACTTTTCAGAAGGCATTGCACTGTTTCTGCTTTCACACATACTAAATCTGAATTGTCTCTACTTAGTCATTGGGTACCTAAAACTCTCGCACAAAACCAAAGAGGTTTAGATTTCAGGCACTAAATACATAAATATAGCAGCACAATTATTTTACTATCCACTAGGTCCACCACAGGTTTCCTGTGGTGATGTAAGTTTTGTTTGCTTTTTGGTTTTGGCTTTTTTTCCCCCCCCTGGTCAACCTGCTTTAGCTAATCCTCTGTTGAATTGAAGGGCATTGGACTAGATGGCCTGCAGAGATCCTTTCTAAAATTATTTTGCAATTCTGTGATTCTTCAGGTTAGGTTACTGGAACACTGACAGAAGACAGACAGAAGTTACTTTGGCATCTGCTGTACTAACTGAATGAGCTGTAGGGGACCTCAGATGCACTGGAAGGCCCTAAAGTGCTGGTATCCCAAGAGTAATTGTACAGCACAGCCTTCATGGACAGCCATTCTACAAAAGAAAGCAGGAGGGCAGAATCTGCCTGACAAACAAATGAGTGGCTAAATGTTGTTGACAGTAAAACAATTCATTATTTCCTTTTAGAAGCAATCAACCAAGCAAGTCCAGCTCATCAAAAATAAAGCTGACGTCCTCAGTTCAATGCAGAAAAAAAAATAAACAAAGAGGACCTACTAAACACTCAAGAAACAGTCCTGATTTTCCAAAAAAAAATACCACCGTCCTGTTATTTAATGCCCAAGTATTATAGCAACTGTTTTGATATGTGGGGGAAGAAGAAATGCCCCCATATTTAAAGAGGCAGACAGCAGTTTAACCAAACTGATAATAAACAAAGATAAAAACTAAACTTCCTCCATCTATGGGAAAATGCTTGCACTTCAAGTAGTGATTGTTGTTATGAACTATATATTTAGTCCAAAGAGCTTACATGTTTCTGTTATCAGGTTTCATGATTAAATGCACTGTTACCCATAAAAGCTTACTAATTATTATAATTACTTATTTTTATTAAGAAATTATATTGTGGATAATACTGATGAGATTGATGCATTTTTAGAAAAAGTATTGCTTACTACAGAGGCTTTAGGGCTTTTGAGTTTATAACTGAAAACACTAAGCTTATGTAACCGATTGATGAACTGCAGTTTCAAAGGAATACCTTTTTTTTTTTTTTCTTTTGTGGTAATAAAAATAACCTGATTAGAATCTATACTAGTATGTGTGTCAATACAATGACCCTAGCTGCATCACTTGATAAACTGCTTCAGCTGTACTCACACAGAAACAACATTTGTCAGTGGCTTTATAAAGCAGGTACACACTGACTAAAGCACTTAGGACTTATGAATTAGAAACAGCTTTCCTGGCAGGAACATACATTGTACTAGTGAATTCTTCAGTCTAACTACCTTTCTTCAGATGATCACTGCAAAAAATCCACACTTCTATTTTTTATTTTTGAAGATCTGATCTTATTTCATTATGAGCAGGAATATAACTCACATGTGGTATACTTCCATTTCTTTACAGAGTCTTGTGAGATTTATCACAATTAAACCAGATTTAGTTTTTATACTTTTTAAGTGTTTTTTACATTCATTTATTTATAGTTCTGTCACAGGTAAACAATATAATCAGATCTCATACATTAGGATATACCAGTCTAAGAGACGTAAGTGATGACAAACTGCAAGGCGTGAAGGTCCTTATGGCCCTATTTCCACACACCATCATTTCCCCCCTAGCTGTTAAAAAAGCCTCACAATGCACACAGGAGCAGCAGTCAGGAACTGCTGCTTGTGTGTAGGCAGTTACACTTCATCTTCTGGGAACTGAGAAATGCTTATTCTTTTAAGCACAGCCTGGGAAAATTTTGCAGAATTACTCAGTGGTAAGAATGGGAAATCTAGACTTTCTTAGAAAATGAGTGGGAAGTCAAGTCCCTAGGAGCTCAACTTCAGTGGAGAAGGAACTTAATTGGGTAAAGACACACTGTAATCAAGAACCAAAAAATAATTAGTAGTTTAAGTCAAACTACAGACTGGTCACATCAGCATGCAATACAGCTCCAGAATCTTACCTATAGAATTAGGTCATGAAGAAATGAGTACCAGCACTTTCTAAGCTAAAAACACACAAAAGCATTTGGTTTTCTGAATGACAGTGTAAATACTGATTACAACTTACTCTAAAAGCACAGTGGTAGAGAACTACTGGGTAGACACATACTGACATAATGCATCAAATACCTTATCAAAAAATCATTGTATTCTCACATTTTAAATTTTGGCGCATAAAGAAATAAATTACATGACTGCCTTTAGAAAATTCTTGGAGGCAACACAGAGTAACTGCTTGAAATCTGTATGTAACAAAATAGCTAGAAAAAGCAAGGTAACATTATAAAAAGAAATAGAAAACTAGGTCTGTTTAATTCAATTCTCTGTACAAGAGCTTTTACTATTGAATATTCCATCCTTCTGTCCAGTAAACCCACAGCTTGTTTGAGCTGGAAAAAAAATTATCCTGGAGCATGCTTTCTTATTACAATTCAAAAATTACATTACATCCCGTAAGGTTTTCAGGATCACCTTTGATATTTATGTTGTAAAGTTCCAACAGAATATGCAAAGTCAGGGCAGAAATCTCCCTGCAATGCTTAAGGGTATTTTAGGTAGTGATGTTCTCTAGTTACAAATTTTAAAGCTCTTATTCTTGATGTTTAATAATGTTGCCTGCTCAGAGAGAAAAAAAAAAAATCAGTATCTGGAAGGTTACATGCTATATATGTGTCACACATTATTACATAATTCACCACCAAACTAAGGTACTGCAGTATTTCCCTTATTCCCACATCAGCTATACTCATTTTCTTTAATATTCTAACACTGCTAAGGTTTTGAACAAAAGCAACTACAGAAGACTCCTCTCCAGCTTGAAGCTTATCACATAGGTTAGATATGCATTCCTCTGATGCATTATATTCTTTTCTGGTTTCGTTCCCCTCCTTTTTCATTCAATCCTGAAGATCTTTGTCATGTATTCACAGAATCACACCATCACTGAGATTGGAAAGAACCTCTGGAGCTCATCTAATCCAACACCCTACCTCTAGCAGGGTCAGCTAGAGCAGGACGCCCAGGACTGTGTCAGGTTGGGTCTACTATCTACACCTTTTCCAGCGTTTGATCATCCTCACATTGGAAAAAAAAAGAGAGAATCCCCTGTGTTCAGATGGAATTTCATAGATATCAGCTTGTACCTACTGCCTCTTGTCCTGTGAGTGGGCATTATCAAGAAGAATGTCTTCTACTTCCTCCAGTAGTTATTTACATAGTGATGAGGTTTCCCCACTATCAGTAACAGTCTTTTCCCCCAGAATAAATAGTCAAGCTCTCTCAGCCTCTCCACATAAAAGAAATACTCCAGATCCTTAATCAACTACTCTAGTAGGTCCATATCTTATAGTGGAGCCCACAGCTGGATACGGTACTCCAGTACTGGCCTCACCACTGAGGAGGGCATTACCTCTCTTGTGGGCAGGATTAAGCTTTCTTACAGAAAGAGAAAGAACAGCAATTTATACGTATAAATAACATGTCAACGCTAAGGTTTCTTGATGCTTTAGACAGACGTTAGGAAACTCTCACATCATCTAGAACAGACAGGCAACATGTAAATCAGAGAGACATAGAATAAGAGGTTGATCCATAAACAAACGTGGGAAAGCAGAAGGACAAAGCAAGAAGAGAACACTGAAGTGTGCACCCATTAAAGGATCTCAGATTTTTCACTAAAATGTAAAGTGCAATTAAAAAAAGATCAGAAAGCTGATCATGGGAAAAAGTGAAGTTTATTAGTGAGGTTCTCATTGCTTGTACCCCATGCCACTGATTTTCAGATTCACTGACTGTTTTAACTTAAAACACCTTTTGTGAATTTCTACCTCATTATTTATTTTTACCCCTGATAATGCCTTTTGTCAGCCAATTTCTTATGTTTCCTCCTACCATAGTAATAAACAAATATATATTTAAACAAAAGCTTTCTTAACACCACTTTCTACCAACTCTTGAATAACAACACAATACAAATAACAACACAATACAGCACAACATATGACATTACAAATGGCACTGAAAGATTTAAAGGAAAAAGACAAGTTTTTCTGTTTTTGTTTTTTCAACAGAAAAAAAAAAAAGTGAAACACCTCTGTAAGCAAGTAATCCCTTTGCAGGATTAGTATGTCTGCGATAAACCTGAGCCAGTTAGAAATTATTATATTTCAAAGTATAAAGTGAATGTAACTGGATAGTTTCATTACTGGATTACTGGATTAAAGCCAACCTAAAGAAGCTTCCAGCTTACAGAAAGGAAAAGTGAATTTTGACTACTGAACAGTAGCACAGAATTTCTTCATGAGATTAAGATTACTTCTTCTAAGTTACAAATGTGCCCAACAGAAACAGAACTCCAGCTATCCTTAACAGGAATTTAAGTTTTGCTCATCTTTTCATAGAAAAGGTAAATTTCACCCCATATGCCCGTAAAAATCCAGCAAAAATCTAGGATGAATAATAGCATCACCTTTTTTTCCTCCTAGCATGTCACAAAGCTATTTTATGAGTGTCTGCCCTCATTTGATTCAATGTTCAAATGCGGGAAGGACAAATGCACCAGTCAATCTCTTTAACCAGCCATTCTTCAACATGAAAGTCCTTGCCTACCCTGAATTTTTTAATTACTATTTTATTTATTTATTTTAAATTAGCCTTAGTGATCCTTCCATGCTTCCTTTTCCCCAAACTCTAAAGGGCTCTTCATACAAGTCACTATATAAACAGTCCTGGAGTGGGGTAACTGCTTCCTCAACAAGTTCTGGTTTAGGAGTAACTTTCATTATCCAAATCACTGCCCTTAAGTGAGCAGAACCGCCTTTTTCATTAATTAAGCTAAACAATTCTTCAAGTATACTGAAAACAAAAAACATTTACCATATGCTTCACAACAGGCTAACTGCTCAAAATTAAAACCCAGCCAATTAGCAATGGTAGTCATAGGAGACATCTATGCCCTTTAGCAGCAGTTTCTTTTTGCAAGGCCTATTCCTTCTACCCACACTAATAGCTGTGATCCGCCCTTTAAAGAAGCATGCATTTGTAATTTAGTCATCTTGCTCTAAGAGAACCTTTTCTATTATCTGTTTGTTGAAGGTTTGGTTTCTCCCTTCAATTTTGCACAGAAGCTGTAACAATCTACAGCTGGGTCAACATATTCAAGAACATACTTTGAGCCATTGATAATAAAACCAGCTGCTAAGTTCGGTGCACGTGCATATGAGAATTAACTGAAGCTGGCAAATTTTTCCTTTCAGCTGCATACTTCAGGTTAAAGTAATTGTAACATAAGACCTCAGGTGCTGAAAGTTCCTATATCAGGAGCTTTCTATACCAGGTTACAATTCTGCAGTAACGGAACTACAGAATTCATTAATGTCAAATTTTTTCCTATCTGAAAATTTAAGTTTTCAATAAAACAAATCCCCCCAAATCATTATACATAAAAAAACATTTTAACCCGAGGTACTACAACAATCCCAGAATGTTTCCAAAGAAAGAGTTTAAGTTGAGTGTCTTAGAAATTTACTTATATCTACACATACTGTGAACATTGGAAAAAATAAAATAAAAAGACCAAGTAAACTGCCTGCACTAGCAATTGCAGTATTTTAGGTTGCCAGACTTCCTTTTCTATGCTATAAACTCTGCAGGTATTACCCTTTCATTTACAGATATTTGATTACATGAACTCATGGGATAATGCAGGCAATAACATCTATTGCAGTAGACTTCATTTTGCACTATGCCATCAATGATTAATATACTTCATTTCTTAGCACAACACAGGGAAAAAATGTTTTTCTCAAAAAACAGTGAAGGTTAAATTTCAGATACACCCTGCTGTGCTAATTTTAATACATAACCAAAACAACAGTAGTAAGTCAGAACCTGAAAGAATTTTGGACTTGAAATTTTTGAAAGAAGTAAGCTGAATTACAGTGAGAAGCTGACACATGGTTATGAACATGAAACTACTTAGAAATTGTGCAGACCTAACAGCTATGACAGGTGCTGTACAACACAACAGAATAATGCCTTTTTAGCATCCACTGTATTGCAAAAGATTACTTAATTCATGAAGAGGAGCAACTACCAATTATCCAAAAGTAGTCTGATCCAGAGTTAAGCTGGGAAATGTTTTCAGAATGAGAATTACCACAAAGGAATATGCAAATTCAGAGGAATACAAATATCACTAAGTGTCACCCAAGAATTTCCTCAAATATCTGTTTATACAGACTGTATGAAACTAGAGTGGCTGAAAGTTTTCCAAGACAATTTATTTCTTACTCAAAAAAAAAAAAAAAAAAGTTGATTCTTAAGTATTTGACGTTAATAGTTTGGTTAATAGTTTGGTTTTGATGAACTCCCCCAGATCAGACTGGGAAGCCTGTAGAAACTCACCCAGTTTCTGCTAGAAGTGGAAACAAATCTCCAGCCACTCCATCCAGCAGGAAAGCTTGCTTCACTCCCATCTGCTGGTTGAGGAACTTCAGATTAGCTTAGGCTCCTAACCACAAGTAGCTGAGAATCTGGCGACCTGGGAGCTGGCTTTTAGGGCCCTGAGGTTAACTTCTCTGGTTATGCCATCTTGAGAGTCCCAATACAACTATAAAATACAGCAATACTGCACTGTCCATGAGGAGGGAGGGAAAGAGTTGGGATTCTCCCTGCTCTTCTGGCTTTATCTTCATATAAAATATTAATATAATTTCCTTTGAGAATAACACAAATTTAGCCCTTTGGCTAAATAGAAGTATTAAAAATACTTCTAAGTAGAAGTATTTAAAATGCTTTAGTCAAATCTCCCTGATTCACATCCTAGCCAATATATTAAATTGACCTGAAGTCTGGAATGCTTCTGGAGCAGATGAGCGTACCTTCCATCTTTTACCATTTCCCCATATTCTTTTTGAAGAAAAATGCCAAAGTCAAGCAGACTGGCACACCTGGGAGACTGCCAAGGTCTTTCTATAGTCATTAGCAAAGAAACCTAAACATAGTTGGGCAGGTTATCTGCAGATCTCTGGCAGTTCTCACATTAAGTGTATCATGCAGACAGGATTTTCTCTCAAGTGGAGAGATTTAAGTTCCAGGAAGGCAGCTAAGTCCAACACACCAGAACAGTGGCAAGACAAGCGCGTGCTGGAATTCCTTCATAGGATCACATCCACATACGAAATACCTTGTTATCCACTACCTCCACCTCACACTACTCCAATTTAAGAATGGTGGCGTCACTAGTTGCTGTCAGTCCATGCATTACAGAGTGGGTTTAGCTTCTCAGGTGACATCTGCTGTGTGAACAGCCACTCTTATCTTTAGATTGAATATTACATGTCAGCTGATAGACAGCTTAGAGAAAAGATCGGTTACAGTTTAGAAAAAAGGTAGAAGCATTTATCTAACAGAACAGATTTTCAGACAGAAAAGTTACCATTTCTGTAACTCTAACAGAGATCAACAGAGACACAGATTTGTTCTTAGAACTGCAAAGAAAGGCAGCATCTGCAAACGTAATTGTGAAACAGAATCCAGAGATGGAGACTTCTGGTGGGCATTTCTTTGCATAAACTACATTTCAGCATACTGTCCAGCCTGAAACAAATCTTCAAATCCTTCCTGCTATTCAGATAGACCTCCCTCTAAAGCAAATCATTCAGGTCATTGATGACAGGTACAGAGTTTCACATTAAATAGGTTGATTAAAAAAAAGTAACATGCACATGTTTATCTCCTACATGTTAGGAATAAAATACACAAACTGAAGTGATATTCAAATTACCATTTCTGAAGTGCATCTGATTTCATGTAGTAGTTGAGTGGCATACAGAACTGACTCACCTGTCTCTATGCCTGTACTGACTACGTGAGTTATTGTATATAACCAAACCTTCTGTCCTGTTGAAGAGTTGTACACAGAACTAGACACTAGGTACTTAAACATCTTTACAAACCACAGAGCTATTACACATCATCTAATAATATAATCTGAAGCCTGAAAAGCAGTTATTTCCATGGGCTAAAAACACCTTGCTCATCCAGCTCCATGAAGAGCCTAGTAGTTAGATTAATCTCTCTTATTCTTTGAATAAGCTTCACATATGAATTAGTTTCATGTAAGACTCCACATGCAACCGATACGGTGTTCTCCACAGAGACTGTGCTTAAAGGAATATTACTGCACTATAACTCAGTAACAGCATAAATGCTGTTGAAATACTTCTTTTCCAGGGTCAGCTTGTATGAAGCTAGGTCAGTTCTCCGATTGTATCGAAATGCCAACATAAGGCTAGAATATGCTTATTGCATATCGGTCTCAGAAACGTGCATTTTCAGTCATCTCAATTCATCAAATTTTTATTCATATTTTCATACCTTCTATGTATATCGTTCCACTTTATGTAAAAGTTTCTCTCAATCCATCTCTTTTCACAAAATATGAATAGGCCAGAACAAAACCCTGAAAGCAAGCCAGTTCCCACCATTTCTAAAGTTAGCTCAGGTCTTTCCAGGGGAATAGTTTAACAGAAGCTTTAGAATATCAGTTTACTTCAGCACACAGTATCTTCTGTTCCAGAATCTGTATTCATTAGCACTACACCTTTGCAACATTACATAGCTACTTCAAGTAATCTGAATCCAGCAATTCACAATACATTGTGAGCAGCAAATTCTTTTCAGCCTCAGCTTTCCAGCATGTGCTTTCTCATTCAACAGAGGACTAAAAATTATTTCTGTCCACTCTTTTAAAGTGAAAGAACCACTTTTTTTAAAAAACAAAAACAAAAAAAACTGAGCTAATGAGAACTGCTTAAAGCATTAACACAATCCAGTTTGTACTACATTAATGAACACTGTGCTGATAGCCACTGATACACTAAAGGTTCAGCTATTTGTATAGTTCCACATTTGTGGTCAAAAAACAAATCAGTATTACATTATTTAACATATTGGCAGGATGCTGCAAAATTGTTTTTAGATGGAAATTATTTCTATTAGTCCTTCACAAAGGATTTCTCCCCCTCATGCCCTCCAGTATTGACTGGAAATCAGCATGTTTGAGGCATGCCTTAATTCACAAGTCAAGATACCCAACTATCATAAGAAATGCACCAGGAGACAGCTTAGTGTGTTGTCTAGTTTTAAATCTACTATTAAAGCCCCAAACTCTTAACTCCTCCTTACGTACTGTGAAGGCAGACTAAGCACAGATCACTGAATATAATGATTTAATAGGAAATATTAGTGTATTTAGTTTTAAGTAATGAAGTCCTTTGTGGGATTTTAATCCCAGATAGTTTTACATCAAATAAATAAATAAAAATCAGTGGCAGAGGTAGAAATGAGCTCTATGTTCTTCTACAGCATTATTCCAATCAAAATTGTCATCTAACTTGCCCTTACAGGATTCTAATCTAGTTCAGGGTAGCTGATTAATATCCATTTCTTTACCAATAGAACTGAATATTGCACTCCTGCACCTATTTACAATTATCTAAGCAGTTTTTATAAACAAAAACTACCAAATTCTAGACAAACATAAAAGTTTGAATAAATTTCAGGTGTAAAAAAAAATTTAAAAAAATATCAGTGTACATGTACATAGCATATTGCATTGCATTTATGTACTGGGTTAGCTTCTTGGCCAAATTCTTCACTTAATACCTAAAATTTTATCCTGAAATACATTCAACATTAGGAAAGAGCAAGAGCTTAGAACTTCGGTGCCTGTGCACTGCCAGCGCATGGCCAACACATACTACATAAAACGTATGGATTCACGTTATGCACATACACGGACAAACATCGTGCTGAATCATCTTGACGTTGGTGTATCTAACCATGTGGCTGAGAAGACCAGACATTACTACTTAGCTGGTCTGCCTGCACTTCACAGCAACTGGTAAAAGGCCCTTGCCAGAGCTGATTTGGGTATTTTTGTATACAGCATAAGGAAAAATGTCCTATTGGGAAATGCGTAAGTTAAATGTCTGGATATTAAGAAACTGCAGAAAAACATTTACCATTAATTTTACAAGATGTGATTATATTCACAGTCAGTGTAAAGCAAATGAACCACAAAATGTACTATAATTACATGGTATGGATTCAGTCTATTTTAGCTTTTCTTAGCAATACTATAAGGATTGTGACTATCAGTAAAATACTCATTACTTGGTTAGCTCAGACTCCTAAAATAACTGTAGAATAATTCAAGTGGTATCTCCCCATTTCAGTGGGGATTGGTTAGACCTTTCTTGTTGCAGTGAATTGAGGTGTATATTGAAAAACAAAAAGAAAACTAAACACTTCTTCCCTGCACATTGCACTTTCTTCCCTGTTCTAGTCCTTGAAATCTAGTATAAACTGCAGCATTTTTTTTCCCCCACCAGACTACAACATCTTATGTCTGCACATCATTTATGGCTCAAGATAGACTCATCAACTTTCACATGGGAAAACTGAAAGAACTGCTACACCATTCATCAAGAACACCATTCATTAACTACTCCTCTCAAATATACTTCTACCTAACCAGTCCAACTGAGGAAAGTGATCCTACCATTTAGAAATATTTTGAGAATCCCTAGACGCAGATAATTTTCTGACCAATACTGGCAAGCTCCCTCATAGTTTTATGTCAAGCGGGACAAAATGCTTGCAGGGACTACTAAAGCACATTTGTTCTTCTAAATCCTAGACGATTATGTCTAAGTCAGCGCAATACCCCTAGGTTTCCCTATGTATTAAATGATACATATGAAAGTGGTACAAACATTTTTGCAGTATTCCTATGGTTAGCCTATAAACTAATATTGTGGATTAACTCCTTGATATCTAAATGGTGTTTTGTCAGTTATACCAGTGCAGAGTTACTAGTGCCAAATGCAAACAGGATTTTATGAAACGACTCCCTGAAGCACTAGAACTTGAGGCCTATATAAATACTATTTGCATACTTTTGTGAACTGCTTGGTATGCTTCAGATTTATTTTTTATTTTTCCAAAAGCTAATAGCTATAAACCGTTGCTTCCCTATGTATGTTGCTGTGAAACACAGGGCCTAGTTTTCAAGTATTTATAGCACAGTTGTAAGCACTACCTTCATACAAAAAAACAGCTTGGCACACTATGCCACAACAGTTGGACTTGCAAGCAGTCATGTCTACAGGATGTGCTCTCAATATCCAAATAAATTTACATGAAATATATATAAAAATCATGTTTTGATTATAAGTCTAATACGCACAAAATATTACAATTAATCTTACAACAATTTCGCTTCATCTTAACTGAGATAATGTATTTGATAGCCTTAAGAGGCATACGATACAATTGGCCAAAAAATAGGGATACATTTGCCTAGTTCCATTGAAAAGCTGTTCTAAAAGTAAAAGGTTATTTGCAAGTAAATTAGTAGCCTTCATATAAATTAGAAGGATGTAAAGACTGAATCAAAACTGCAAGAACTGGATATTCTTATTTGTAGGTACTTAAGCAATTTATTTATTTATTTTTAAAACTGTAAAATGCAATTTCTTTTAATGTGAAAACCCAAAAGAAAGTAATATTGGGTTGAAATAAACTCCAGGATCAGGACTTCAGATAAGTCTAAAACTCAAGTCCGAGCATTAATTTGAGCACATTTAATAAAGACCTATATTATTTACAGGTTTGGTGATGGAAGCTAAACTCCTGAATCAGTCTTATTTTTCAAAGTGCTGAGTTGGATGACCACCTGAAGTATCAACTGATTGCTCAAGGACATCTGCACCCAAAACAAAGATACTCTAAGCCAACAGCTTTTTCAATATCCAGGTTTAAGCATACCAAGCAAGCGAGCATTTGAAATCTGTTACAGCTTAACCCATACTTCTGTGGATAGAAGAAATCAGATGATTAGAACGTAACACCTCAACACAGAATTTGCACACCCAGCCTCTGGGTGTTCAGCTTCAGTAGTGAAGTCTGGGAACTCATCTAAGGCATCTATAATCCTATAAAGCACACAAGCCTTTCAAAAAGCAATCCAAAACAACTAGCATGCTGAGAAGGAAGCTGCCCAGAAACAGCCAACTGTCAGAGGAGTTGTATCTTATGCCTAGAAAAGGATTAATTTTACCCATCTTCGAACAGAAGCAGAATTTTAGAAAATTGACTTCTCCACCTCTCAATTGAATGTGTCTCAGAATAAAGGATTTCTGCAGCAGAATCTTTTATGGCATAGATGCATAGTCAGCTTTTATATATACCAAAATGAGAATACCAATGCATTGCTTTTGGAGGAAAGCAGATATTTTAAATCCAGAGAAAGCTTTGCTACACCGCACATCTTAAAACAAACAAAAATCACCCACACTCAATATAGTAAAATTAAGATCTGATCAGCTGCTTGTGTCTGCATTGGAAATTGGCATTTCAGAAGACAGCTATTTTAAAATGCTATAGTCACTTACAACATCTGCCATGGGAAACAAATGAAGGCTAAATATAAGAAGCTATCCCAACGAAGTCATCCTTGTGAACTGACGCAGGAACACAAAACTAAAAATACATGCCATTAGTTCCTTACAGGTCTGAAAACAAGTGCCTGAAGGAGCATAGGCAAGAAAGATAGCTTAATAAAGCTCACTTAAGAATGGAAAACAGATTTTAGGCTGATGAAGAGGCTGCATTCTCACTCTGAGGTGCAGTTTTAAAGAAATTTCATCAAGACTCAGGAAAATAACTTGCGAAACCATACAGGAACAGCATAATCTGAAGAAGCTGGATCTAGAAACACACATTCCTAGGAGGGCTATGAAGCAGTCACTAATTTTATGGTATCTCCTGCATTGGTAGGGGAAGAGGTGCTTCAAGATCCTTACCTAAACTCACCTGCAGTCCATCAGTCTTCCGAAGTTTCCTGAAAGTGAACAACAGTATTTGACATGCTAATACCAGCTTGACCATTATAACTTTTAGCAACAATACCAGGACAATCCTCATGCCCATATTCAGTGTTACTACTAGGTGTATTTGAAGTGGTTCATTTCCACAGAACTTTCATCTGCTGTAATCCACTGCAGAATGACACGCTGAATGACTCTGCGGTTCCTCTTTCACCATTGCTTAAATATACTCACATGGATGAACAGTAAGATATGCCATTTAGCACCAGAAATTTCTTATTTAAACATATAAGCAGAAATAAGTGCTACGTCTCAGCAATACACAAAACCAAGTTATAGAAGCTACAGAAACAGGATATCCCTGTGATTAGCCAGAAATTTCAGACTTTTTTCAAGCCTCTCAAGAGGTAAGGTAATAAACGGTGAACAGTTGCCAGTATTTGCAAATTGGCCCTTTAAAAAATGGTATTTTGCACTACAGAAGCATTTATTTGAAATATGTTGTTTAACCTAATCCATCAGTACTATGGCAATCCCTGTAATTCTACTTTGAGTGAAGTGTTCATTTGTAGTGAAAATAATCAGTCCCTTGAAATGAGAACACCCCAGCACATAGATGTTGCAGAGTGCTGGTCAGATACTGATAGGGTTATAATGCAGCATGTGCTTGTGCCCCACCAGTGCTGCCTCTTCCAAACTAACATGCAAGGAAGCCTCATCAGGCATTTACAATGTGCTTATTGCATTCATGCACAATAGAGCATAGTCAGACCTGTTACTCGTTGGTAAGCATCAGATCTCTAGCTCCTTGCAAGTCTGACTTGGCAGCTGCTGAGCTCACTGCTCCCACCCTACCCTTCACTGGGGCTCACTTACTTCCCAGGGGACATGTTCAGAACATGGACACTTATAAAGAACAGCGACAGGTTAGCAAGAGCTGGTTTGGGGGATGGGAAAAGAAAGAAAAGCTTCTCAAAAAGGGCTAACAGCTTTCCAAGCTTACATGTAGACTCAGCAAGGACAAGCCCAATAAAACAAACTAGCTTCACAATAGCAAGCTTTGTGTTTATATTCTGAACACACTATAAGCTGCATCCGTTTAAAACAATATTGAATGGTCAGGTGGTTTCCAGTTTTAAGGCATGTTAGCATAATCAGCCTTAAATCAAAGCAGATGGGAATGACAGATATGTTAAGGTTATTAAAGACCTCTAGAGGATAGAGTTAAATAAGGTTACCTAATCCATCTTAGAAGGGTATTATGAATTGCATCACTTAAACAAGAATAGTATTCTTGCATCTATTTTAGATTTTACAGGACTGGAATAAATAAAATTAGCAACACAATGTAATTAAAGGTATGCATGTTATGTGTCTCTACCAGCCTGCTTTTGACAGAGAAACCACCAGTTTTCTTCCTGATATTAATATTCATATGGATCTTTTAACAATAAGGATGATTATTCTCCTTCTGATTTTGCAGTACATTCCCCATGGTTTATGAACAACATGCTGGTTGTTGTTTATAAACCAGCATATTGCATCTATTTAGAATGAGGAACTTGCCTCTAAAACCTTACACATTCAGGTATTGAGTTCTCGGAAGTTCCTCTAAACCAAATCCAAAAAACCCTAAGAGCTTCAAAGTTTTCAACACATCATTATTTGTCACCTGTGTATAGTATAATCCAAAACTAAGTTAATAATTTTGTTTTCATACACACAACAGTTACTAACACACCTTTAAAACATCATTGTTGCCACAGTGCCTATGTGTTTTGCTGATAAACATTAATTGAGATATGCAACAATCAGAGTAGGAAGTTGTGTACTAATCCTCGCTCCTCTTGTGTGAGCCTCCTCTTGTGTACTAATGCTCTACTTCCTGCCTGTGAAACATTTTCCAGCTCAGCCAAGGGTTCCCAGGAAGCAGCCAAAACAGCTTATAGCCTGCTAGAGTACGAAATCCCAAAGGAAGTGGGAAACACAATTAAGATTCTCCTCAGATTAGAGTAATACATGAAATCACACTCACTAGATAAATTCTTAGCCCATAGCAATCTTGCAGAGACATCTTTATGCAACTTTCCACACCTTTCCATCCAAAGACAACAAAATGTTTGTTGAAGTGAAAACTCAAACATTTAGTGGTAGCATCGGGTAGTGTTAAACATGCTTTCAAAGCAGAGGTGGCAGAACCATGTTCCAGTCAGAGAAACAATAATTTATAATTCCTTGTGCCGAGCCTTTCCAAAGCTACAATCCTTTCTCAGTATGTGCAAAAACAGAGTGACAACCTTTTTTAACCCTTCCTCCCGCTATAATCCCCAGACTAACAAGTCCAGTTCCCAAGGTTAACTGAAGATCAAGTGACAGCTGAGCTCTGGCTCCCAGAATCACTTTTCTGAATTTAGATGCCTATACTCAAATAAATCCTGTTTTGCAACCAGCTTGGAAATGACTTTCAAGGATTTCCAACATCAAGGTGAAAGATACATAGACAAATTAAGTCAGTGGAAGCACCTTATGTCTAAAGACCCTAGCTAATACACATCAATTTTGAAAGTGAGACTGAGGGTCTCTGAAATTTCCAAACATGTCCTTTTATGAAAGTAAGTGACCCAACACCTACTTTTAATGTACAATTTACAAATAATTTTGACATCTTTACTAAATTTGCTGTACTGGAAACCAGTCATGAGGGATGAATTTTTTTATTCACTTGCCTTTTTAAGATTAAGCAAAGTACTTTTGCTCAACTACTACTTATATTCAACTATTTAAAGAAATCTACATAATTGAATTTTTCCTTGTGAATTTATGTCAACCATCACTAATCTAAAACTTTGACTACATTGTCCCAACTGCAGGGCACTGACAACAGCTAGGCATATTCTAGCCATCCAGCAGGATTAAAAGTAACTGAACTGAAATTTAACAGCAGTACAACTCACTAATCAGACTAAATTAAATCAGCACTCAGAGGGAAGGGAGATTAGAATTAGCATGCTAAATCTGTCTTGGTAGATTATATGTACTTTCTTTTCTATTCAACAGAGAAAGTTGTAGTGCAGAACATGAAGTGGAATCTTTCCCCAGTGATAAAACACAAAGACAAATCAAGGTCTTCAAGTGAAATTAAAATGCATACCTCACATAACACCAGCATCTATAGAATGGGAAGGGAACACCAGACTCAGTTTCATTAGATAGATCAAAAGGTATTTCAAACATCAAAACAAAAGTAGACCTTTATCTACAAAAGCCCTGTCATAAGCTTTAACACGGAAGGAGATAGTATGTCCATCTCAGTACACTGCTACTTTCCATTAGTGTAGCTGAAGATGGTTTTAAAGCAGTTTCACACCTTAGAAATTTCAGCATAGGTATTTTCTAGGCATGACAGATATACAAATGTACAAATATTTATATTTATTTATGAGTTCTGACATACACCACCAGTCTTCCTCACAAAGTTCACTTAAACAAGAACAGTATCTTAAACCTGACTCATACAAAAGGAATCTAATGAGTCCCACAAAAGGCCATTTAATCTTTGCAATTGCCCAATGCCACCACTGTTTCTGTATTATTTTGCATGCATGTGTTAGAGCTTGAAGAACAGCATGATATGGAGAACCTATAAACATAACACATTCTGGAAGCACATAGGAAACATGTCTTGAGTCACAAGAAATGCCCAGCAGAAATAAGGAAGACTAAGCTCCACTATTAAGTTCACTTGTGTTATTAAATCAAAATCTCAACATTAAGGGAAGAGATCAGCTACTTTGCTTTGTCAAACAGGTCAACCTCACAGCTGGGAGGCAATAAAACTGAAAATTTGTGCACCATCTACACAGTGCTCTTTGGTTCATGTTTCTAGTTGTATGGCTATACTGAAAGCTTCTTGATAAGACAGAAACCAAGACTGTCAAAAACCATGAGTTTCTAGCAGTTTTGGCTCTTAAAGACAAACTGCTTCCAATTAAAGAAAGATTCATTAAGAGTTAACAAGTTGTTGGGTTGAAACAAGCAGTGATCAAGTAAATATTACAACTATTTAACAGTAAAAGTGAGGTCATTTCCCCATCCCACTACTTTTTTCCTCTACTCTTTTCCTTTAAAAAGATTATATGCTACTTGAGAAATTCCAGTTAGTGTGTTAACAAGTAAAAAGTTAGTGGCAGTAACTGGCTGCCTCCATTCAGAGCCTCAGTCCTTTGTCAGGCTCAGTTCTGAATAGGAACTAAACCTGTTTCAGACCTGGAGCACTACCAGAACTAGGTGGGAAAGAGACAGCTGGGCTTCAAGAAAGCATTGACTGATTTATCTGCACCACTTTTGTAGGAGAGAACTAGCTGTCTCCTTTCTCTGCTGTATTCTTCTCTTGCAAACTCGGTGAAGTTTGTTCTTCGATACCCTTAGGCAACTAAACACTGAGTTATGAAGTTCTTAAATGGCATGCTCTTATAAAATAATTCACACTTATTTTCATAGCACCTACCATTAAAAAATTAAATGGCTATTGGAATAGCACCCTACTACTAAAATCAGCATTTCTGTTAATCATCTATAGCACACAGCCTCAAAGTAAACCAACCACATAGCAGCCAGATTTCAACAGGGCTGGAATGCAAAGCTCTGAGCTGAGGTCTGTTTAAGTATCCTGCATGCCAAAGTGAAAAACCTCAGAAAAAACAGTAGCTAATTCAATGAAAGAAGAAAAAGCACAAGTCTGAGATTGTAGAAACTGACAGTCCCCTGAGGATGTGAACATCTCAGGGGCTTTACTTTGATCTGAGAGATTTACATTAACACACTTGAGTACAACATGGGGACCTATACAAGGGTCCACTGTGGAAAGCAAAGTTGATAATGATTTTAATCTCCATTAGAAAAGGCTTACAATCACAACACCCATTTATTTAATCTAATATGCCAGGTTTCTTATAAAAAGCACAATAAAGAGGGCTTTCAGAGTCTACCAGCCAATTTGGAAGGTTGCTAGGGAATTATGATAGCATTAAATACATTTGAGTTTATATTGGCAATAACACATTAGTTTGAATAACCCTATTGTGCAAACTTCAAGTTGTTCATGATATCCCACCACTTAGTATTAGTCACAGCTGTGGACTGTAAGGCACAAAGCAAGTAATTGTCTAGGGCAGAAAATGCCCCAATGTCTTCACTGCATACTTCCAATACAACAGAGCCTCGAAAGGACTTGCAGACTGCTATCAACTCTGAAGGGAAAAGACAGAAGCCTAGGAGAGTTCATATGCACTCAGATCAATCTGCACCCTGCCCCAGAAGCATCTTCACCTCTCAATCCACCTGGCAGAAACACCAGACCCAACACCCTCTTACCAGCTTTGCTTCTGCTACGCCAGTTTTACCTTCTCTAAGAAGATCTGGAGTCCCTCAGTATAGACAATTCTATGATATATTCCTGGTTAACCCCTGCAAATTAACTGCATAATCAGTAACTACAGAAACAGCATACATGTTACTTGCAGCACTTTGGTAACAAGTCAGCTGGACCTCACAGTCAGTTGTGTTGAAACGATATTATACTACAAAAGATACCTGACATTTCTTTTCCTACAGAACTGCATTTCCTACCTTTGGAGTAAGAACACTGTTTTATCTCCTCTCTCCCCCACAACATTGTAAGTGGGAAGTTCCTAAGACACAGGTGAAGTTCAGGAGAAAACATTAATGAAGTAAACAGAAAGAAATCCTTATGATATAGAGTTATACTATCAAAGTGAATCATCAGAAGGTATCCGGACTGCAAAATCTGCTGTTGTCTCTATCATTACCTCTCAGCACTTAATACAGCAGATCAAAATACTTAACAGTAACTTCTTATCCTATGACAATTAACTAACTTGGAATTCTATATCATATATTTAATCCTCTACCTCCAAACCTAACTCTGGATTGTAACAAAGCAATTTTAACTCAAAGTTTGTACCTCCAAGAAGTGCAAATAAGGCAATTAATTTTGTCACTGCAGTATGACTGAATCAGTACTCCTCACGAGGAGTCACAGAATCTTCAGTTAAGCCACGTGTACCCAGAAATAGCTAAAAATGCATACTTTAAGTGCTACTACAAAGGCTTTTCACTTATAAATTGTTTTTTGAAAGGTCACTCTTCTATTTCATGCAGCAGATGTAGTTGTAATTATAGTTTAGCTTGGCATCTAGTTGGTATTTTTTAAAAAAAAAAATTGTTTGGGTTTTTGGTACGTATACCACACCTCAAAATCTGCACTGAAACAGTTCACTTGTTTCATCAAAGAAGGAAAACATTGAAGATGCAAGACTTACTCCAGAAATTCAAGAACAGCTCTGTACCTCTGCCAAAGTTAATACAGTCTCCATGAAAAGGAAACTCCCCTCCAGCCTTGTGCCAGTAAGACTGCAAATAACTTCATCTCATTCTCTACTCCACAAGGATTTAGCCACTTCACAGTACATGGGCTGTGCTCTAACTCATGTGCCCTGCCTAGCAGCACTAGGCAGAGGAATTATGCTGACATATATCAGGATGGCCAACTTTAACTTATGAGCCAAGCATAGCTCACGTGTTCACTAACTTGCCAGAATGAAGGAGTTGGCGCTTTGCACATTTCCCCTCACTTTTGTTGTAAGCATGAGCATATAAAGCATTCACTCAACAGTCACATGCATTAAGAACACATTACTAGCAACAATCAACAATTTTTAAAAAACATTTGCTACAGAATGTAGAGCTAGTTCATAAAATGCCAAAACTAAATGCAGTCTGCAGATACTTTACCTAGCATCAAGCCAACCATAGTTCTTACTACAAATTTTACTATTTTTTCCTTGCTAAGTACAGTGGTTTTCTCAGTACTAAGTTCTTAATAGTGTGAAGCTTAATAATTTTGCTCTGTGCAATGTTTTCTCTTTGATATTTGTATTACTGCATTTTGGCAAGGATCCAAATAGTGGTGTTTTTGTTGACTCTGCTGTCTTTAACTTAGTATTATGAAAGCTAGAAAACATTTGGAAAAAGACTAAAAAAGACACCGAAGCACTTCTTGTCTTCAGTAGTATGCACACAAGCCATGCTTGTTTTAAAAAAAAAAGAAATCTCAACTTTATTCTGAAACCAAATCAAAGCTTCTATCACTAATTCAATTAGACCTTGAAATGAAAATTCAGGCAGAAATAATTTCTCAGTGATTAATCTCAATAAAACATTTGATAATTAAGTAGATGACAGATTACCAGTGTAGGTAAAAGGATAACTTAATATCGTGTACTTTCAACTTCTCCTTCTAAGGAAAAACAAAACTATTCAAGCTCATCATCAGCCTAACTAGGAAAGCGCATAATATACAAATATAGTCCTAAAAAAAAGTCATAAGTGTGATATCAGGAATATATACATCACAAACAGCATAGAAATAGGTTTGCCTCATGCACTCCATGGAATTCACTTTTAGCAACAGAAAGTTATGTTTTTAATCATATCTACCATTCCATCACAAGGTCCTGAGTTATTATTGTTTCAGAAGAAGCTCTCATAGTTATTAGTACCCCAGATGTTGTGCACTGGTTGGCAGATGTTACAGTGAATGGTTGAACTAGTTTCCACAAGGAAGATGCATTGCCAAACTATACGCTCTGCCTTATGGTAGAGTAGAACAGGTACTCTATTTTCTCTATGAGAAACTTCTCTAGGGGCTGAGATGTTTCACCTTTCCTTAGGGAAACCAGAAATTCACATCCCTCAATTTAGAGAAATTGGTTTGGCCCTTCAAGTCAAATGATAGCTGTACTTATAACATTATCTTTCCCCATATTTAAGTTTCTGATAGTTTTAGCCCCTTCCATCACTACTGATCTCTTAGATCAGAGGTGAGAAATCCAATGCTTTCTAACAGAAGCCTTTAGCCTTGAAATATGACTGCTAAATAAACAATCAAAAAGTTGACAAGAGAAAATCCGCAATAAAATAAAGTGGTATTTGAGCCTTTCTATAAAATAAGATACAACACCCTCCAAAGCAAGCATTTAGTGTCTGCCCTGTTTGCTTCACTACAGTTATTATGCTGTGTAATATAACAACAGCTTAGCAACAGTCATCAAGGAACTACTCATTCTACTTCGAAGTTCTCAGGCCTGAATTACATTTTAAGGGGGAAGGTGTGACATTAAAAATTAGTCATTAGGACCTTGAAAAGAACCGAGAATAGAAAATAGTTTCATCGCATCTTGTGCAGCTTGCTGCTAGAGTTATTTTGCAATTGAAAAACAAGAAAAAAATACATATATACATATACACATACTTCACATTCAAGCAGCTCCTCAGCATCTGCAGCAATTTGGCCTTTAAGGCCAGAGACAAAACATTTGAAAAGCATGAAAAATAGCTGTTCACTTGAATCATTTTCTTTGTTTTTTATTGCCATTATTGTAATTTGAATAAGAACCACAAACATGATTAGTTAAGACTAAGGAAGCTATAAGAAGCATCTCTCCAATAACCATAAATATTTATTACAAGAAACAGTGGCCTCCCTTTTGATATGTACAAAAAGCAGATGAGGAGAAAAAAAAAAAAAAAAAAAAAGGCAAGCTATTCTTGAGTAAAAACACCACAGCCTCCTATATCTTTTACTGCCACACTTATATTAAATAGGAAATAATCCCCACAATTAAGACCTTGCTATTTACATGTGCAATCTCCCAGAGACTTAGGCAGCCATGAGAAGCATTACCCTTTGCCCTGATGGCAATAGGACCAACAAAACCAGCAGCAGGATGAGGCAACAACAGCCAGCATGTACCCCCTGACAGCCATTTATGTCTTATCTTACCTCACAAGAAGAGAGCCATGGGGACCATGGCAGGGGGATGTCTGACGGCAGGCTGCAGGATACTGCCCCCTTTCCTATGATGGTGACGGCTGGGTGAGCAGGTGTGATGGGTCTGCACGCTATGACTGCTGTTCCTGGGCTGGGGACCCTGCCTTTTCCCTCAAAACAAAACAGGGAAAGAGCCAAGTATTGCACTAAGGTGCATATTTGGGAAAGTCGTTCAAAGTAAAATGGTGAGTATGCTATCTATATGGTGCATATCATGCCCTTACAAAGGGCTTTGCTGGGGCCTGGAGCCTGGTGTGAGTGTGGGTTTACCTGCTTAGGGAGGCTTACTAAGGGGCACAACATGGAGGTAGAAACATCTGATGGTGTTTGTAACTGAATACTTCATGTGTAGCAGCTGTCTGGGTGGCTCAGGGCTTCCTGGAAAGGGCCTTGAGGAGTGAGGAGACTTTCACAGGTGTGATAGATGACTTTAAGGGTGTTGCTGGCAGAAGGAACATGCAGCAGGGGTGGTCTGCATGAGCAGAGGTCCTTGTGCTGGGAGGTGTTGGTATAGGCATGTGGTTCTGTGAGAATCGATCAGTGGCCATGCTGAGTGAGCACCTGTGCCTGCTTCTGCCTGCTGGGGGAGTGGAAGCTCTTGCCTGGCTACAAGAGACACCTTCTGAAAGACATTTGTAATAAGACAAAAAGGAGCCAGTTGTGGCACCATGCCCAGGCCTGGTGGTGCCTTGGAACATTCTTTACCTGTGGTAGTCTGAGTTTGCTTTGGGACTATCATGAGGGTGTGATAGTATTCACAAGTGAAGGAAACTGTGGGGCTATAGTAATGTGAGAAGGGAATGCAGGAACAGAGCCTTGTCCAGGTGTGGTAGACTTGTGAGTGATACGAGAGGCAGGAGGGTGCAGTGGTAGCAGCAGCCTCCTGGGGTTGTAGAAGGAAGGTGTGGGGTGGGGGAAGTCCCCACAGGTTAAGGCAGCCTCCCTGCGCTGTGGAGGCTGCAGGATTGTGCAATTACATCATAAAACAAGTGCTTCAAGTCTGCTGGGTCATGTAGTTTCATGAGAAAGAACTTATGGGGGACCAGGGTCTTTCAGAGGAAAAGCAAGTGTCTGATACACATTTTGTTTGCTGTGGAGGTGGCAGGAGTCTCTACTTTTTGTCCAAAAGGGGCTCATAGTATTTTGGAAGAAAAGGAGGTGGGTTAGTGCCTGTCTGCAGCTTCTGTACTCTGTGAAGACAACATGAGCAGGAGTGTGTGGTGGCAATGACTTGAACTTAACTGCCTTCTCTTTGAGGGGGACTAGGGAAAAGTAATGCGTGATGTGGGAGAAACCTTCTCAAGGATTGGCAGATACTTGTGTGGGCATCTGAGGCAGAAAGTATGTGGTGGTATTTGTAAGAGAAGGCACTATTTTGGGGCAGGTTTTTGTGGGAGTGGACTACTAGCAGGGGAGTGTTGCCCAAGAGTGGAATATGCCTGTGAGCAGTTTCCAGCTGCTGTGGGGCCAGCAGGAAGGTGGCTGCAACAGTGCCCAGAGCATGAGTGATGTGCGAGCAGACTTGCGGGTTTGTGGGAATGGCACCTCCTGGAGGGTGGCAAGGAAGCTTTGCACAGGAGGAGCAGCCTGCATGCTACTTGTGTTTGTGGAGGTAGCAGGATGTGTGTGGCTGTACTGATGCTCACAAACTATGTGAACAGTGTTCATATGGGGTTGTCTTGTGAAAATGGCCCCTGTAGAAAGGTTTAGCCTCTCCAAGGAGAGACAGATACTTGTGTGAGTTTACATGATCTATGAGGGCAGCAGAGCAGGCAGGAATGTGCATTGGTAATGACATTTAGTAGCAAAGTGCCTTGTGTACGAGAGTAATTTGGGTGGTCTTTCAGTCTCCGGAAAAGGGATCTGTAGCAAGGGGTTGGAGGAGATCTTCCCAGAAAGAGGACATGTCTTTTAGGGTGAAGTGTGCTGCAGCAGCATGTGTTCATGAACAGAGGTATTCAGGCAGGCTTGCTTTCTGTCTTGTGAGGAACACATGGGGAGAGCAGCCTTCCCTGGGACTGACACATGCATGTGTGCAGTTTCCATATGTTGTGAGGGTGGTGGGGGTGGCAGGAGAGTGCAGTGATATTCATGAGCAGGGTGCCTCATGCTTCAGTGGGTTTGTCTTGCAAGAGGACCTGTTGTGGGGGTGGTGAGGAGTCTTGCCCTTGAGCAGCAGATGTCAGTGCTTCCGTTTTCTCTGGGGATGTCAGCGGTTTGGCAGTGACACAGGGTGAGGCCAATGAGGCTTGGTGAAAAGATATCCTTTGGAGTGTGGTGGGGAAGCTTGGCATGGAAAAGGCAAACACCAGGGCATGCCTTCTGTTCCAAGTTTGGGGCAACAGAGGGTATAATGGGGTTTTCAAGCTAAGCTCCTCATGCTTGGGAGGTAGTTGGATAAGCTTGAGGCCTGGCAGGAAGGAAATCACTCAAAAGGGTGGAGGGAGCCCTGTCGAGGGGTGGCAGGTATCTCAGAGAGAGGAGGAAATATGGATCATACAGTAGAAATGGTGCTAAGTGTTTCATGCCCAAATGTGTTTGAAACTTGTTTGTGAGAAGGGGGGAACCTTGTCCAGGTATGAGTGCCAATGCTCAGTTTCCATTTGGAAGGGTTAGGCATATCTCAGGAGCAGCTTTGCCTAGGAGTGGCAGAAGCTTTTAAGGGGAGATATGGGAGGCAAGAGTTTCCTGTGGTGACAACATCATGATCATGGTAAAGCCTGTCTGGGCAGACTTGTAGTCATGCAAAAAAGCATGTCCTTTGGGGTAAGGAAAGCCTTATCCTGGAGTGACTACTGCCTTTGGTCAGCTCCTGTTTACTGCTTTCTGTGTTCATAGGCACTGATACGTGTGGGGGCAGAGGAGTTTATGAACTCAGTGACTTACATGTGGGGAGTTCATCAAGAAAAAGACAATTCCAGCAATGGAGAATGGATGGTGGTGGATGGACACTTGCCCTAGAGTGGCAGATGCCTGTGATGATGGCATAAGCTGCAGGAGAGGTGCCTTGAATTTCTGTGCTTGAGCTTCTTGCTGAGGGGTGGTTAACTCCCTACCTGTATTTCCCACATTTTGAGTATATTTACAGGAGTAAGAAAAATGAGTAACAGCCTTAGAAACAGTTAATCTCTTATGTTACCTTCTATGGGCTTTTGCAGCGTCACTTTCCTTAGCTTTAAGCATCTTTTCCTAACTGTCTCTTAGCCTGGTGAAGCTTTCTCTGGAGCCTTCTACCCACCTGAGCCCCTCTTCAAAACAGATTTGCAGCAACTTCCCTTTAGACTTTAGCTTGTACTCTCCTAAACTCCTCTGACACCCTGCTTCACAAGCCCTGTTTTTAGAATTATCACACTTTGCCCTTTCTCTTCTTTCCTATTCTCTACTTTATGCCTGGCAGAAGTGCAAGCTCCACATGGCCCAGCTGCATCACATGACCTCTTAGTACCCACAGGTTTCTAATTTCTTTAACTCATCAGGGTTTTCTGTTTGCTGGTGCCTGTATGCCACTTTGAGATGGAACCAGGAAGATGAGAAGTTAGGCTTTTGCAAGCTGATTTTCTGAAGTTGCAAGTCCTTGTACTGCCTAGAAGATGGTACTGGCTGTAATTCCAAGTTTAGAAATCCCAAACTTGATGCTATCTAATGCTGTCTTTTTAGAATTTGGACTGAGGTTAGTCTGGGTTATAGTTTAACTTGATTGGTATGATACTACTTTAATTCCAAATATTGCCCACTGTGCCAAGCATGCTGTTATACCAGGGGTATCCACAGGCAGAGCAAAGGTCACTGATTAACGTTTGTTTGCTGTAGAGGAAAGAAGTGCCGGGCAAAAGCTGAAATAGAAGGAAAAAAATCTGACATAAGCATTCTTATTAGCTGAGTTATGGGTTTCGTCTTTTAGAAAGCCTACTAATATAATAGGGCAGGAAAAACTGCTTGTTAAAAAGAATTTTTATACTAAAGCTGTAATACTTAAATTGTCAGGGTTTATTGGTTTTGAAAACATCCTGCATATGCTGTTATGTTACCTTAAAATGTAATATTTTAGTTTATTTAGTGCTCGTCTCTTAAGGAATCTCTTGGAAGTAATGAAAACTTTTGTTACATAGGTATGCTGCAGAAACAGGTACAGTTGTGACACGTCTGCTGTTACAATCACTGATCATAAGAAATGCTTCAGTGTTCTTGTAGTCTTGCAGTATTATTTTGAAGACTTCTCTCAGCCTGACAGACCACTCTTCAGCTATATTGGCCTTGTAGATCTAGATACCAAATTGCAGATATTGTCTCAGGTTATTGATGTGCAGAACTCTGTCCTGTGAGGTGCTAAACTTGATTCTGCCTGGTGTTGTGCACTCTGGACTGCTGCAATGTTGGCATGCACTGCTAATTTTCTGTCCCACCAAAATCAGATCTCTCCTCAGATGCCTTAAGGTTCATTATTAACGACCTAAGATACAAGGCAAATACTTGAATTTTATATTTCTGTGAGCTGTAATTGCTGCAGTAGTTTTGCTCATATAGTAAGCCTAAGAGTACACCTACACTCCAATCTTCTCTGGCAAGTTCAGTTGCTGCAGAAATAGTTAATAATACCGCAACCAGTAGGAAGATATGCAGAGGTTTTAACTGAAAAAATTTGGATGAGGAAAGCAATCTGCTCCCATAAGAATGTTTTACATCTGATAAGAAGTGGAGTGAACAAAGTAATCTGTCCCCTTTGTTGTACTCTTCATAAGGGTTTCAACGAGTCAGGTACAAAGCTGTGAGCCTTTAAGACTGGCTGTTGAGGGTCTGCCCTTGCCTGCTAGGGAAGTAGTAGTCTATGTGAATGACCCAGTTGGAACCACAGTAAAGAGGAGCTTAGAAAAGGAGATATTGCTGCCATCAGCAGTCCTTTCTCAGTGAAAAACTCAGACCTGAGGTAAATGGGTAGTGCTGGAGATGCTCAAATGCCTTACCTGTTTCTAATTAGAGATCAATGACTTGGAACAAATACCCCTTTCCCCTGCCCCAGCCACAGGAATGTAGGATCTTTTACTTTTTTTTACTGAGGCTGTGATGAAGTACAAGGTGAAGAAGACACCTTTATAAACTTTTTTGAGACTGATAACACAATGCAGTTTAGGTATCCATGCCAATTTTAAAGATGTATTTCCATCTCAAAGAGGCAGTTTCTAATTTTTCTTGTGCTGATGCTTCCTTTGTATGAAAGTATTCTCCATTTTGTCTTTCTCTGAGGTTGTTTTGGTTTTGTTGATACTAAATAAGATTAAAATAATCCTTTCTGACTAGGGTAATGTAGACTTTGAGATTCTTCATATATACAATAATAGAGCATCTGTGAAAAAATGCATTTGGATGTCTTCTATTTTAACTGAAAAGTCTTCTGTGTTTGGTTCCCTTTAATCTTATAGCAACATTTGGATGAAAATGTTGATTGCCCTCAAATGTGTCATGACAACTTGATCTCCTCATGTTGCAGTTAGTGACCCATCTAGAGAGCAACTAGACTGTGTTGCACTGAGACAAAACTTCTCCTGGCTTGACCTTTTGAAGGGTACAATGCCTCGTATGCAGAGGATTTTAGAGGAGCCAATACAATCAACACTGAATCAAGACTGAATTTGTTGTTCATACTGAAGTGTTTGTGCTTGATTAAAGATCTTTGCATTGCAATAATTATTATTATTTTTGTATGAGTTTCGTAACAGGAAAGGAAGAATGCAGATAATGTGTTATAATGGGAGATCCAATTTATGGACTGTGTTCAGTTGCAGGTTTTGAAAGAAATGGACTCCCAGCCTAGAATACCAGAATACTTTTCCTGCCTTTGCTCGTAACTGCCACCTGTTGTGAGTAGTAATAGGTGAGATGCCAAAGGTACACTAGAGGGAAAGAAGAGAGTAAAAGCATACTGATATAGCCTTTGTTACCAGTGCTCCCTTAGTTTGTCCATTTCCTTTGAAGGACAGGATGAATAATAAAACAGGCGTAACACGTGCTCAACAGTTGGGTTGTTGTGTTTTGCTGAGGTGTATCTAAAAATGTGGTATTCAGCAACAAGGTTTAAGGGTGTTTAGATTACTGATGTCAGTGGCTGCTGCTGATGTACTTGAAGACAATTTATCTTCTTACCATGAAAGATAAAGGTGATTTTGCTATGATCAGTACCTCTGTCTCAATAAAACCTTTCTGCTGATGGTGGATTAATATTGAATAGTGGCTCGCAAATGTCCTATTAAGGAATAACAGGACAATTTTAGTTCTGCTGTGATGAGATACTGTGTAATTTTACTTCTTGTCCATCTTGACTCAATTTAGCAGCTTTGTTTGCTTTCTTCAGAAAGCCTAGTGGGGCTTCTACACTTCTGACTTCTTCAGTCCTGTAAAGCATGCCTCAATATCATTTGAGGACAATATCTGAAATTAATATTTTGTTTCTAACACACAGCTGGAAATATTATTCTCAAAGTGTTTTCTAGAACAATTTTTGGTGCAGAACAAACCAGATTGTTTACAGTGTGTTGCTTAAAACCTGTATTCATCGACTTTTCCAACAGTTTATCTTATTTGTAAAGATATATTCTCTCCCTAGAGAGAACTGAGATTCATCTCACAAAATGAAACAGTTTTTAGACTTGCTTCTGGATGTATTTAAACACCTGCTTGACACATAAAGTATGTATGTAAAGATGTGGTAGCATAAGATACCCTGTGTGCATATCTCCGTGCATGAGCAATCTGTTTTCATGAAACTCTACTTGAGCAAGATTTGATCTGACATCAAGCACTCTGAAATGTAATCATCTTCAAAGATAGAAATAGCAGGGGAGATGGGACAATTCAATCTGGTAATTTTGTGTCCATGTTTTAGATAGGGAAGTTATTTTTATTTGGGCATCTTGAGAGGCTGGAAGCCAGACAGCAGGGAGCACTAAGCCTCAGGGATGGAAGAGAAATTTAGTCTTGGTGACATCATTCATGGATAATGTGCATTTTAAAACAAATTTTATCTAGTACTTTGTAATAACTTTGTCGTGGTAAGGAAGACGGCATTTAAAATGTGGAGCATGTGGGATTTTCTGGTGAGAATTTTCAGCAGAAAATACTATTTATTTATTTATTTTAAGATTTGAAAAGCTTTTTTCTACAAATTCTGTTCCTTTGGAAGTGTTTCATAGAAAAGTCTGACAGCCAAGATAGAGTTGCAGTCAGACTTAAAAGAAAAAAAAAAGGGGGGGGGGGGGGGGAGGGCTGATGAGGTTACTCATCTAATTTCAAAGTGTATTCATGGATCTGTGATGTTCAGGGTCAAGGCCTTCCTTGCCAGGAAAGTCGAGAAGAAGACATGGAGAGAAAACCAAGCTAAAATAGCCAAGTGTGGTGCATGCGACTGTCCTCTTCTGTGGAATGCACTGGCTGCTGTCCTAGGTGATGCAAAAATTGAAGGAAGATTTTTCTCTTCACTTTTCTGGTTTAAACCACCTTTTCCCAAAGAAAGACTGGGAGTTTGATTTCTTCTTAATAAGAAGTTTTAGAATATAAAATAAATAAACACGAACACGAGAGTTGATGTTTATGACAGTATCCCAAATTACTCTGAGGATGAGCCTGAAAACTTACTCCCATTGAGAACCTCTGCAGTATCATTTGTTACGTTAAAGTTTGTCTGTTTTCCAAATGTACTTTTCATATCCACCTGGCTTGGAATAGGGTACTTGAGAGCACATCCTGAAATGTTTGTCAGACTTATTGGGGTCTTCATAGTGAATTTAGTTTTAAACCTTGTCCAACCGATTTTTTTTGTAAACCTTCCTGCATTCAGAAAATAAATGACGCAATACATGCACCATAATGCTATAATACTGTAGTTAGATTACTGATTTTTTTTCTTTGTGCTTAGAAGTGTGTGCATTTCTTCAACATGTTGTAACTCATCACTATTCTATATTGGTGCAAATTCCTGAAAGTCAAGCAAGCATGTTTTTTAAACAGAATCCTTGGCAACAAGAAGAAAAGAAAAAAATCTAAAGGGCTTATTTTTTCTAAAGATCAACAGAGGCTACAAGTTGAGAGGTGAATCAAGTAAATTGGATAATTTCCAGAAAGTGAGATTAAGAAGAAAGGAAAGAATCTTACCCAGGAAGCAAATGATTCAGTAGTTTTCTAGGGCTCAGTAGCATGACACTAGTGAGCCTTTTAGTCCTCAGTCTGCAACTGTTTGTTATTTCCTTTCTGAGTTAAGTTCAGTTTGCTTTACTTTTCATGCTGTCCCCTAGCAAAAGAATGAGTCACCTCCTGCAAGCAGATCTATGTTCCAGAACAATACAAGTTTTTATACATGAACTGAACAGTTTTCAGAGTCAGAAGAATGCAAAACAAACAGGTTCCTTGGAAAATACTTGAACAATTGTTGAGCATTAAATAGTTGCAGGCAGCTCCTTCACTGATGCAAATAGGCCTAGCCTCCATTGACTTCAATAGAGCTGTGTTGGGCCTTTACAATAAGGGAAGAGATTGGATAGGGAGCTGTTGGCACCTTAATTTCAGATTTTATTGTAAGGGATACTGCAATATTTTTCTTGAGTGACTCTCATCGTCCCTTGCCACAGTTCTTAGATGCTAACTAAATGATTTTAGTTCTCCTTTGCTCAGTAAGTATTATTAACCTCATCAATACTAGTAGTCATTTGAAACCAGGTTCAGCATTTGCTGGAGCGGCCATGAAGTTCTAGAGCACCTGAGCAGTGAGAAAAGCTCTATTTCCTTTTCCTTCCTGGATCCAGCATACAGTCAGTAGTTAACTTCAGCTTGGAAAAGATAGAGCAGGAAATGTCCCAGCTCTAGTACTGAAGAGAAAAAAATGTCAGATTTCTCATGCTGATGTTGGCTGCTTAGTCTTGTGCGGCAGACTCATCAAGAGTTTAAAAATTTTTGGAGGTGATTATGGTTGCCTGTTAATTAGCTACTTCATTATTTTCTTCAAAAGCAATGAAAACATTTGGAAGTGAAGAGAAGTTTATGGGAAAGACAGTTACTTCTATTAAAATCAGCTATATGAAGTCCCTTTTTTTTTGGGGGGGGGGTGGGGGGTGGCGGCTTTGCCAATATACAAAACTTCATTCAGTTGCATAGTCATATCCTACTTGTTCCTTATTTGCGTCATTCAGGATATATACGGAGAATGTCAAAATCAAAGGTGTCACTTGTAATTTACTTTTTAATGCTTTTGCCATTTAATTTTATTTTCAGATAAGTAAGAAAACTCCCAAGGTCTTCTAATTCTGTAACGTTGCCTTACATATATGATTTTTATGGTTATACTGTATGCATCAAATTCCTTGTGTTTTGGTGAATGCTAAAATGATGAGAAAAATGACAGTGCAGGAAATCCTCTTGCCCCCACACATTTCCTAGTATGAAAGCAGTTAAAGCAATAAAATGACAGCAGTTATTTTCCTTTAGTGTTGTTAACTTGTATTAAGTATTTAAATGCTTTGAATTTATTTATCAGTGAATTTGAAGACCTCTATATGGCGGAGAGTGTAAGGCAAAGAATGTTAATACATATGAGTAATGTGTTAAAAAAAAAAAAAAAAAAAAAAGGCATTTTTCACTGAACCGAAGCTGATTTTAGAGGTCTTTTCCAGCCTAAATGACTCTATGATTGTATGTTCTAGGTAAAGTAATCTTGCCTCTGTTCTTGCCACAGAGGGAATGGACAGCAGAAACTGTTGTTTCAGCACCTCGACATCTTTGGCTAATGGATCTCCAGCACCATCCAGATTATTCTCTCTTTTGATGCATTTGCAGATATGAGAAACAGAGAGTGCCATATTGTAGGTCATATTTCTGATTCTTCCCTACTTGCAGGCTCTGGGAAGAATTTTTCAATTCTGTGCCGCCAGAACAGTGCAATGTAAATGCAGCAAATTACAGCAAAATGCCAGGCTCCTTTGGAGCAGATATTCAGCCTTAATTTCAAAGGAACAATTATATTATCCTTGTTTTTTGCTGGAATATGACCAATTGAATTTAAAGTCTGAGCTTGAATATGCAGAGAAGACATGTCTCTCCAGGCACCATTTCTATTTGGTCTGCTGCAGTCTTGCATAGCCCACACTAAATCTGCTTAGAAGCGTACTTATTGACATAGGGTGTTTCAGCTTCCCGCTAGCACTGTGTAAAGCTCTCAATTTCAGGTTCATGGCTATAACAAAATATTATCACTGTAAATGTTTTCCAGTATCACGTGCAAGGCTGTATAATGTAAAGGGAAGCCTGATGCTGGTTTTCATTGTGATACTTTTAGTGCTTTTCTTTAGTCAGGTTGAGATGTGACCAAGTGAAAACCCATTGAGAGGAAATAGGCTGACCTGAACTTGCTGAAATAGATTACATGAAGTCTCATTTCTTTGTTGCAAAACCATATAATAGCTGACGCTGGAAGAAGGAACCTTTGGAGAGTTAGTCCAACCCCACTGCGCAAAGCAAGGTTACCTAGAGCTGGCTGCTCAGGGCCATCTGTGTCCAGTTTTGAATGTCTCCAAGGATGGATCTTGTGCATCTCAGCAGCCTGTTCTGGTGTTTCATTACCCTTGGAGTAGAGGTATTTTTGTTTGAACTATTTCAGTTTCGTATTGCATCATGCTAAGTCTGGTGCAGTCTCTTCACATCCTCTGATGAGATACTTATCCACCCTGAGATCTGCCCTGCTTGTTCTCTTCTCAAGCTAAATGATTGTATTGCTCTCAGCCTCATATGAAAAACACTCAAATCCCAGTTGCTTCCAGTGGACTTGCTCTTGTATGTCTGTCTTGTACCCAGGGAGCACAAACTGTACACCACGCTCCAGAGGTGATCTCAGAAGGGCTGAGAAGAGGGGAATGGTCATCCTCAGCCTGCTGGAAATCCTCTGTCTAATGCAGCCAAAGATGTTTCTGGCTTCTGTTCAACTTGTCCTCCACCAAGACCTCCAAGTCCTTTCCCGCCATGCTGCTTTCCATCCAAATGGATCCCTGTGTGTATATACATGGGGTTATTCTGCAGGTGCAGGACTTAATAATTCCCTTGGGACTTTGCGAATCACATTGGTATATCGGGATTGACCTTAAGTACTTCTAGTGAGGTACTTCTGCTTTTCTGTGAATTTGCATTAGGTTTCATAAGGCAACATGGCTTGGGCATTTGGGAAAGATGATGAGAATCAGAAAAATGGATCATAGACTTGCCAACTCTAAAAACTGCAGCCTTAAATGGAAGATCGTAAGTAGAGATGTAAGATGAGTTTGTGTACTTATAAGCAGTCACTTGGTCTTCCTTCTGCCTTGCATTCACCTGTCACTTCCCACAAGATATGTTAATGTGAAGGCTGATACATTTTGAAACAAATGTCTCTTACAGATTTTATTTTCTGAAGCCTTACTTGTGCAGCGCTGTAAGTGGATGGCATTGTTGGTATGTACTTCTGGATTCTTGCCTTGACCCTGATGAAATCCATTCAAGCAATGGGATTAAGGAAATGATCTTTGACTATGTCTTTCCAATCCATGTGGTGGACTTTTGGCTTCTGCAAAGGTTATGTTAATCTAAACACCAGCGTTAAAATGCCCCAAGAAAACAAGTCCTTTTTAGGATATCTAAAATCAGTTTCTGTTGCAGGGTGTCTGCTTCCAAAAAGGTTTGGAAGAACTAGAAATGCAGATGTTGAATAAGCACTAAGAACACTTCTGTTACGATTGACTACAGAGGCTAGTTCTGTGCGTTATGAAGTTACATAATTTATATGCCTTGTGTAAAAGGTTTCCTCAAACTTTTGTATAATCATGTTTTCTTTCTAAGCTGCTGGTGGCATGTTGTACTCAAACTTCTTTCCTTAGCTGCCTGTTCTTCATGCAGCTGTTGGTAATGAGGTTAGGCTCTTGCCTCTACTCAGAATTATTTGGAGTGTCACTCTTCTCCCATCTTCACTTTCCATATTTATTCTTGTTCCTGATGAAAATTGTTCTTCTGTATGTGCATCTGCATAGTTTAGTTTCATCTCTTCTTTGTACAAGGCTATGTTTCATTTGACCATTGTCAAAAAATCAGAGGTTGCTTCATAGTTGTAAGTGAAAGCATTATTTGCTTTATGTCACTGCAATAGTATCGTATCCAAATGAGTTGAGTCTAAAAACTAGCTAGGTAAGAAGGTCAAATTTGATGAAACATATTTGTAATGATATTACAAAGCAGTTTCGAGTAGATAAAGAAGACTTAATATGTTTGCATTACTATTAAGATATGAGATGGCTGTTCTTATCTCAGAGCCAAAATTCTTTTCAGTGGTAACCTGTTCAAAAAAAAAAAAAGGCATGAAAAACTTGATGAAGTAATAATTTATGTGAAAAATGTGCTGACCAATAAAAAATAAAAATAACAAAATAAAAAAGTGCAGCCCCATGTGCTGCAATCCAAAACACCAAGGCACTGTACGGGCTGCATCAAAGTGGATTGTGTTATATGGCTCTCATCAGCAGGCAAACGTGGTCATAACCTTGGTAAAAACATCTTTTCTAGAAAATTCTAAAGTCAAAAATACTGATTAGAAAGAAAACTGAAGCATTCAAGATGTGTTTTAGATGCAGAGGAAGAAGTGTTTCACACTTTTAACAAGCTAATGTGTTAATTTACTTTAGTTATAAGCTCATTTACAGCATAAGGCTTACTATGATAATTTTTCAAGGAGGACTAATTTGAGGATGCTATGCTTTGAAGTTAAGGATGTGTAGTTTCATCCTTCTTGGCAATCTGGATCTGTAGCAGTTTGTTAAAACACAAAGCGTTGTTAGTGGCTAGAGGTGATGGCTGGGGTCTCTCTTCAGCAGGTATGAGGAGCTTGCTGAAGATGACTGCGTGCATTCTCCACTGTGCTACTGGGTACTAGAGGAGATGTATGCTCCTCATCCTTGGCAGGCCAGTGCAGTGAGGCAGCAAAGGATGCCTGCTGGGCCTCTTTAATACAGCTGTACAGCCTGCAGTGTCCTGAACTTTTTCCCTGAAGCATGCTCAGTTGCCCCTCAGAGAAGCAGCATATCTTCCATTCTCCTTCAAAGGATTCCGCTTTGGTCTGTGTAAGGGATGAAAACATAATTGCTCATGAAATTATGAAACAAGAAATAAACTCTGACAAAACAAAAACAAACAACAAGCCATAAAATGTCAAACTCTGAAGTAAGTTATATCTGGATGTGTGCATTGCAGTAAAAATTGGTGGCATATCTAACATGGTCTTCTCTAGTGCTTGTTTGCTCATCTTTTTTACTTAATCTAAATAAATAGCCACCCTTTTGCATTATCTTTCTCATTCAATACCGTTGGACTTGATCCAGATGAACACTTCTGCCATAATTTATGTACATTCCTTAAACTAGCATTTAAAAGTAATTCCATATGAATGAGGAATGTGAGTTGATAACTTAATGACTTCCCATGCTTAAAATAATGAATTTAGCATGCAAAGGAGGACCATAACATGGATAGTGTCACAGATTTTCTTTGTTTGGTTTTTGCTCAGTTTGAGTGAGAAGAACAGGGTATGTACTTGAGCACCAAATAAATGTGTGCAGGGGAAATGCCCAGGGCTGCCCTCCATTCTGTGCACTGTCATCACTAGTGTTTCTTATTTCAAAGATACAAAGCTTGCCTTTTATCTTGGCAAATAAACATTTCTGTGGCTAGATTTCATTATTTATGTTTATCAGGGCCCTTATGCTTTTGCATAAATCATTAGGATTAATTTTTAATGTAACCTAGATAAAACAGAATCTCATTGTATATTGTAATAAATTTCATATTAACTACCAGTTGTACGAATACCTGTATTCATATGCTACATGAATATAATGCTGCTTGTCACACTCTTGTCTTTCATGTTTTCAAAGACAAGTTTGGAAAGGTATGCATGAGAAACCTATTGCTGAGACCTGGGGTAGCAAGTTTCCCATAGCATTCCTAGAATACCAAAGGAAGAAATATGCAAATCACTTCAAACCCAGACACTTTGGGCACAGCTTACAAATTAGTCTTTTCGGCATAAATCCTAGTTCAATAGCTTAATTATTCAACTGTAGTTTTGCACTCCTGCTACAAAAGCAAGGAATTTCAAGCACATTGTTTGTGAGCTGCTTACAAGCCCTCCCCTATGAACCTTGGACCTTTTTCTTAACTGCTGCAAAGTGGGCTGAGAACATACCACAGAGCAGTACGCTGGAAGAGTTTTTAAATGTTAATGAATAATATGATCACTCTATTAGGGAACTTTTCCGTGATGTGTTTCCAGGCACTCTAGAAGAATGTATTTGTGCACACAATGTTTTATTTGCTTAAGAGAACAAATAACTTTTTTGATATCCTTTGACCTTCTTTTTTCCCCTTTTCAAATTTCAAAGCTGTTGATGTAAAACTTCTGTGAAAAGGACAGGATAACTCAGAGAACGGTGTTGTAATGTCTACTGTAAGTGTTTTTAAAGAGCCATGATACGTTCTGTAACCAAATGATTAAGGGGATCTTTTCTGTGCAGCAGCACTAATCATTCCTTCAATTATTTCCCTGAATGGCTTTGAGAGCTCTCATACCTCATATTTCTTCATCTCATGTTTCATGACAGGAATGAAAATTGTCTGTAATTACATAAAGTGGGCACTACTTCCTATGTGAGTTCATGAGATGTGTGAAAGCATAATCCGATTTGTATCTGGTATCAAAGCTGGGTAATATTCTCACATATGGGGAAGATACAATGGAGCTGTGATTGGAATTTTTCAGGTGATTTCTCCCCAGAACAAGGTGGCAACTTGGAAAACTATGCTGTAAATTAAAACTGCCCATCCAAGCAGCTGTAAATTGCGTGACCAGCACTTACTCAGCAAATAACTTCCTGTGGACCTCACTGACCTTGTCAGTACTGCGAGGAGCATGGCTTCAGATGGAGGGAAATTGCTTTTGAATAGTTGCTCTGAGAATGTACAAGCAGGCACCTCTGTAACAGGGGGCATGAGGAAAGTTTAAAAACATGAGAAATTATAAAACATAGGAAAAACCTTCATTTTTGTGTGTTTGTGGTATTGCTGATTCATAGCTTTCTTGCTGGTTCCTACTTTGTGTTTAAGGTTCCTGCTCCGAGAATCTTTTTTCTTTTTCCTAGAACAATCTCAGCTCGCTTGAAGGGCGAGTCCTTGGCTGCCATATTTATGTCAGAGCCATCTGGTCAACACGTTCATTGGATTAACGTGCAAAAGTAATAACATGTTCTTATCCCAAAATTTCACTTCTGAGATAAAGTCAATTTAAAGCCAAGTTCAGGTTTTCTAGATATCCAAAACATGTTTATGTAGTGGTCACAGTTGGCAATACTATTGAAATGTGCTGTTCTAGGGATGCAGCAGTCTTTCTTCTACTTGTTTAACTTACAAGTAAAAATTACCTGTTGAAAAGGCCTTATTTTGAGGCATTTTAGTGTTAAATCCCAGATTCCATAAAAAGTCATCACTTTTTTTTTTTTTCCTGTTAATTATTCATACTTGCAAAAATCATCCAGGTCACAAGAGACAGAAAAGATTTGAACAACCCCCCCAATTTTTAAAAGCCCATATAAATAGTTTGCTTCCCTCATTTTTGATTTTTGTAATTCACTTTTACTTGATCTACAAGGTGGACAAGTTACAGAACTGTACTGTGGATCATCTTGCATCCTGATAGAAGTAATTTTATTTGCAACTTTTAGGAAAGATACAGAATAAATCCTTTTGGGAAGAAAAAAAAATATTTTTGTCCCCTGTAGTGGCCTTAGAAGCAGAAATTATTAGGAGGTTAAACAGTGTAGCTCAAAGAAGCACTATTTGCTTCTGACTTTTATGTGTGCTTAGGTATGTCCGACCATTCTGAAGTGAACCGGGGCATTACTCTTGTGTACTTTGAAGTATTCTTGGACTGAGGAAGAGTGGAGCTTGCCTTCTGGTTCTTTTGCAGATTTTTTAAAAATGTCAAATTTTAATCTTTCAGCTGACACTAACACTGTGGTAATGTCCAGGGTTTAAGGTTGTCAGGTGCTATGAAAATTCACAGATACTAAAATTAATTCACACAATACCCACCTGCCTGTAACAGCTATCTGAAAGGAGCAAAAGAGTGGAGTAAGTAGCAACACAGTAGTGTGTTTAGGGAAGCTGATAAAGCTGCAGTTCATTTTCAACACAGGTGACAAAAATCTCATAGGAGAAACTGAAAAATTAGATTCTGGAGCTGTTGATTCCTGATAGCTGTATTTGTGCATCCAAATAATAATGTGGTATTGCAGATGACTGCAGATGCCCTAGTCCTCTATGAAATGGAAAACAAGTTTCACCAACACCTATAGAATATAAAAAATGAGAAAAGGATCGTAAAATGAAATGGTCTGTACAGGTTTACACTGTATGGGAACCTCAAATGACAAAATACCTTCTGACTTGCATATTGGGTATTTGCCACATGTATGTTGCTCTTATCTTCAGTGGCAATCAAACATGAATTTCCTTGTATTTTATTTATTTATTTATTTTGGGACAGAAATATTAACCACATTATTCACCACTGCTCCCTCCGTTCTTGTCCTTAAATACAGAAATCTGTCTTGAGATCTAAGTCCAAAAATGTTCTGCTAACTATACTTCAAATTCAAAACAAATGATCATTACCATGTGTGAATCAATTTCATAACTTGAATGTCCTGAATGTGCTTTGGGAAGCAGTGTAAATGTCCAGATTCAAATAGTCTGCCAACACTCGGGACTTTCTTACTTGCTGTCCATATTTGCCTGCTTATACAAATGAGCACAACAATTCAGAAAGGACAAACAGGTCATGGGCATTTTAGGAAGGCATTTGTCCTCATGGCAGAAAGCAAAGTATGTGCATACAGACTTAATCAGGAGAGGAAATCTCAGATACTTTGTCAGTTTTAAAAAATAAAATAATAATAATAAAAGCCTTAAGTGCTTGCAGCTCTGTTTTTGCATATTTTTCTGATTTGTTCCCCAGAAATCTGTTATGATAAATAGTTTGTGGTCAGTCTTATGGGAAGTTATGGCTTGTATCTTAGGAGTAGTAAATGATTGTCAGGCATCTTGCCACTGTCATAATGAAGCAAATTTACAACAGCGGTTCCTGTAAAATTCAAAACTGTTAAATAGAGTCAGGTCCATATGTTGCTCCTTATGTTATTTAGATAAAATCCGGTAAACTCAGCAGCAGCAGGCCTGTGAGACTGTTCATGGCAGTACACATCCCAGAGTCTTTAAGTCTGTGGACTTGGCTTTTTTTTTTTTTTTTTTTTTTTTTTTTTTTTCCTAGCTGCAGCTGAATAAGATGATTCATTTTGTGTACATGACATGTTCAGTTATTAGGAGTATGAATGTGGAATTTCTTTAATTCTAGCAAATTTAGTTCAACAAATCAAGCTGTGATATACTTGCCAGGGCAAATAACACTGATGCCCAGCCAGTTGCAAGATCAGTCTTTACATTAGAAACATTTCCTTTAAGCAGCTTTGGACTTCAGGAGCTACTTTATGAGTTTACATCTACCAGAAAATAGAAATCAAATGGCTCGAATATTTTTTTTGGAGAAAGTTAATGCTGACATCTAGTGTTGGTTTTTTGCATGTACAAAAACCAGAGAGATTTGGTGGATTGATCAATAAATGTGACAGCTAACCTGATTCTTTGACGCTGTCTTTTCAAAATAATCTACTAAAATGTGAGATTGTTATAAAAAGCCTTACTGTGGAAAAACCATCAGTACTAACGTTAATGCTATGCTTTTCAAAGGGTGTTACTGTCTTGCATAGAAAGAATAAAATAAATTAGTGTTTTCCCTATCTTTCTTGGAGTTAAAGTACCCAAAATATATTTCCCATATTATCTGTTATTAGCTTTTTTGTTATAATGCAAGTGAAGAATTTTAAAATATTCTGCATAAATTATTGTTGCATTAAACTACATTTGATCTATTACTCATAATAAAGCAGTGATTAATAGTCACAGGTCTCAAAAGCTAAAGGGATTTCAGTGAATGTGTTCAGTATTTTACTTCTCTACTTGATCATGTAGTACCATATATCATGAAATCTGCTGTATTTGTTGCGTCTGGTTGCTCCAAGTAAAATTTTTTTTAATGCTTTCAGCTGATATTTTTGTGTGTTAACACAGGGAACACAAATCAGAAGAGATGCATATAGTACCTACTGTTTACAGTGTTAGTAAGGAAGATCATTTGCAAAGCAGGTACTTTAGTTGTATAGTTTAGGGGTACAAATATCTAGTGTGAGACACTATTTCTGATTCTGTATACATATATCTTCATTTTAAAATCTACAGATATTAGACAGATTAAAGGTGCTGAATTTGAAAAGGAACGCATTTGACTGAATTGTCTTGTTTATGAGCATGGCCATGACTCTCATGTTGCAGAGGGTTTAACAATGTGGTCAGGAAAATCATGGCACTAAACATTCAACTTGTGGGTTATAATTAAAAGGGAAATTAAATGTAGGCAATTTCTTAGGCAGCCCAACACGTGTGCTTTTCTTCCCCTAGTATGCATTACACTGTAGACTTGACATAAGCCATCCATGCTGAACTTAAGTAGTTTATTCAGATATAGTGACGTTTCATTTCTCACCCAAATTCCTGAATGTCCAAATACTGGCTTCTAGTAAAGATAGAGTAGAGAAATGGTGACTTTGTCCTGTGGCATACAGCCTAAACTCTCAGTCCTAATTTTTTTAAAGGTTTCTAATAAAGACATAAAATGTAATTGTATATGTTAGCTTTTATATGAAGTTGGAGAATTTGAAATATTTTTAAAAATTATTCATAAAATAGGTTAACCTCTGATCCAGACTACACTCATTTTAGCTCTGCTTCAGGTTTGTGTGATATTAAGAATCAGTAATACAAGTATCCACTCAGAGTAAAATTAAATCCCTAATGAGTTGATGGAAATTGTCCTTTGAGGTCAGGATTTTTGCTCACTGAATTTTTATTCAAACTCAGAACCACTTCTGGATTTCTTTCTGTTATATAGCAAAGTAGCAGTACTCTATAGAAGGCTGACATGAAAAGGACAATGTTCAAATCACTTTGCTGCCTTGCTGTATACAGATATTATACTATCAGCACAAAGTTAACAGCTACTCTGAATACATGCACAGACATATTTGGCTAGGTATGTTAATATCTTAAAATCTGTCATTCTCATGTTTAAAATGGTTTTAGTTTTAGCTCAGAATTTATTTTAAAACAGCACCTTTATCTCTGTTCTGCTAAGCAACTCAGCAATTCTGATTTCATCCAGTTTTGAGATCTGATGGGTGTAAGCATGCAATATCACATCCAGACACTAGGAAGGCTACGTTACTCAGAAGTTCCATGTTGAAGTATGTATGTGTTATTATGCACTGAGGAATACTGTTCTCTTGATGCATGGTGGCTTTCTTTCTGACGTTTTTCATGTAGTTTGTGTTAATTTTCAAGATATGTCTATGGAATCAATATTGCAGCTGAGTAGAAACTTTTTACTAATTGAAAGTTTTTCAAACAGAACTTTAAAAACTTTTCAAACAGAACTTTAAGCAAATGGGCTGGTTTTGCAATGAATCACGGTGATTGGATTTGTAGCGCATTGCATGTTTGCACACCACCAAAATTATTTAGTATGCAAGACTTAAGCTGCTACAAGCAAGGATCACACAACATGCTGCAACAGAGACTACTTTCCAGCACTTGCGTTCACTGACTTGAAACTTATATTTAAAAACAAAATCCCCAAGGCCCCAAACTTCTTTGCTTACTTATGTTTCTACCAGTAAGCTTTAATATTCACTCCAAGTCAATGCAAAAGAACATTGCTCAGGAATCACTAAGAGCTAAGGAATGTGAAGCTTCAGTTTTTGGGAGTCTTAACATCTGTATATTTTACAGACTTCAGGCTGTAGGATCTTAGTTCCCTTAGAGGAGTTTTTCAGTCATAACTGAATGCTAGGGCCTCTTTCCATGAATGCTGCACATGAGTGATTCCAGGTGTTGGCACAGGATGCACTGCTTGGGTTATGATCAGCTCTCAGGTTGGGATGTACCATTCATGTGCACAGCAAAGCTAAGCCACGGGCACCAATGCCCATTTGAATTTGCAAACAAGTCTTTTTTATAGATTTTTCTATGCTCAAAGCAGTAAGCATTAGGCAAAATAAAATAAAAATTAGCTTCGGGGAATGTGTCTTTTGCAATATAGAAAAAAAAAGTCTAATTTTAAGTCATTGAATCAGGTCCAGTACTTTATATTTGTTTATAAAATGTTTTCCTGACTTCTAACCTTTTGTAGACATAATTACTGTCTATAATAGTCATATTTCTAATACTTATATAAAACCAGCCTTGCAAATTAAATTAATTTGGAAATGTGTATTAATCATTAAACCTATTTTTTTTTTTTTTTTAGCTAGTTCTAATAAGACACTTCTCTATTTTTGTGACTTCATTCTGGCTAGAAGGAATTGAAAGATATTGTTCCACACTTTTATTTATAGCTGAAAGATTTCACAATCTTAATCCTTGAATAGCAACAGATTTTAAACTCTGCAGATGAATTTATTAAAAAAAACTAATACACTGATATTGAAATCCAGTCCACAGATTTTAACCTAACAAAACTCTAATTAAAGGCTGATAGTTCTGATAGTAGTTATGATTGACCTTTCTAGGTTTTCTTCCCTGTAAATATTTTGCTAACAGTCTTAGCCACTTGTAAAGAGTATGGGCTACATAATGGCACTGTTAGAGAAGAGTTTGGAAGGGCTCGGTATTGGGCTCAAGTGGCCATTGTGTTCATTCCAGTTCTGAATGAAAAAAAAAATATATATTTAAAACACTGGTAGAGCAGAAGTTTCATTTCAGCAAAGTTGAATTGTATTACTTCATCCTACACTTGTATTGACCTTCAACTCTTTTGTTACATTTGTTTTATTTAAATTATATGGATCGTGTTTACCATTACTAAAATGAAGTACTACCATGTCAAAATGGGAAAGTTGATACAATTTCTTATTTTTTACTCAAAAGCTTTGTCCAAGTAATTGTTCCCCTAAAACACATGGTTTTCTAAGAAATAGTTTATTGGCTATTCTGCTGAGCTACCCCAAAACTGTGTCTGCTGAAAGCAATATAAAGAATCTTCACTGCATTAAGAAGCATGCTCAGGATGTGTCTGGCACCTTGTAAATGAAGTTAGATGCAGCATCTTGGGTGGATAAAGGTAAGAAAGCCTGAAGAATGACTTGTTTTATTTCTGAAGAGGGAATGAGAGAAACAACAGTGAATAGGTGTGGTCAACAGATGTAGGTAGCTGGGGCCATTTTAAAGAAGTCCTTTTGCATCTGAAGTCAGTTGTCAACACAGCAAAATATTTCTTGGGGTTGGGGAGGAAAAGGTTGAACCAAGTGGCTGTGTTTGTGTGTTCATTCACTCGTATTCCTGGCTTGTGCATCTTACTGCTTTGAGCTTTCAATGAATCTGGGCTTCTAGGGCTTTCAGGACACAGTAATATTGGGTAGACCTGTGTGGTGCCAGGAGCTGGACTCGATGATCCTCACCGGGCCATTCCAGCTCAGGCTATGCTATGATTCTTTACCTGCCTTAAATTTCAGCGAGAATTCAGGCCCTAACAACTGGTTGCTTCTGGATGGTGTTTCTTCTGAACAGGAAAATTTCATTCCCCTTTGAACACTTACAAGGATGTAGTAAAAAAGCAAAGGCATAAAACGGCACCTGAGGCATAAGCTACTTTTCAGCCTGCAGCAGATTATCGGTATGATATTATCATCTCAGACAAATATGATCTACGTAATGTGAAGTGCTTGGGCACGCTTACAATCTGCCAAAGGCCAGAGAACGGGACCTTTATTTTAAGACTGTATGGAAAACAAACAAACAAACAAAAAAACCAACCAACAACAGAGAAGGAAATTCTCCTTCCCTAAATTTTATTATTATATTTCAACAAGTAATTCTGCCACAGTCCTCCCGTAGTCCCCCCGCCCCCAGAAAACAAAAGACATGGTTGACATAGAGGAATAATTACAGTTGACACCAGAAGACAAATTTCTGCCCAGGGGGCCCCCGGTCAGAAATTTCTGCCCAATAAAATGCTGCAGAAGAAACAGAATTTTTTCTATGGACAGCAGATTCTCACCTTTTCCACTTTGTGAAAATATCAGTAATGCCACCAGGATCTCATAAAACCTGTTTCCACTTACCTCCAGACATAATCTGAGTCCCCATTAAGGTATCTTTTTCTCCGAGTTTGTTGTTCCATCTTAAGAAATACTGAAGAACATTCCTCCAAGTCAGGCTTACATGTAAGCTCTTGGGCTTTTAAGTTTCTGTTTTTGTTATTATTTATTATTTTAAAGTGCTGGAAATGAAGCTTAGAAGCCACGTATGTAATTTCCCTGAAAACAGACAGACAAGGTGAACAAAGTGCTCCAAATCCTCAACATTAAACAACCGTAGGACCCAGGAACCATTACGTGCCAGATTCTGAGTTTGAGTCACTTCCAAATTACTTCACAGTGAAGTCATACCACCAGGGTTTTACTGGACCGAGAAGTCTCCACCAACATAGCTAGCTCATAGTGTCGCTGAAGCTATTTCACAGAGACAGTAGAGAACACAAAGAAAAAGCAGCCTACTGGGGAAACACTGAGTCCCTTTCACCACAGTAGAAAAGCACCCCAGATAACCTGAGCCTCAGACTCCCCTGAGAAGGCTATTCCCTACTACTCCTCAGGCTTCCTATATAGCAAAGGTCAAATGATCCACACCAGACAGATTTCACTTAATAAGGGTGGAACCAAGAGATCTTGTGGAATGGGCTCCTCTACCTGGCTTCAGTCTTTTAAGGTCAATTGCCCCTTATCACTAATAGAAATAACCTGATAAAGGGCTTAGTGGTTAGAGTTGACCTAATGAATTAACCACAAAAGGTGTGCAAGGGTCATATTTCTATTAGTCATTCTGTGAGGAAAATTAGCATAGAGCCTGATAAATAAATAAATAAATAAATAAAATAAAAAAGAAAAAGACCTTAAAGGCAAAATTGCTATCATAGACATTCACCTGCCTAGTCACAACAATAAAGAACATAGCAATCAGAATTACTTTTCTTGACATGATTGTTATTTAAATTTGCTTTTCTGAGATCTCTTCTTTACATAGGACTTTTCAAAATCTAGCCCCTTGACCTCTGACTACCCCATTTACTTTGGCTGCGTATAAACTATCACGTATAAATGCCACGATCTGGATCTTCACCCACTATTCAGGTCAAGGACTGGGCTGAAGGTCTGGGCTTTAATTTCGTTCCATGCCTACATTGCTGTTTCCTGGCAGGCCATGGCAAGAAGATTGCAGTGCAATGCAAAAAGGTTCTGGATATAACTGAATACAGATTTTATTAAATGGAAAGGTCAAATGCAGCTGTGATTCTTTTAAGTACAGTTTAACTTTAGAAGCTGGAGGCCTTTAAAGGCATAACCTTTAGTGGGGAAATATTTCTGAGTGGTTACACTCTTAAGTTAAACTGTGGGTACAAACATGAAAATCTGCCAGAAAAAAGGGGGAACATTGAAAAAGGAAGGGATTCTGAAACCAAACTATTAAATGCTGTGAGAGAATCCTGAGAAATAGGAATTATTGCAAATTAGAAATATTTGATGTGCATGCTTAATTGTTAGAGCTGGATAAAAACAAGATTTTAGGAAAGTTGTCATCTTCAGTGGAGAGTTCGTAGAGGCAGTAATTTCCTTTTTTTTTTTTTTTTTTCTATAACATGGGAATGCTTGCAAATACCAAATCCAAATCTCTTTAATACTTTAGTATATAAAAAGCTAAAACATTTAATTGTAATATATACTTTAAAAAAAATCCAGTGGTGCAAACATAAAACATTGATACCTTTTTTTTTTTTTTTTTAAGGTAAAAATAAAAAAAAAGTACTGAAGTGAAACTTTTTCATATTTGCTGATCTAGACTAAAATGTTAACCTGGAAGCAACTCCAGGTTTACTCTAGAATTAGGGTTTCCTGGCTGGAAAGTAAAGTGCAGCTTGTCCTGCAGTAAATGTGATTTACTCTGGAGTTGCAGTTGATCTTCAGACATTGCAGCACATCAGTAAATTGTTTTGACCTCTCTCAGAGCTGATGAGCAACTTCTGCAGAGTTTATCTGTGTCCAGTGGTATTTTTCATGTAACTTCCAAGTGATGAATAGTTCAGCCTGATTATTGTTGGCTACTGGGTAGCTTAAAACCCAAGCTATGGCCTGAGTCCTCAACCACCTGCCTAGGCAATGTCTTCAGCTAGGAAAAAAAAAAAAAAAAAAAAAAAAAAAAAAAAAAAAAAAGTGGAAACATTCTCCTGTCTTTGGTAGTACCCAGAAGTTTGGGAGAACGCTAATAAGCATATGGTCTGCTTTACCAGTGATCTGCATGTCAGCCCTCAAATATGCTTTTCCACTCCTGCACCCACAAAAAGCTAATGGAAAAAATCAATTTTTACCACCTATCACTGCTAAATTAACAGCGATGAGTGAGCAGCCTTAAAGGAACCATTGCACCCAAAAGGCACCTGACCTATTAGATTTCTCAGCAGCACAATTGAATTTGTCTAAGAACAGTGACAGAAAAACATCTATTCTTCTGTCCTCAGAGGTAGATAGAAACTTGCTTTATCTGCCCCACTGTCCTCTCATCAGTTTTCCTCAAAGCTGCAGGAGGTCCCTTGTCACGCCGTGCCTCAGATCTTAACTGTTCAGCTTTCTGCTCTTTCCTGCTTGCTTTCTCCTGGTAGATTGGGTTGCTTCCAGACCTCTTTCAGTTCTTTCTATACCCAACCACAATATATGGAGCTTTTAACATGAGTTGCGGGTAGTGTCTGTGTGTTATTTTGGGTCTTCCCCTGATGCTTGCAGTCTGACTTCAGTTTATGAAAACACTGAAGTCCCACTAGCTGCATGCTACTGTGTTAACACCTGTATGTATTTAAAGACCAGATTAAGATAAGTAAATTTCCTTTTTGCTTTTTTTCTAGGCTAAGTTTCGGTGGCATGTTTGTTCTGGGAGTGTTCCATCAGATACCGCACCTATGTCCCCACCCTTCTGTGCTTGGAGCCCAAATAAACTTAAAGTAGGTCTGTGCAGCAGCTGGCTGTTCTCTGCTGTTAGATACAAGTGAAATGGCTACACCTCCAGATTTGTGCCCCGCTGCCTATTGTCACCATTCAGAACCAACTGACGTGAGTTGCTTTCATCACCCACCATATGGGGTCATTGCTTAATTTTTGCTCTGCTTTCTCCCTAAATTATTCTTTGGACAGGTGGAGTGCTTGACTTTTTCCTCCACTATGAGTTTATCATGTCCTTTACAGCTCTTGAAAACACAAGTGCCATTTAATTTACTGTAAAGTTATGGAAACTTGAGAACCTGATGTGATTTCACACCACTGAAATAGGCATAGATGTGTCAACTTTTGTCCTTTGCCTCAGAAATCCTGTACTTGGTGAACCTGCACTCTTTGTGTATGCCCTAGAGCCTGCCTTGCAGAGTAGTAGTTGCTGGTTCTTGCAAATCATGCTGCAAAATGACTAGGGGTATTGAGCAGGAATCAGTTGAGAGGTGAAATCAAAGAGCAGATTTCATCTTGCAAAGAGTATGGTGCAGAGGGAAATGGGATGCAAAATACCTGACAGTATTGCTGGGCTAAAATAATGCTCTGCAAAGGTTTTTAATTATACTCTTTCTTTGCCATCAATGCAATCCCTTCTGTGTCAGAGCAGCAGAGTTGTAAAACGCAGAGGGAAAACCCTCCTCAGAGTAATATAGCGTGACTGCACTTACGACCAAATTATCTCTGCAGAAGCACGCGGGGCAGCACGGAACAAATTTGTTCTTCCCACAGCAAGCTAAAATGGAAGACAAAAATTTAACTATGAAATGGGAATGAAACAGGCCTTAGAGCCTCTCAGCTGCAAAGGAGCATGGTTCTGGTGTCCATTTTGGTGTCCTAACTCCAAGAATAAGTACTAGTTTATACTAGGCAGTTGCTCTGCCTCCCTGTGCTCCCCAACACTGCCAATCTGCCAGTGGTCCCAGTTGTAACAGGACACAGGGTGGCAGCCAGCACAGTCTCCCTCCCCTCCCAGAGCTCCTGGCAGGTGGGGGGTTAACATTTTCCTTCAGGCTGTGATTTCAAACTTTTCAAAGGAAGGATTACAGCCCACTTTTACTCTTTTCTAGGCAAGTGCTGCAGCTACTATCTCCACTCGAGGGACAGTGCTACTACCTGACAATATGAACTGAGCATATGGCTGGATGAGCCCTGCAGAGGCTTCTTGAATGAGAGGTTTGTGAGTCCCCTGATTTGTGACACACAGGTGCACCCGTGCCAATGTAGCCCAAGCAGCAGGACCTTTTGTCACAGTCAGAAGCATGTATTGGACAAGTCCTCTCTCCAGAAAAGTGATGGTCAGGTCCCTCGAAAATGCAAATTCACGAATGACGTTAAAAGGAAAAACATCTAAAAGCTGTACCTGAAACTTTTATTTGGACTTTAGGAATCATTTCCTTATTTTATTACAATAGAAAATATTTGATTACTGTATCTTAAAATTAATATATTATGCTGTCACTTAAGTTCCCTTTTTAAAGAGGCATACTTTATTTGGCTCTGTAGGACCCTTGTGGTGCATTGTTTCCACATAAGGGTAATATCCCTATGCCAGTAATCTCAGTAACATATCTGCTTTGGGGATATGTCCTCAGTTTTATTTTTATTTTTTTTTCAGAGACACAGGAATTAGCCAGGATTGTTACTGGATTGTGTGATGCTGCTCATCTGTGAAACCCCTGTGCGATTCCAGCAGCAGCTGCCCTGCTGGCACGGAGGCTTGGCCGTCTTCACTTTTGCTTTCACTTCTCCTTCCGGCTCTGGGCAGCTTTTTTCCTGATGGCTTTTGTGCACTGAGGAACTTGTGCGGTGCCTGGATGCCCCCAGACTGAAGGAGGTAAAGCCCACGGTGGTAAGTTGATGCTGTTCTTCAGGTATTTGTAATAAATACGGGTATCAGAGGGGCAAAGCTAAAGCACAGCTCAGGAGTTTGGCAGTTTCCCTGGTCGTAGATTTGTCTGAACTTGCATGAAGTCAATGCCCTTGCTGTTTGCATAATGAGAGTGTGCTTTGGTGCTTGCGTCTAGCTGTGAGGACCCCAGCTGGCAGGAGGTATTTATGTTAAATAGCAAACATCACCCATGGAGCAGGAATATCACTCACTAGGAGATGCTGGAGGCTCCCTTGCTGCAATTCTCCAGTTTTAAGAATCTTCCTAATAATGTTGACAATTCTGTTACTGTCTGATGTCCCTTAAATATTATTTTGTATGCTTGTCTTTTAAATCTGATAATGGGCCGTCTTTACTTCACTGGATTCCCAACCAAAGCATGAAACAGTTAAAGCTGTCTCCAGACTTCCTGCAATGAAAATGGCCAAGCACAAGGAGGCAGCCCTGTTATCCTTCCTGGAAGTCATCCAAAGAACCAGGGTTTATGTTTGTATAGTGCGTTTCTTGCTCCTTTCAAACTGTAAAGATGAACTGGCAATAATTACCCAAGGAGCCTGGCAGCTACCTTATCTCTATAAAACAAACCCTCAAAAGCATGCAGGCTAGAGGCATCAGACAAGCTCCCCCTTTGTTTTCCTCCACTATTCCAGCTCCTGGGCTGCAGAGGAATGAGGAAGGAGAACTAGTCCTTCATATTCCTCAGCTGGAGGGATAGGGGGCTGTGTTCAGCAGCAGCTGTAGCAGGCCAAGTTGCCTGTAGGACTGCCAGGTTCAATTATTTGCTGTCCCCTAACCTCCCGTTTGCTTGCCAGCAGCAGGTGAGCAGAGAGCCAGGCTGAGTGAGCCTCAGGACAGGACAGGTCCATGTGCAGTGCCCAGCAAGGAACTGAATTTTTATTAAGACATAAATTATCTTAAAAATGCCTTCAATCTGTGGACAGCATTTTCTCTACAGTTCTCACTTTTGTTGTTTTGCTTAGGTAGGTATAGATTGAGTTTGTCTGTTCTTTCTCATACACCTTTCTATAGCCTGGTATTCCTTCTTGTATTATAGCTGTAACTGAAGTTAGACAAGCAACAAAACAAAAATAGATGGTTAGATTTTTGTGAGTGACTTGTAAAACAAAAACTGGCAAGAACTGTAAAATAAAGAGGCATTTATATTATTCTTACTGCATATAACTATAAATAATTTAAGTGTAGTAAAGCTCAGAGCATAGATAATTAACACTGAAGGGCCTGTGCATAATTTGTCGTATTTATTGTACTTTATGCATGTTAAATCAATCCAAATTAATCAGAAAATGGAAAAGAATTGAAAATTTGCACTGATTATAGATAAACTGTTGGTAGATTTTTAAGCGTAATTATTTTAAGTGAAGAGCGATTACTAAACGTACCTTTTCCATAGGTAAAAAAATAATCAGTGTTTGCTCAGTATAAAACTACATCATGATTTCTTGTGCCTCTTACTTAGCCTTCAGGTTAAGTTATAACGTATGAATTGCGTCAAAATGACTGTAATTTGTAATTCAAATTCATTTTGCCTTTGCAGATAAAACCATGGGAAGTGATATTCTTAGTTGGAACAACTTATCTTTGAGACTGGTGTCTGTCTGCTTGCTGTGTGCATCGGTTGGAAAGCAATGTCAAATCAGAAATACAATGGCAGACTGCAGTCACCTAAAACTGACTCAAATTCCTTCTGATCTCCCAAACAATATAACTGTTTTGGACATTTCTCATAATCAGCTAAAAAAACTATGTCCTGCAAATTTGACCAAGTACAGCAAGCTGGTTTACTTAAATGCAGGATACAACATCATCTCTAAACTGCAACCAGAACTGTGCAAAAATTTGCCCCTATTGCAAATTTTGGTGCTAGAACATAATCAATTGCATGAGCTCCCTGGTGGAGCATTTGCTTCCTGCACCAACCTTACTGAGCTCAATCTAGGATACAACATAATAGATGTAAAAAATGATCCTTTCAAAACCCTGGAGGTAAGCTAAAAATGCACCTTTTTCTGTAGATAAAGTATATATGAGGATTTTATAGTATGTGTGTACGAAACAGCTGCCTATTTCCATTTGAAAATACCCAGCATATGACCTTTCTCCATCCCTATTCTAAAGAAAAGGCCTAGTGGCTTCTTGTGTTAGAACACACTGGAGTCCCAGCCATCCTTGTGAGGCAATGCTTTCCTTCCCCTTTCCTCTTCTGCATCCAATCAAGGCATCTCTCCATACAGGATCTGTGCTGAAAGAATAGCAGCAGCAGATGAAGCATAGGGTGGAACGGCTGGTCAGGAATCTGAGTTGCATGAGGTCTAAAAATGATAGCTAGCCTAAATTCTGAAGGTCAAGGTATAAACTCTCAGACTTATAAGGCCGATACCTAGGCTAAATGTAGTGTCTCCCAGGGCTTTGGGGACTGAGAGAATAAGAAGGCTTTAGCTGCCTTTGTTTTCCTGCTAGTTCTGATGTGGTTAAATATTCTTTGTGGCATTTATGATGTGGAGGGTCAAGGAAGGGCCTAAGGACAAAAGAATATAGAGACAATGTGTGGGAACTAATTGTCCTACAGTGTTCTAATGAGCACAGCTGTGGTTTTGGGCAAGGCTGAACATTTCTGCCATGCTCAGTATTCTAGTTCAGTTATGTAAAATGCACTTGCTCGCATCACAGGGCTGCTGACTCTCAACTAAGTGTGAAGGACTACAGCCAGCTTTAGTAGTACTATTTGTAGTATTGCAACCAATTTCTCATGAATTAGACAACTGCAATATTTTGATTTTTTTATTACATAAAAAGTTTTATATATATATAATTCTGTTTGCATCTTCTCTGCAGAACTTGAATATTTTGGATCTAACTCATAATCACTTGAAGTCAGCAAATTTAGGATTGCAGCAGCAGCTGAAGAACCTCCGTGAGCTTGTGTTGTATGGCAATCAAATCACTGAGTTAAAAAAGGAGGACCTCAATTTTCTTAGCAACACTTCATTGAATAGTCTTGATTTGTCATCAAATCCCCTGAAAGAGGTAGGAAGTATTTCAACAGAAATTCAACTGGTGTAAGTAAAAAATGGAACTATCCTGACTTATCCCGTATGATTGTATGGCTTATGTTTTATGCATGTAATTTAATCCACCAAGATCAAAGTTAAAACCATTCTATTGTATACAGCATTGCTCCTGACCCTCAACAGTAATACACAATTATTTTCCTGACACTGTTATCAGCAAGAGTAGCTAGCAGGGGTTGGAACTTTTGGGGGGTTGGAACCAGATAGTTTTAAGGTCCTTTCCAACCTGAGCCATTCTATGATTCTACCTCTGTGAACCCTCATCACGTACATTCTATGCAGGTTTTTTTTTTTTTTTTTTTGAAGGTGAACAGCTGAAAAAATCTTCCTAAGTCAGGGAGAAAGTATGATATTATGCAAAGCTAATTAAACAATCTAGATCTCCCTTTCTAGTTATCAGAGAGAAATTTAATTTGTACATGTGGGCTACTCCAGAGAAATAATCATTACAGAAAAGTATATTCACTCTTTACTAAAAAAAAAAAAAAAAAAAAAAAAAAAAGAAAAAAGAGGCATTGTTTGCTCTGCCACCTACATCACTGCTTTCTACCTTGTTCTCTCTGACCCCCTGAGTGTTAAAACACAATTCATTGAAGAGTAATATTAAGTGTTATGGTTCTAAATTGGTTCACCTCTAGGCTTCATGCCTCCCTGTTGCTGGTGCAAACTATAATGAGGCCATGGACTGGCTCAGGTGGGGAAACTCTACAGATTTTTTGGCTTTGTTATCTTGTAGCCAGGCTAATTCCCTGTCTGGTTCACCATATGACCGCATAAATACCCATACTGGCACAAGTGTACAGCGGGTGGATAAGTGGATGGGACTTTCTTTGGCAGAACTACTTTATGCTAGTTTAGCTTGCTCTGAATTTACAGTACTGCTATCTGAAAAGCAGCCTTATGCATTTGGATTGCACTGATAAATGGAGTATTTAATTATTCAGCTGACACCTGAAATCAAGAGGAGGCGCCAGCACTATAATAGAGGCTTGCAATTTATATCATGGAAGGAAGTGTGTAGTATCAGGGTTCATGAATATAGATTTTGTTCAGATGAAGAGATTGGTTTTCTTCTTGGTTAACTGAAGGCCTAAATAACTTTTTTACAACTGTTTTTGCTCTGGTGTATTGGTATCCTTAGCAGAAACCAATAAAAGGAACTTTAAAAGAGATTATCTCTATTTCTATGGTACTTGCAGCAAAAAGGTTTTCACTAGTTGGATATGCAATTGTAATCAACTTTCATCTGGCTAAGAAACCTTTTATTTATTCTAAAATAGTACCACTCAAAATTATGATAATCATATTAGAATTTTAGAACCACTAGCATGTGAAACAGTACTTCAAGGAGTTTGTCTAAACTCAGGTGTGGAAAAAGTTGGGAGTTTTATTCTGTTTGATGATCTCACTTGAATACGCTTCACAAATTTAGGCTTCACAGGTCAAATCTCTTCTGTAATCCTGTTGCTTAGGCCATTTTCTTTTTTTTTTTTTTTTTTTTTTTTTTCCTTTTCTTTTAGTTTCACACAGGATGTTTACGTGCAATTGGAAATCTGTTTGGCCTTATACTGAACAATGTTGAACTTGGTGAAAATCGCACAAAGAAACTTTGTACAGAATTATCAAACACAGCAATTCAGAACCTCTCACTGAGCCATGTGAAGCTTTCACATATTAACAAGACAACTTTCCAGGGACTGCAAGGAACAAATCTCACAGTTTTAAACCTTTCCAAAAATTCTCTCTCTGTGATAGAAGACGGCTCATTTCAGTGGCTTTCACATTTAGAGTACTTAAACCTGAAGGATAACATTATTCAAGTATCTTCACGTTCATTTTATGGATTGTCCAGCATCAAACATCTGAATCTGATAAATTCACTCACTGGGAAAATCGAAGATTTTTCCTTCCGTTGGTTATACCACCTGGAGTACCTTTTAATGGATAATAACAATTTTCCACGAATCACTACTAATATGTTCACAGGTCTGAACAACCTGAAATACCTGAGTCTTTCTAACTGCAACATAAATTTACAAAGAATAACAAATACAACATTTTTATCGCTTGCTAATTCCAGCTTGCAGGTTCTCAACCTCACAAAAACAAGAATCTCTACAATAGAAAGTGGGGCATTTTCCTGCTTGGGACACCTGAAAATTCTTGATCTTGGTCTTAATGAAATTAGTCAAGAGCTTACAGGTCATGAGTTTAAAGGTCTCAGTAACATACAATACATTTATCTTTCCTATAACAAAAACTTGACTTTGCAAAGTGAATCATTCTCTTTTGTTCCAAGCCTTAGAATGCTGATGCTAAGGAAGGTAGGTTGCAGTAATCTGGCAATTTCTCCTTCACCTTTTCATCCTCTACAAAATTTGACTGTCCTGGACATCAGCAATAATAACATAGCAAACATAAAGGAAGACTTGTTTGATGGACTTCACAAGCTTGATATTCTGAATTTGCAGCACAATAACTTAGCTCGACTTTGGAAACACGTAAATCCAGGAGGCCCTGTTCTTTTTTTAAAAGACCTCCCCAACTTGCATATTCTAAATTTGAAATCAAATGGGTTTGATGAGATTCCAGCTCAGGTTTTCAAAGGTCTGTTTCAGTTAAAATATTTGGATTTAGGATCAAATAATCTGAATCTGCTTCCAGCAACTTTATTTGATGACCAAAGCTCTCTGAATTCATTGAACCTTCAGAAAAATCTAATAACCTCAGTTGAAGAAGAAGTGTTTGGCCCAGCTTTCAAGAACTTGAGAAAGCTAGAGATGGATTCCAATCCATTTGATTGCACCTGTGAAAGTATTGCTTGGTTTTCTAGTTGGCTTAATGCGACCCAAGCATATGTACCTGGATTGCAGTCTCAGTATATTTGCAACACTCCGCCTAAGTATCATGGTACTCTGGTGTTGCATTTTGATAGCTCAGCCTGCAAAGACAGCGCTCCATTTAAACTTCTGTTTGTGATCACTACTACGGTTGTGATGCTACTCATTTTTATTGTTCTTCTCATCCATTTTGAAGGGTGGAGAATAGCTTTCTACTGGAACATTTCAGTAAATCGAATACTTGGTTTTAAAGAACTTGACAGACTACAGGAAGAGTATGATTATGATGCTTACATTATTCATGCAAGACACGACAAGAATTGGGTGTTGAAGAATTTCATCTCTCTGGAAAAAAATAAGCAATTTGAAGTTAGGTTTTGTTTAGAAGAACGGGACTTTGAAGCAGGCATATCAGAATTTGAAGCCATAATTAACAGTATAAGAAGGAGCAGGAAGATTATTTTTGTTGTGACTGAGCATCTCTTAAAGGATCCCTGGTGCAAGAAGTGAGTAGAATATAAAACACTGTAAGTAAGGGAAAAAATTCTTAACAGATTTTTAACAAGGTAATCTTTATTTTTGCTATGTAGATCAATTAAAAATGCAATGCAAATTCTACTTTAATGTATCATAATTTTTGAACAGTTACAAAATTAATAAACTTAAGTGCTCTACATGTACACAAGTGGATACTTGAACCTCTGTCAATATCACCTCTGTTGATTGCTTTCCTTAAAATTACGTTTGAAACACAACAACAAGTTTTGTTGGTGAGATCACTAGCATACAAAGATGATTTTCATTTATCTTTAAACAACTCTTTTCATTACTTCTCTGTAGTAGTAGGAAGGAAAAGGCTGTATGATTTAGGTTATATTTTTAAATCGTAATTTTGTCTGTAGTTAAAAAGTAACTAATTTAACATAAGTCATGACACTTTCTTATCACAGAATATATATTAAAACCCGTTTGGCTTTATAAAATCAGGGTCTAATGTGCTAATATGTGAGCTGTCAAAAGAACTGTTTGTCCTTTCTTTCCCCAACATGAAATAAAATGCATTTTTTGTCTTATTTTTGCTTCAGGTTTAAGGTGTATCATGCTGTTCAGCAAGCTATTGAACAAAGTCGGGACTCCATCATATTGGTCTTCCTTCATGACATCCAAGATTACAAGTTGAATCATGCACTTTCCTTGAGAAGAGGAATGTTCAGATCTCGCTGCATCTTGAAGTGGCCAGCCCAGAAAGAAAGAGTCAATGCATTTCATCAGCAATTAGTGATGGCACTTAAATCTAACAGTAAAGCACGGTGACTGATGATAGTCAAACTATCAGCTTTCTATCATTAGAAAACTAGCAAGCTGTCAGTAAAAAATGAAAAAAAAATGTGTCATACTGGAAAAATACAAGAGTCACTAATTTAAATTCAGTTGTCCACAGTGCAATTCACCTGCACCAAGGTGGCATTATTTAAAGTGGACTACAACTGATAGTCATTTCAATCTATGTATCAAAAAGCAGTTGTGAAATGACTGAATTCTGAAAATTCTGAATGACTGATGTCCTAGGGAAAATGTCCATCTGATATAATGTGGAAAAGCCATGGGCTCTCTCCTTTAAAGGGATATGTAAAAGAGAATGCAATAGAAAGTAGAATGGACACTACTATTTGTTTTAAAAACAGAAGGGGTGACTCAGAGAGATTAAACTTGAAAAACTTTCCATATGAAACATAGTAAGTAACATGGAAATTATTTCTATAGTCGAAGCCACTGAAAAGGAATAAACATGACAGAATTATGTATTGCAATTTCTTATACATTAATTTGGCTGTTTCTTAATTCCTTCTTCTGTACTTTTCAGAAGCATGGGGTAGTAGGCAATTGCATAGTATGAAGATACAGATTTACAGGCTAGTACCTTGATCTGGAGAGAACTGAGAATGAGGGAAATGTGCTCTGAAATGATGTTTATCATGTTTGAGACTGCAATTTTATGGAGTGTTTGAGCACAACTTATTGACTCTACACAGTTATTTATCTATTTCTATTAATGTTTAATTGCTCCTTCAGAGGACCTTTCAAACCTTGTCTTCATCAATTTTTAGTACTTGTTTGGTCCTTCATTAGCTGAGGAATATTTTACTTTTTTTTTTTTTTTTTTTCCCTAGCATTTCTCTCCTCAACTTCAATATCATCATTATTCCAAGAATGTTGTTTTACTGCTTTAGATAATATATTTCAGATGGTTCGATAGTTAACATTTTAAGCAGCTTTTCTTGTGATTTGTTACATTCACAGATGAAAAACATTGGGTTTTAATAGGTTTTTGTGTCCCACAATGACAGAAGATAAATGAGAAATATTTAATGAAACAGGTTTTGCATGTGCAGGAAGAGTGAAAGGAGTGTTGACTGCCTTCACCTGCTCAGGATGTCCTGGAGTGAAAACAAAAGGCTTTGTTTACAGGTGAAGTGATAGATGATGATTCCCTAATTGCAGTAATAGGATTATCCCATTGTGATGCTTTCATCTCATCTTTCTGTCCTTTTCAGGCTAAGTGACAAATTCTCTCTTCATGCATAGGCTGTGAAAGTTGAGGAGGCAAGGCGGTGAGGATGGGGTGCCAGGTATGCACCATGTCAACTGTTCTTTCTTTTATTTAATGATTAACGTGAAAGGGTGCCTAGGTTTCCTACATCTGTAATGACAAAAAAAAAAAAAAAAGGGGGGGGGGGGTAGAATTTCTCATTTCACCTCAGTATAAATTGTTTATATTCATATGTATATTAAAAATATTGTAACATTGCAGAGAATGCACAAAGAAATGCTGAGATGAAATGCGATACAAGAGGTCAGATTAAATGATCAAATGGTCTTATTGTGTTAAATGTGTTAATGTGTTAAAAGACCATTAATGTGTTAAAAGACATCATGTCTAATTTCTCAAAAGACACCCTTGTTACTCCAAATGCCCTCCAAATTGGTCTTGGAAAACTGACTAAAAGTGTTATGGATACTTTTGTAATATAGCTAAGAATGCAAACTAAATGTAACTGTTGATGAATGAAAATCATTTTAAATGATAAAAGTATGACAGTGGGTTCTAAAAAGTTATTTTAGTATTTACATTCCGTTTAAAATAATTTACAACAGAAGACATAAAAGGTCGCAGTGAAAATTAAGTTAATGTTAAAAAAAAAAGTACAAAAGGATTTAAGCACAGAACCAATGGTAAAACATCAATATACTTGGCTTATATATGTGTATATATATATAATTTTGTACAAAACTTCCTTGTTTGTCTGGAAGTTTTTTACTTCTGCTCTGCTCCTATACGTATGTTTCTCAGTATTACTGCGAGTAAATAAATGGGTTTACTTAGGGTGAAGAGGTGTAAGTCCTTTCAGGGTTAACAGTATGCATCTGAGATATCTGGCTTCTCGACAATGGGTAGCATCAGACCATACTATGCTAATTTGCTGAGGGGATGAAAATCAAATAAATGAAAAATAGTATCAGACTTGTAGCATCAAAGATATTACCTTGGATTACAGAGGAATCATCTGTATTGAAAGCAGAATATCTAAAGGACTGATGTGAAGTAGAATGCTCAGGTCTGCAGATTTGGGGTGTTTCTGTGCCTGTTTCTGTGGTTCTTGCATGTCGGGGAGAAATGAACAAGTTAGTGACGTTTGGAATAAATAGGTTCTGGGCCAAGATTTAATGCAGGACATGATGTTAAGGCTGCAAGCTCCCAAATGAAGGACACGCAGCTAGGACAAACACATTACCCACCGAAGTGCCTGGGGAGGTTGATTTCACTGTGGCATGGGGAAAGACATTTTGGCAGGGTGGGGAATTAACGGAGACCCTGCTGCCTTTGGGGACCTGTTCCCTGCCGTTTACACCATCACCGCCCTACACCCCCACGCGGCCATGGGGCGGGTAGGCTCGATGGCGGCCTCCAGGCCTCGCTGCTGGGCGGTGCGAGCCCTGCCGGGCTTTGTTTGGCCTAGCAACGACCCAGGGCCGGGCCAGGACCGGGCCAAAGCCGGCCGGGGCCCCTACCGCCCCTGCCGGGCTCACCGCCATGAACCTGGCCCTCGCCAAGCCCCGCCGCCCCCCGTTCGGGCGCGGCCCCGCCGCCCCCCGCGCCCCGGGGGACATGGAGCCCGGGGGCCGTGCGGGCGGCCGGGCGCTGCTCATCACCCTGCCCGACATCGGCGAGGAGGCGGCGGCGGAGGAGAGCGACGCCGAGGAGGGATCCCGCAGCCCGCGGAGCCCCCCGTGAGTGCGAGCCCCGGAGGAACCCGGGGAGGGGGCGGCAGGGGGAGCGCCCCCGGGCCCGGGGGGTGCCCCGGTCCTTCGGTGTGTGCTGGGCGGTGTGGGAGGAGGACGCCCCGTGCCCGGCTTGGGGAGCTCCTGAGTGATAGAGGGTGCGTGTGCCGGGTGGCTCGCTTCGTGGCTGTTTGCTGAACCAAAGTAGAAAGGTTTCCTGGAAAATGTAAAGCAGAATAGCTGCCTAGAGTCTATAATAGTTATACTATTGCATTGGAAGTGCATTTGGTACTTCCCACCTAGAAAAAATACTAATAATGGATGGCTTCCATGTAGCAGAATTTGTATTACACTCCTCAGGCTTTCTCCTGGCAGAGAAACCGTGCTCATCCCCGTGTTCACGGTTGATACAGTAGGTGTGCTAGAAGGTAGGCACCTGTTCGGTGCTTTTGGAAGCAGTTTATGGGCCTGATGTCTGTGAATGCATCTGATTGTGAACCTGCTGATAAGTTTTAGGAACAATGATCTCTTGAAAGGCACTGTCTGTTCTGTTTTGAGGAGGGGAAAAAAGTGTTCATTTTTATTTTTTCTCCTCATGTCTGTTTAAACTGATCTCTCACTGATTTCAAGGAGTGCCTCTAGTGCAACACAAGCAGGGTATAATAATGATTTGATCATCTTCTGATTTATCTGCCTCTTCTGTGGTTTTGTAAGCTTTGAGCACATCATCTCTTAACCTTCTCCCATGACTGAATAGTCCCAGCCTATCCAGCCTTCCTTCTGAAGGCACCCCTCTATTCCCTTAATCACGTTTGTAGCCTTTTTCTTAGTGCTGCCTGTCCTTGAGGTGCAGGGACCAGAACTGCACACAGTATTCTCTTTGGGGATGCAGGAAGGTTTTACGTAGCAGCAAAGTGATTTCAGTACCCTTCCTGGTGTGGACCAACATTTTGTTGGTGGCTTTGGCTGTCACTGTATAGTAAGTCTGTGGTGACTCCAAGATTGCTTTCTGAACTGTACCTGCTAGTCCCAATGTCAGCATCACGTGAAGGGGATGTAGTCTCTTTCTCTCCAAATAACCATTGCCAATGGCTATTTGTAAATAAACACTTTTATACAGGCATTTATACATTTCTTTTAGCAATTAATGAATTGAGATACTGTAATTGTCTGATAGCTAAACTATGTAACTTGTGGGATTAATACAAGAAGGGTAACATCCTCCCTGCTCTGCTGCTTTTATTTCCTCCTACCTCCATCTAAAGTTGTGGGTTTTATTTCAGAATGAATTGTAAGCTCCTTCAGGTTTAACATTTTTCCACATTTGTGTAGAAGAGTAGCCTTTCTGGAGTAGTGGGATTAATGTGGTTTGAGGTGTATTGACAGAGTTCTGTTTAAAATGTATTTGATGCTGTCTATAAACAATATTAGAACCAAGTCAGTGTTTGTCCGTAATTTTCCACTATTTTTATTTTTTTTTAATACCAAAAATAAAGCTGGGTATAATGCTGTCTGAGCTGGTATTCCTGTTAAAGGGCTCTTATTTATATGATTAAAAAAAATAAATGATGACACTCTTAAACTATTTACTTGTATTGGGATGAAGAATAAACCTTTTTACATTAAAACTGGTTGTGTGCAGCAAAATGCTTATTCCAGGTTACTGCTGAAACACTTCTAACTGATATTCCCTCATTATTCTGTAATTATTGTATTTTTGTATGCATGGCGGCACTTCAGATATTTTATTCATAGCAGTCAAGCTTATTCTGATAAGGTATTGTCTGTCTTGAAAAACAACAACACAAACAAACAACAAAAAAACCACAACAACCAACCAAAACCACACACACACACACAAAATGCAAACCAAACCGGAAGGATGTAGAAGGAATAAGATACATCACTTTGACAAGGAAAGTCTATACCTCCACATTAGCATTTTTTAATTAGATGGTTCCACTTAAGCTTGTAGAAGAAGCTTCTCAATTAAATATTGAAAACTTCAGTATACCTTGCCTACAGTTCAGATTTGAATTTGTGAGTTGCAGAATGTAATGTTATGTCCTTGATAGTTGCATGTAGGAAATTTTTGCTTACCTGTACAAAATTCCTTTGTGACAAGTTTTGTTGGTGTTTAAAATGTTTGAGAAGACATTGTCAATGAATACTGCACTATCATTAATAGCAATTTAACTAGGAGTGATTGGTTAATAATAATTAAAAAATCCATATTTTACTTTTTTTTTTTCTTTAGTTGCTGACAAGTCAATAACAATCGAAATTACTGAGAGCAAAATAGAGAAAATCTGGCACTGATTTCTTCCTGTCTTTCCTGGGTACTCTAAATATTTCAGTCTCTCAATTTTCTCAGCTCTGCAATGACGATAATTAGTCCTAGTACAGTGTAGGGCTAAACCATAGCAGTAGTTTATAGGATTTTATACTTACTGTTTATTTACATATTGATTTCATATCCTTCTAATCCCATTGAAGGAGCAGTAATAGATTTTTTTTTTTTTTAAAGGAGAAAAGTCCACCTGCACTACTGTTGTTTTGTGAAAAACAAACAAACAAAAAAAGCTATATAAGGTCACAATATCCTTAGAAGGATGATGTGATGCCTTATGCTACACTTACCACAGCATGTTGGTGAAACCAAGATACATTGATTCCGTTTTTTAAGAAACGTGATTATTGGTAACCAAAGACATCGTGATAACTATGGGAGATAACAGCTATTAGATGATCTAAAGATAAATCAGACAAGGTTTTAGTTATGTTATTTAGGAATGGATAGTATTTTGTAGAAATTGCTTGAACTGCTCTGCATGTTTCAGGACAGTTCTCATGCCTGGAAAACCTGTCTGTGAATGTGGTACAAGAAAGGTAGCTTTATCTGTGATGTAAAAATGTCACTGTCTACTGCCAGATATTTTGTTTCTCAGTAGCTCAAGATTTGGCCTTCAAAATGATGACCTTTGAAAGCACAGGTGTAGGCAAGTTGATGAGCTGCAGAAGAGAATGGAAACTCTGCTTCCCTGTCTCACATTTTAACCATTAATAGGGATAGATCCCTTTCATGCTGTAATACACATTAACCTATACAGAGCACTGTAGCATTACTTTGCTTCTCACTGCAGTTGTTGTACTGATCTAAGTGTAAATGCAATGATGTGGTGTTTTGCCTCGGTCATTTTTTTCATTGCAAATAAGTGTGAAAGAGCTCAGAGGTATTATTAATTTTACATGATACTACTGGTCAGGATTTCAGTATTCTTCTAGATGGATGGAACTAAAAGTAATTTTTTGTGTTTCCTAGTATTTTATGTAATTATAGTTTCTTGGAGTTTATTATAGTTTCTATAGTTTCTAATTATAGTTTCTATAGTTTCTTCTTAATTAAAGTTTCTTTCTCCTGCATTTTCCAGCAAGTAGCTAGTCAGAGAATAAATGCCAAAAATGCTAAAAGCAAAGAATGCCAGTTTTCTTCAAAGTGCTTCTATTGCTTTCAGATGCCTGGAACCTACCTATTACCTTTAATAATATGCTCTGTTGTTTAGAAGAGACAAGAGTGTTATGCTTACAAATAGGTGCTCTTTTTTTTCTGAGCCAGCACTCCATGAGTGCGATCACGAGTGTCAGTGATGGAAAGCAAAAGAAGAAGAGCCCAGGGCTGTTACTATTATTTACTGGCAGCATTCCTGCATTGTCAGGTGGGAGATGCTGCTGAGGTGTGTGGAAGCTGGGATCAACAGGAAGGGAGTGATGTTGAATGGCAGGGAGAATAGGCTGATTTGGGAAACTGAAAAACTTTGTTGTTTCTAAGTGTTTGGCTGTAGCAGGTTTGACAATTTTCTTTGGTGTTTTTAGCTTGCTGGTGGTCAAGACGCATTTTTACTTTACAGAAAGTGACTGTGAGCACGACGGATTTGTCGTAGATAGACAGCAGGAGGCTATCCATCATCCCTCTGCTCTGGCCAATAGACCTCTATTTCAGCATAGATACATAATGAGCAGTTGTGTTTTAAAATGGATCAAATGTGCTTTTTAATGCTTCCTGATAAGAAAGAAATGGTGTCTTTGGTCCCAGAGGAAAGAGAAAGGTGCTTTGTGTACCTTAGCATATACAGACTAAGGTCTCCCCACGCTTGCGTTGCTTGCATACCGCTGCGTACTGTAGAGCTGTTTCCATGCTCTTCTGTCGTCTGCATGACAAAGAGTCTGTTATAAGAAAAAAACATCAACTGAGTTTTCAAATGTACATGAGTAATAAGAAGACACGGGGAAAGTCTTGTGGACCATTTCCAAGTGTTTTGTTAGGCTGCTACTCTCTCCCTGCCTCTGTTCACAGACACTTGATCCTTCAGCAGTAAATGCCTCCTATCAGATCTAAAGAAATAAAACACCTTCTCTAAGATGCTAATTAGCATTCTTTATTATTGTAGTTAATTAAGATGATAGTATTTTTCTTAATGTTAATTCATAATTTATATTAAAAAGTTTACTTCCATAAATAAAAGCAGTACTTAATATACATATTTTGCTCTCAAAATTTATTTTCTGGAACCAAGTATTATACTTGTGTTTTCATTTTCATGGTGAACCAATATTTGAAATATAAAATATATGTATTTATAAAACACTCACCAAGCTCATGCCATGTTAAAGGCTTTATAATTTTGAAATGCATTCAAAATTTGTAGAAGAATAAAATGAGTGTAGTGTATGCAGATAGTTTTAAGAACCAAGCCTAGTTTTAAAATCAGAAGAGCATGTTGTTTCTCTAGCTTATGAAGACAGGAGCAGGGTGCCACAAAGGTCATAGTTGCAAGAGCCTTAAATCTATTTCAGGTTTCAGTGTGAAAATGCCTAATACTAAGCAGTCCACCTAGGTGGATGGATGTAGTACTGCTGTCCACTTAAGACAGTGTTGTACGTACAGGGTGCTATTCTTATGAGAGCATTAAAAATTATGTCCAGTTTTACCTTATTCCACCCCTTTAGAAGTAGCCCTGAAGGATACTATATGTATGCTGCTGTTTGTGTTGTCTGTGGTTTTAAAGAAGTTACATCCTCTGCCATTCACTCCAGATACAATGTCAAATGAAAACTCTATCCCTAGGGCAAGTAGGTCTTGGGTAAAACAGGTGCAGCTACTGGATGCTGCGTGTAGGAGGCTGTTGTGAAGGGCAAACAGCTTACAGATGGTCATGCTGGGAAGCCCCGAGGAACGAACCTCTGTGCTTTGGGATTTGGGTTCTGAGAGAACCTTCTGCCACCTGCAAGCAGAGAGGAAGGGTGATTTGGAGCCGCAGGGGGGCCCTTAACATGCTGCTGGCCAAGACTTTTTTATTTTTATTTTATTTTATTTTTTTTCCTGTAGACTCCCTCATAGCTGTTATGCAGCTCCCCAAAGCTGAGACATAAGATCTAATCACTGCCTTCTTGGAAGCCATTTGCCTACATCACCATTGCAAGCCATCGCAGAATCACATCCTGGTTAGGATGTATATTGATCAGCTGTGTCACACTGATGAGAGATGATATTCCTCTGGCAAAATCTTTCAAGATACCTCATCTTTGGAGATGAAGGCAGTATATTCCAAAGCTATCTTCCTTTTGAATTAGGTGTGAATTTCATCATTATTTAGGAAAAGATTCTTAGCTTCACATGAAGGTAATTTGCATTGGGGCAGATTATATTAATTTGGTCTGGTCAAAAAGATTGCTACCTGAAAAATCACTAAAAGTTCAATTGTTGGAACACTCCTGGAAAAGTCTAATTATCAAAGCATCAGTAAGTCATATATAGGTTCAAAGATACTAAGTGCCATTTCTGCAAAATTGGCTGTTATGATAAAAGGCTAACAGAAGGAAAAATTCTGATAAAGATCCTTATTTTCAAACTTCAAATAAAGTCAGTACTTTCTTGAACAAAGAGGAAAGCACAGAAATGCTCATTAATAGATAAGAGAGCAAAATAAACATCATCTCTGGGTCTGAAGTGATGCTTATCATTCTGTCACTTTTCATGCTGCATTTTGCTAGCTGTCAAGTCTTCACAGCCTCCAGCATTTTCAGTAGTAATAATAAAGATACTGTGTTGCTGGAAGGTTAAAAGTAAATATTTGCTATATCGCATTCCAAGGCAGATTTTTTCTCCATTATTAAGCCATGTCATCTCTAAGCAAAGAGGCAAGACAGATGTTATAGCTATCTTAAAACAATTTTCTGTGGTTGGCTAGATGAAAGATGTATGAAATTTCTTTTGATTCTGCCTCTTTCTCTATGCATCCATTGAAGTTACCTCAGCTGAACTATTTCAAGAATGACTTTTCAAGAATTGCTGCAATTGTCTTAACTATGATTAAGCTGAAGAGTAGTGAGTATAAGCAGGAACAGGCATGGTTGTCACATACCTTCATTTCCTTTGCGTTACTCCAGTGAGTAACTAAAAGCAGAACCAAACTGAATGTTCCAGCAATTCTAAGGGTCACGGGGCCTGTCTCATAAAAATGTCCAGACAGCTGAAGGAAGAATTTGGCACTGTCATAAAGTGTCCTGAGCCCTGACTGCTGTTGGTACAGCTCAGTCTTCAGACACACCTCCTCTAGGATCTGCTAATGATGTTCAATATTGTCTGTTGCACTTGGCAGTTTGTGGTCACTGAACTTGTTACAAGAGGGTAAAAATGCTTTTCTGAAAGGTCCTTTGAGTCTATTTAAAAACAAACAGCAACAAAACCCCCAGTTAAATCTGTCTTGTCAAGCAGCACAGGAAAAGTGTGTCGTGGTCAAGTGCAACCAAGTTAGATGGATGGCTGCCTCACCTAGAGGGAGAAGGGTGCGTGTATGTCCAATGAACTTTGTACTTCCTGTGGTATAAATGTTCAACTCAGCTGCTGCATTGCATGCCTGGAATATCGTTCATCATTCAGAAGGAAGCTGGGTCACGTTTGTTTCTTCCCTGCTCCACGGGTGGAGCAGCGTTAGCTGGGGGAGATGCAGGAGGGCCCGTTTGTGCAGCGACGATGAAGCAGCGTGCTGATTGCAATGAAGTTTGTGCATTCTGCTCTGTGAACATGACAGTGACCGTGAGTGGTCTATTCACTTCCAGGAAGCTGCTCCTTGAAGGGGCTCTGTGTAACCCTTTAGAGAGGAATATGTAAGCAGGCTGGGTTTGTGGAGTAGCAAGTATAGCTTCCATTTATTTTTTCACTTCAAAGAAAGAGAAGAAACAGGCTCCAGTGGTGATTGACCCAAATCAGTGTAAGAAGGGATGGTGTGATTGCAAAATCACTTCATTCCAATAACTATATTTATGTTAAAGGGGGCTTGTATTTTGATTTTTGTATTCTCATATCAATGTTTTCTATAAATCTGTCATACACCTAATAGTTATCTCTTGGTTATACAGACTGTGTGGGATGGAGCAACCAGCAGAAGGTAAAAATATAAATGACATGAATTGTATCAGGTAATACGAGGAAGCATGTGATGTTGTGAGAGTATGATGGATTTAATATATTTATGTTTGTTACAAATCACACTTGCAGAATAGAACGGAGCATGTAAGGGAGATGGGGGATCTGAGAAAATGAATTCTTTAAGACAATGAGGTGGCATGTTCATTAGAGATATTATATTATTATATGTTGTCCAGAATGTGATCGTGTATAGGAAATACTTCCATTAGATGTTGAGGGTAAAAAATATTATTTTACCCATCTGGTAGCGAGATCTGATGAGCATGCATGATAGTAAAATTAGTAGATTTTTTCTCTGTTCATTGATTTCTCTAAACTCTGAACACTTTTTGGCATCTCCTTTCGTAACATTCTCTGCTTCCAAATTAAGGTAATAATAATAATGTACTCCTCAATTTCTTATCTGCACATTTATCATTGTCTTGGTGGGGAGGGAGGGAGGAAAGGCTTGGCTTAGAGAAATGCAGCGCGGGGCGGGCCGGGGGGCGGTGCGAAGACCTCGGGGAGGGGGGCGGGGTGCTGCCGAGCCGTGCCGAGCCGTGCTAAGCCGTGCCCAGCCCCATGAGCAGGGCCAGGGGCGCTGACCCGCGGGGGCTCCTCGTCGTGGGGTGAGTGAGGGGGCCGTGGGGAGGCTGGGTGTTGCAGCTGGGAGATGAACGCCGCTGCCTGCTGAGGCTCCCGGGGTGTGTGCGGCTGCGGGGATATCAGGGAGGGCCGGGGAGCTGTCAGGAGCCGGCTGCTGCTGGTCCCAGAGCTGGGGAAAGGTGCTGTGAGGGGGTCTGGGGGCTTTCTGCAGTCAGTTCCTGGCTCGGCTTCTGGTGTCATGTGCTCCCCAGGGTAACACGGGTGCGTGCAGCGCAGTGATGCAGCAGGAGGGCTTTCTTGCTGCACCTTGCGCCCCGCGCTATGCCATCTATATGCGTCTTTTCACAGAGATGTTATTGGTGGTATTTCTTGTTTTGTGCATCTCTAGCTTCAGGTTGCCTTTGAAACCACCAGAAAAGCACTTATAGATCCAGGAGATTTGGGCAGTGGGGCTCCTAAAAGACTTTCCAGTAAATGAAGCAGCCGGGATGCAAGAGGGGTTTCTTGCCTGGGCAGGTCAATACATCAGGAAACACACGGCTCCCTCCCTCCACTGGTGTTTCACAGGGGTCTGTGCTCGGCCACAGGCAATTCAAGCTAGCTGACCACGTAAAGGGGTGAGCAGTGACGTGAAAAGGCTGACAGTGACCCAAAGCAGTTGTGCCGGGATGAGGCAGGAAGGTCAGAGCAAGCTCACAGAGATGCTTTCCATTGCTGTTGTCCCAGCCTCCAAGGATTTGCAAGTCAGGGTGTTGGTTCCCTAAAGTTCAAACGTGTGGTGAGTTTCTGGAGGCTTATTAGCCAAGACATAGGAGTAGGATGATGTGTGATGTTGTTTGTTTGAGTGGGTAGTTGGATTTTGAGGTCTGTATCTTTGTAGTCTGTGTAGATGCAAGACAAATACAAGGGCTAGGAGGAAGGCTGAGGAATCCCAAATGTTGCAGGACCAGCGCATAGTTCTTGGTTAAAGAAATCGAGAGAACTCGTAAACTGTGAGCTGTTTCCTTACAGTTACTCATTCACAAATGTACTTTGATGCAATCATGCTGCTATTCATGGTTATGACCTTAGGATTTTATGGGATGAAAATAGGTAGTTTTGCAGGTGAAGTAATCTGTTACTCTAAAAGTGTTTCTGAGCAACATTTTGACACATCTAATACATTTTGAAGAGGTGGGTTTAGGTTATTAAGGATGGAATTTAGTGGAATTACAAAAATGTATAACTATTAACAGTGTCAGCTAAAAGTCTTTCCCTCTTTTAAAAGGTATTCTTTTAAGACTAGTAATAAAAATGGAGATAGTCCTGCTCCTTACTGCATTTTACTATTCATTACTGTGGTTTGAAAGAGATGGTTTCAAAATTTGAACATGTTTTCAGGTATTTAGAGAACTAAAAAGGACAGGTTCTAGAATTTATTATTATTATTATTATTATGCTGCAAAGGCATAATAATTGAAAGCCTTTGACTTTGTATTGAGAATATGCCCGTGTTTCTTGATGCTGTACTAACATCTCAGTTCACTTAAACAGAACAGCCACGGTGAGTGTTCATAGTCTTAGTTAATACCATTGTTTGCTTGGCACCATATATGTAACTTTTTATGCAGATGTACATCTGAGAAAACTGGCTTTGGGGTGATGGTCAAGCAGAAACACAGTTAAGTAATCACTGTATGGACAATTGTTATTTTGTGCCTTTGCTCTGTTCCGGGAGTAGTGAGGTGCTGCTGCTTCATTGCAAATGAAGTATTTACATGTGCTTCATTGCAAAGTCTAAAGTGCAAAATTGAAGTAGAATGCATGTGGAGTAAAATAAGTCTCAAATTACATGTAAATAAGGTAAAATAAAAGCTATTTTAAAACAAGATAGTTTCAAGCAAATGTTTATCTACAATGAATAGGATTGTCACCTGGACATGGCCCTGGGCAAGTGGTACCTACATGATCTCCAGAGGTCCACCTCAACCATTCTGTGATTGAAAAATTCAACAGAGTTGCTGTTGTCTTTCTGCAGTGGAGGTGTGAGTTTACATTATTTTTTTTGTTATTATTATTTTTATTTTTTTTTGTAGGAAGGGACTGTTCAGAAGTTCCACAAATCAGTGTCTTTCAGGAAAAAGTGGAGAATCTCTTCCAGCAGTTTTTGAGAGAAATGTGCAGGAAGCCATCAATAACTACACTTGGTATGCATTAACTTCTGAACAAGTACTTCATTAATGGACTCTTGGTTTAAATATTTACTTCAAGATTGGTATTAATTTTCACCAGTCACCATGCTTTTAGTCATTCTCATGGATGACAGTTATAAAGTAAGGAATTTGACTTCTGAAAGTATTTGAATTCACAAGTAAACCAGCAGTTTAATCAGCTGAGATTCTAAATTCAGGATTCTAAATATTAGTCTTATTTATTTATTTTTGTAAGAGTAAGAATTTAGGGTATTAATTGACCAGAACCATTATTTCATTATTTAGTGGGCTTGGATTTTACTCCTGTTTTTTTTTTATTTTTATTTTTATTTTTATTTTATTTTTATTTTTTTTTTTTTTTTTTTACGGGCTTGCATATTTTTAGAGCATAATGAAGGGCAGAAATTAAGCCTGGAAGGGAAGTCAGACTTGATGGTTAAATGCAAATGACTCTAACCAGCTTTGCAGGTCAGTTAACTTTCAAGAAATTTCATTCCAGTTCACATTGGTTAGGATTTCCAGGCCCACGTGTGTGACTGCCCTGGCTTTTGCTGCATCCCAGGGCTGGTGGTGGCTCGCAGGTACCAACTTGGCTTTCTGAGAAGCTGCAATCCCAGACCTCACATTTTAAAGTCTACTATGTCTAACAGAATAAAAGCCACTTTGTATGGATATCTAGCTTCATGCTAATTGAAACATTTGGAGAGACTTAATGCTTGGTTTTGCATCATTTTCTCGTGATAGCTTCTAATGGAGTTAAAGAGGGCTTATGTTATCTTTAACATGTAGTTTTTGTGTGCCCATTAACTGTACTGAAGAAAACAAAATAATTGTTACAGGTGGAAATGTAGGTACATCTATGTGTATGTATGCATGTACTGGAATATCTGTGCATGTTCTAGAGTGTCATTATGGTTACAATGGCATACATAAATACAAATGCATAATACAGTAGAAGAAATTGCCTTTAAAGCACTAACTGGTACCAATAGAAGCATGTACCCATTGCACTGTACTTAAAAGCATTCACTTATAACTCTTTACATTGGCTCTAACAGCATGTCCTGAAAGTCATGCACCCAACAGGAATATGTACCACTGTCCATTTATGGGATCAGTTGCTTTATTTTTAAAATATTTATATGGAAAACCATGTAATTCTTCACTTTAATTTGTCTTTTCACAGTGAAACGCTTTCATCGCTTTCATCCAGTGGTCATACAACACCCACAGACTTGAATAATTCTTGGTCTGGAATAAAAAGCTGTACTACCGGGTTATCTACTGAAAGAAGTTCTGTTTACTCCTGGAGGGATGATGTATGTCACAGAAGTTTTTACAGTATACTTTAAATATTCTTAGAGAGATCTTTTTTTTTTTTTTTTTTTTTTTTTTCAGAAAATGGACATGCAGCACGTTCTATTAGAAGAGTTAATTGCTTTCAACCGTAACAGCCTTCTGATTAAGTATATCAATTGAATATTAAAAAAAAAAGTTTGAAAATTGATAATCAGGGCAGTTGATATATTCTTAAAAAATGAAGAGGTTATGCCACCTACCTCTTCTTTTTGTACTGCAGCATATGAACTAAGTCCAAAGCAGGTGGTCTGAAGATCCATTTGTCCTGTTCTTCAAATACTGTTTTTTAATATCAATATATGTGCTTACTGGCAACTATTATTTATATTACCTTTAGGAATTTGATAAAGCCAACACACAGAGAGTGCAACAGCTATTTTGGGATATTGATGAAATGCTGTTTGAAGGAAAAGTGACTTCCCAAACTCAGAGCCTGCAGGCAGAATGTGCAGACTGGGTTGAGCGGTCTCTTCATTTAAGGTAAGGAAATTTCTTGCTGGTACTCGTTTTAACCATTTATCACTCTAATTTGATTTTTTTGGGCTATCCTCATATGAACTGCTCTTGATGTATTGTATTATGAACACTTCTGCAATCAAATGTGGATCTCTGGGACTGAGCCATGCCATTGTTAAACAGTAATTCTAGGGGGTGGTGCACCAAGCAGTCAATGTTCTTTATTCTGATTAATACAATGATTGCAAGCAAAGACATTTTAGCAGGATGTAAAGAGAAAATAATAATGGACAATTTTCATAATGACTTTTTCTACTTAAAGAATACATCTTATAAAGAAACATTTGTTTTTACTGTAAGTGAAAGCATACTGTGAAATCCCGAGAAATTTAGTGCTAATTATTTTATTGATTATTCTGAAAAGAAATAAAAAATGAAGGCAACCACATGCTTCAAATATGCTGCACGTAGGCTATGTACACCAGTGTGAAACAATGTTTGATATTAGCCCAGCAACACCTAGTTGAACAGATACAAGGATGCATGTATGATTAATGAGAATTGTTTTGCATAGATGTTAAAAAATTTCCAGGTAGGGGCAATGACTGCTTCTTACAGTACAGAGGACAGAAGTCAATGCTGCACTGCTGTAGACTGTTCCTGCCTTCATAAATGACAGCATGTCATTCTTAGGGAGGTTTGATGTCTTTTGGCTGTTCTAGACATAGACCTTCATGTGCCTATATTCTAGTTAATAATTTTTTAACACTGTTAAAATGAGTTTTTCAATAACAGTGATGTTTTTAATGCTTTTATATGTGTTTACTAGTCATAAGCCTCTACAAATTAAACTGAAGTCTACTAAGAAAGCTTGTCACACTTTCTTAGGAATAAGAGAAACTTACAAAGTGAATCTGAGGCAATTTTCACTAGCATATAATCTATGTTTTCCCTTTTATAGGTGCTGTAAAAGGGAATAAACATTAATAAAGTGTAGTTATGAATAAACATCCATAAAATGCAGAACGATTTTTTTTATTTCATCCACCTGTATAGCAATCTGATAAGTTTGACTTTATTTGCTCTTAAAAGCTGCATGCTAGCATCTCCTCTTCATAAACGTGTTTAACTTTAATGACTTAAATACTGGGCAGTGTATTGTATGGCTGCTCCATACTGTGTTTATTCAAAGCAATTTTAATTGTTATGCTTTTGCGTTGCCTACTGTTTACAGATATTTGTATTTTTGATATTTGCACCTGCAGTAGATTTCCATCTAAGATCTCTCTCTCTCTCACTCCTCTTTTTTCCCCAGAGTTATAGGAAAGCAGCTCCTGTCACCAAACGACGAAGGCGTTCAGCATTTTGAGAGCCCAAGTGATAGCTCTGTGAATACTAAGTGTTTACCTGGCCTCCGTGAATGTACTGTTAATATAAAAGAGTATGTTAAGTTTTTTTCTTGTTTCATTTTGATCTTCTCTTTTCAGAAATTTGTACAAATATTACTTTTATATTACTGAAGCATTTCAGTATAATTAAATATGCACTTTCTACTTTCCTTGAGTATTTAATTATCATTTTGTCGATATTTTTTCAGACTCTGCATTTCAGGCTCTAAACTGATTCCGACAGCACCTCCAGTACACAAATCACTAGATTTAGTTTCTACTATGATTTCTGCCTCTGACTCATCCATGTATTCATTCCTGGAAGAAGAAATCTACGATGCGGATGGAAAAATAGAAGAATATCTTGCATTTGACAACAATGAACTGTAAATAACAGATATATGCATTTTTGAATATCATGAAAAATTGTCACTGAGTTTGGTCAGGGTTCATAAAATAGGTTTCTCTTCTGTAAAATATGGTTCCTTCTGGACTTGTATTCAGTAGCAGAATGGTCAAAGCACTCACTGGGCATGTGGAAGATAAGCTATGTTGTCTTTCTAGTGGTTTAAAACTCACATCTCCCCTGTCAGAGGAATATGCCTTAACCACTAGTTGTTTTGAGGTATTTTGTGCATGGAGATTCAATAAAGTGACTAATTTTGAGACAGGGAATAGAATGAAGGAATCCCCTTTCTGCAGGTGAGTGCCTTGACATACCAGGTTGCTTAGAGTCTTTGCACTGGATGTGTTTTCAGTCTGCCTTAATGAATCTTAAATCCTTTTTGTGCAGCGTAGAACATCTTTACAAGAAGAGGCATAGGATACAGCCAGCATTTAGAGCATTCTCTTGAGTGATGAGTAATGCAAGTGTCTTCTCAAAAATGCAACCAAGTTTTCCTGTGACCTGCCCAGTTGAATTTTCAAGCAAGAAGGCAAATGGGTAGAAGAAAGACTGTAACAGTCTGTTTTCTAAAAGGCCTTTGTGATTGGGAACCTTTAGTAGGGTACAAAGCATAACTTTTTGTGCTCAAGCACATATAAGTGTAAATATATATATAATATTATATAGGTTAAAACTTTCCTCCTGGGAAGTGCATTAGAAGACCAAATTAGGAGGTGTTGCTACACCATAATTCCATATGTAGATAGGAAGAAAAAAAAGTAACTATCCATACAGCAGAGGAAAGGAAAGAGGTCATGGGCTCTGGTACTCATGTGAGGCAGCAGAAATCCTTTAAAGTTGTTTGGTTTTGATCACTAGTGGAGTGCTGTAGATACATCAGGTCCTGTCTACCTGTATATAAAAGAAATATTTTGTGTGACGGTCCTCCTACCAAATGCAACAGGCAATAGTTCCTTTATAATAAAAGGCATAGGATTTAGTCTCTAATGACTAAGTGTCTTCCTTTTAGAGTTGTTTCTTCTAGAGCTGCATTTCTTTCTGTTGTAATACCTTGACTTTTTAATATATTATTATTCACTTGCAAGCAAAAGAATTAGAAAGCATGGTATATATTCGATTGGTACTGTTTGCATAGGTGATTAGTATGTTTGATTATTTTTTTTTTTTGTGATCTACATCTGACTGTTTTCTTCCGTATATATGTTTCTATTTATTGAATGTGTTAAAGAAAAGAAAATAGTCAAAATCCTCGGTAATTTGTTTCAATTGGCTTCATTTATTAGTGATGAGAGTTTGGAACAAAAGAGTACACATCTTGCTGAGAAGAGGAGTAAGCGTGGCATTCCCCCTGTTTCTCCCAATGCCTGTATCAAAGATGTTGTGGCTTCTGAAGTATTTGATCATATCTGGAGCAATGTAATTGGAATACTGGGGGAACTGATTAAAAAAAAATGGGAAACCAATATCACAGGTATATGATATTTTTAGATGTGCTGTTGATACAATTTAACTTGACAAAAATATTTTTCCCTTAAATAAAGCTTGGGAAATCTGAGTATTTTAAGATAGCCATGTTTGTAGTACAGCATTATAATGTATGTAATGCTTTACTAGAACCCACCGCACAAATGCACCTAACAAAATAATAAATAAAAAACCTACTATTTTTCAGTGAACTTTGCTTTAGAAGTGTTTTTTAAAAAGAGGCACAATATTAACCAAAATAACTCAATTTCTGGAGACCAAGTGTTGTTGTTGGTTGGTTGGTTGGTTGGTTTTAAATCATAATCACCAACTGGCACAGTTAGAAGGGGATCACTGACAACATGGTCTGAATCTGGGACCTAAGAATAAAGTCTTCTAATCCTAAGTGTTTGAGCTTTGTTAATAAAAAGAATCCTTAGGTAGTCAGATTGTTACAGAGAGAGAGACAGCCTTGCTGACAGTGCAGGAGTTCAAGAGTTTGATGTGGGATGAAGAAATGGTGATGAGCATATATATATTTATATATAAAATTCATATTATATAATATATATATATTTACCTTTGGAGTACTAACAGACTGTGGTCAAGAAAAGCAAAAGCTAGGAATACTGAGTAGAAGTGAAACTATTCCTCAGTGCACATACGTTATCATTAGAGGCTGAGGGAGATTTTACTTCTTCTTTCAATATACTTTAAAAGGACCATAGCAGAAGAATATCTGGGCATAAGCACTGGAAATTGCACTCGGCCTCAAATTTAAGTCTAAAAAAAAATAAGAGATGGCAGAATTTCTCAGAATACTTTCAGCACCTGAACTTAATGTTGCATGTGTTAAGTGAAGTAGAAAAGGGTTTTTCGCACCACAAGTCTGTTTTTTAGCTTAATGTTATAGTTTGGAGAGGACAGCGTAGTTCCTTTGTCTTTATGAAGGGCATCACCTTGTTGCAAATCCATAGCTTACCAGCCAGAGGGGTTGGACTAGATGATCTCTTGAGATCCCTTCCAACCTCAGCCATTCTGTGATTCTGTGATTTGAGTTTATAATAGGAATAAGATGATGATGTATACCCCCCTCCTGCAAAAAAAAGTATTTAGCTGCTGATAGAAAAGTATAGATGCTATAAACTATTCCTTTTCTGTCAGTAATTTTTTTTTCTGCTTAAAAAAAATCTTAGGAAATTTTAAAATAAAATTCTAAGACTCTTTAGAAGTTCTTTTTAAAAATAACAACAACAATAACAACAAAAACAAACGAACTTTATCCTTATAGATCAGCTTGTTCCTCATTGTCAGAGAAATCATAAACAAATAGGAAATGTTTTCAAAAAAAAACCATCATTTATGGTAGATTTTAAAATATCAGGGCAACTTAAATATTATGGAAACTTAAGAAATTATTTACCATGAAGTTTCATATCGCTAGGGTCAACACATTCTGTCTTTTAAAATATAAAATGGCTCTTATTCCCTCTGTTTTTCTTTCTTTTTTTTTTTTTCTTTGTTTCTTTTTGCTGTTGTACAGAGAAGGACAAACAGGTGGAGAAACTGAAAGCTGTTACATGTAAACTGCCACTTTTGCCTGTTGGTCGAGTTACAGCAGATGCTGGCAGTGTCCCCCTTTCCAGAGGCTCTGAAGCACGAGGTGTATCTTTTGGACCTCACTCTGTTTCATCACTGCAGGTAAAAATAACCTCAAGCAGCATTCTGGGAAGTTCATTAAAGTACTTCTCTCCCATTATTGCTTGTTACTATTTTGTGGTTCCTAAGGGCACCATTACCACTAAGATATTGCTGAAGTTGATTTGGAATTATTATCTTATTTATTTTTCTTTTCAAATTGTATTTTGTAAAAGTCTGTATTCCCTCTTGAGAAAACAATTCTGCTTTTATTGTGGTTGAGTCTTATGCTCTTTGTAGAATTAAAATAACAAATTCAATTTCCTCCCGGACCTGAAAGGATGTGAAACCGCAGCTTCAGTTGCTGTACTCAAAACCCTGTGTGTTTCAGACTCACTCCTTTTCTTTTCCTTTGCTTCTTTCAAATGAGGACTTTGCAGTACATCACAGTGTTGGCACTAGAGCATACCTGTCTTCATGGAAGCTTGTATATGTATTGATAAAATACTTTTTTTGTTGTAGTTGTTCTGCTTTCTGTCTCCTACCTTGTCCCTTTGCTCCTGTTTTGCACATTTTTGTTCTTTTCCACCACTATTTTTGTGGCTTTTTCCCTTTTCCCTTTCCTTTTTCTTTCTGTCTGTGCATTCAATGCAAGCAATTTCATTTCTATTCCATCTGATCTTTTTCAACACTTGTTAGGTAACAAGAAACACAGAAGAGATTGCACAGCACATGCCCCATTGGCATGCTTGGCTCTGTAGTGGTCCCAGCAGCCAAAAAAAGTATAAGTAATAAGCTCAGATAAGTAATGCTCACACTCAGTGCCCCAGAGTTGGACTGTGCTGAGGGAAAATGGAAAGTCTGAGAACTGAATTCCAGTTTCAACTGAAGTTTATATTGCAAATTAAATTTCAGTTCCATAACTAATTTCCCCAACTTTTGTTTGTAAGATTTTTTTGAAATAAGCAAAATGACGTATTTGCTTCACCTACTACTTGAATTCTATCAAACCTTCTTAACAGAAGCTTCTCTAAATAAACAAGTAAAATATCATTTAAGTATGTGCTTCTTGAGATCTTCCCTCAAAAAAGAAAATTTAATGCATATTTGTTGCTTTTACTAGGTTCACCGTTTCTCTGGCAATTTCTGTAGTGATTTGAATGGTGTGATGACAATTCAAGCAAAACCACTCCAACAGAGGCGCATTCCCACAGCAGAAAAAATACAGTAAGTGTTGGTATGAAAATTTCTAAAATGCAGCATAATTCAAATAACATGAAAGATGTTTTGCAGTTCTAAAAATGCATCCATCTTTGTGTGCATCACCATTGTGACAACGTTAAGATTTTCAGAGGGTTACAATGATACTCAAGAATACAATACTTTTACCTTTTTCTCCCATCTTTCTCATTCTCCTTTCTTTTTTCCTAGGAATGAGCAAGACAAACCACACAAGAATGGCTCCAGTGCTCCAAATTCAGTGTGCACTAGACTGGGGAGAATTGCTGATAACTCTGTTCTCTCATCATCTCGGGTACTGCTGGCATCTTCTATGAAGCTACCAAGCCATTGTAGGTTACCTTCTCTCACTTCTGACCAACTCTCCTCAAAAGCTCCTAATATGTACAATGATGAAATCCTTAGGGGGACTAAATTGTGAGTTTTTTCATTTTATTTTTTGCTTTCCTCAGAACTTTACTGAACCTTTACCAGTGAAGGATTTAGCAAAAACCTTGAGAACTAGCACAAGATTTATTATTGATACTAGAATTCAGAGAGGAAAAATATAGCACGCAGAACTGTGTTTTTTGAGGAGGGGCACTTTGTTTTATTTTTTGTTTCTGTGTTAAGTGCTGTTAATTTCTGTAGCTGAGCTCTATTAAGAAATGAACTGTGTAATAATTTCACATTACTACAGTGAAGAAGATTTAAATGTGAATTTTCCTAAAAGAGAATCACTTAAAATTCTGTAGGGTTGCTGGCTTGGATCGTTTATCTTCTGGTGGTGCACATACAGCCCGAAACAAGTTACCACCTATAAACTCAGAGGCTGTTGAACAGTATCTTTCAGTCCCTCGATTACAACAGAGCTATGTAAGTAGTGTTTGTTTTGTACTTGTAAAGAACTTCAAGCTGTTTGAAAATAAGTAAATTGTTCTGCACCACTAGTTGAAATGAGCAATTCTACAGTTCATGCTGGTTCTTACTTAATACCTGGTCTTAATGTGCTAATTTGTAGTATGTTGGGGTACATTTAAATGCAAGAGCCACCAGTTTAAAGGCTCAGGTTAAAATTAAAAATCATAGTAAAAACTTTTCCCTGAAAACAGAGTAAAAAAACTAAACAAATAGCCAAACAACCAGATTTGTATTTCTATGCATCTAGATTTAAATAGCTCTTTTCAGTATTTTGTTCTTTTTGTTAGTGTGTGAGAACTAGAAGATAATACTGTCTGTAAATAATATAAATCAAATTGATTCTGGCCTACTTATGAAGAATAGAAAAAATAATAAGTAACAAGAACAGAAGTAAATTGGCATTATGATATTATTTCACTTCTAAATACTGTTTTGAATTGAGACACAAGTACAGTTGTTTTTTTCTAATGTAAGCCTCCAGGGTTTATAGACTGGTATATAGGTAAAGGCTCAAATCTGTATGAAAAACATCAGTAGGTTTAAATGACTTTAATTCAGTGCTCTTAGTGAGTGAGAACATATTCTTCTTTTCTTTTTCTTTTGTGCCTTTTTGTATGGCAATGAAAATATTATTTTAACCAATTCAATCACTGCATTCTCTCAGTGCTCTCTTTAATTCTCAGCATCGAGGAAGATATGCTTATAGCAGAGTGTCAAGTGCAGTGCCGGGCAGTACAGAACAGCGGCCGCTCAGAGAACGAACTGTTGTTATTGATCAATTTTCAAGGCCCAACACAACTCATACATTCAGGGTATGTTACAGTGTAAGTAGAGGCATGGAAAAGTGAAGAAGTGTGCATTTATGCCCACTGTTGGTCTATAGAAGGTCTCATTAACTGGGTGTCTCCTGATTTCCAGCGTACGTGGATTCCTGCTCCCCCTGCACAGCAGGATGTTAAAAGGCTTTGGGAGAATATGAACATAAAGCAGGACCAGTGCATGAGGAAGACATTTCCTCAGGTCTAATGCATTAAACAGATGCTTTCAGGCAATCTGCATGGAACTGTGCAGTTTTTAGTACTATTTATAGCTTTGCACCTTGGTTGGGCTGACTGTGCTGGACTAGACCAAAAAATAGATTGTCAAACCATTTCAGCAGGTAAGAATACCATACCATCTAATAGTATTTCTTTCCTTTTTACAGACAGACACACCTCAGAAAAGATCACTGACTCCCATGGATTTTGCTAACCACAGAGGGACAGGTAAGGATTTTTAATAGGTAGGCTAAGTAAAAAGCATTTGGAAGGTGAAAAGTCAATAAAACCTACTAACTCATTCTACAGTGGAGAAATAAAGTGCTCAGGGAGAGCACTCATCCCATTATAAAAAAATGGGTGTACTTGGCAGGATATGTTGTGCCTTCATTCTCACTACTTGGTCTGAGATGGCTGCTAAGAACCCTGAAAAGCATCTTTGGTTGTTATGCCTTGGAAGAAAATGATGTCCCATTCCTCTTATACACTGAAATCTCAATAAAAATATTTACAATTATGACAAGGTTATTTAAGTGCTTGTAGGTAACCATTTTTGTTTGGAAGTTCCTTGAGTTTAAATAATTATCTGATTGTAATAATTATATAAAAGGTACTGTGAGAATAAAGATGAATCAGCAAATACTGATCTGAGCAGGCTGATGGCAGTAACTTGTATACTGTATGGGAGTGTCTTTCAGATTCTACCACAATTAACAGAGTTTTGTATTTTTTAGGCTCACAGCGTTACTACAAATCCTTTCAGAGAAATCCTTCGACCTCACGCAAGAGATTTCAGATTGCTTCTTAATGTAGCTTAGAAAGAAACAGAAGCCTTCTACACTGAATGGAAGATTAAAGTGCTTAATTTGCCAGCTAGTATCTTGTGTGGCAAAAAACGTGCAGTTTCTGCGGAGCCTTGTGATCCCCTAGAATGCCTGTACTGACTTGTTCTGAAGTTGTCTAACCACAGGTTAGATTAAAAATTAGAGCAAAATGAATTAAATGGTTGAGATCCCAGAGTTTCAGGTGACTGCTCTTTTTGTAGTCAAGATGCTGCTTCTGCGCTTTCTTCTCAGGCATTCCTTCTCTTTTTGCCTTTCCTTAAGGAATTGTTATTCTACGTATACAGCAAGTAAGTTATGTTCAGGCCATGAAGTCCTGATCACATTTTTCATATTTTCTCAGTGTTAAAGATGTTCTGGTCCACCCAGACATCAGTCATATATAAAACTTATACTTTTAAGTAGGAGTTTGACGCAGCTCCTATTTAACTCCTGTTTTTAACATTTATGTATTTTTACTCTGTCTGCTTATCACAGTTGCTCTCTTGTAAATATTGTATGTCTGTAATTTCTACTTTTTCTTTAATTCTTTTGATATGAAATTAATTCACTGTTTCTTAAACAATTCTATGTGTCATTTACTGGAGAACTGCTGGGATAAACAGTGTTTACAGGAAGCAGTGTTTTCCCTGTCAGGCCAAACATATTTGTAAATCCTGAATAATCGAACCTGCATGGTTACAATTACCTCTTAATATTTTTTATGAAATATTGTCTGCTACTTTACAAATTAGATTATTATTAAATCCAAGCCTTCACCTTCAAAGTTTTAACACAAAGTTATGTGCTTATTAATGAAAGCATTATTTGTGTAGGCCCAAATGGGAAGGTCAAAGAGGAGACTGGAACTGTGTTCTGCCCAGAGATCACAGCCTTGATCATGTCTCTGGGTATTAATACTGTGTGCATGCACAGTGAGTGATTCCTCCTTCCATCAGAGCCAGCAGTTTAAGTGGAAGTGTTAGAAGAGCTATTGAAAACAAGGATGAGAAAAAAACAAGGATTAGAAAAATTTATTTATTTGCCCAAATCATGCAGTTAGAAATAGAATTGGTTTATTCCAGCTGGAAACTAATGAATGCCATTTCTCATCACTTTTTTTTTTTTTTTTTAAATAAATGTTCAAGGATTGGTAATCCAAGGAAAAACATTTTGAAATATATATATATTTTATATCTGTACTTTTATGAGATTTCTGGTTTGTATAAATGGTCATCAAATGCTGTATTCTTTTGAGTAAATGAAAGTGTTTTTAAATTACTTTCCTGATTTAGTGCTTTTTCCTTCGGCTACACTATTTATTCACTGCTGGTATTATGGTATAGTATCTAAGAAAGCAGAATGCTTTTGCTTTGGAGCTGCACATCAATGTGATTCAATTTGTTCAAAAATCTCAGGTCAAAGATTCCATAAGTTCAAAATTCAGTATTCTCTACAGGTGTGTCTGAAATGTAATTTTGCTCTTGTGAGTGCTCTTTCCTGTGTAACATGTAAACATGCACAAGACTATAGAAATGATGGTAAAACATGTCCTTTACCATCATGTGGCACTTAATGGCAACCCAGATTTTAGGTTGTGGAATAAATGAAAATAGTAGTATGTGCCTGTTTGGTTCTATGATGGCAGAAGTGGGAGCTGCCTCAGTGGAGAGATCATCTGGCACTTTGTGAAAGAGAGAAGGTTGCTGACCTCTGCAAAGCCTTGGAATAAGTTACAACAGTAAATTGATAATCAGGCCCTAAAATTCCTCTCCAATGATGGGGGGATTCCTGAGCCTTTCAGCACTGACTGTGTGTTTTCAAATGGAGGTGTGCTGTGGTATCTTCTTTGAGCAGGTGAGGTCTGTTGTGTACTACACTATTACTTTTGTTGTTCAGTGTGAATACCTTCTACTCAGGTTTCCTGCTTTAGTTCTGTTGTAATCATGTGCATGTTGAGAAAGAATGGAGACCTTCCTAAGAAAAATTGTTCTCTATTGCAAATGCGTTGTAGTGATTACTAAGTTAGCAACCAGTTTGTCTTTCATACCCTGACTGCTGTTTACTGATTTTTTTTTCCTTTTTTTTTTTTTTTTTCAAGAGATGGCAAAAATCTGGTATGCCTTGGCTGCAGTAAAGAACTAATGTAAAGAACATAGAACATGCCACAGTTTTTTCAGAATATATTGTGTACTTTTCTTTTGATGTTCTGTCATACCAGATCCACTTTATCCTTACTTTGCTTTAGGTTTTTGGTTTTTATTTTTGGTCTGTAATGATAGTTTCATTGATTTCCTTATCTGCTAGAGACCAGCCTGTGTGACATTAGTGCATGCAGATTGCTGCATTTGCTTGACAGGATGTGTGCCTTCTGTCAACTCAGGTAAATAGACTTTCACTTAAGTGAGAGGCTGAGTGAAAGCAGATTTGCTCTATTACATGCATTTAGAGTGACTGCTAAAGCACAACACTGAAAAAATACCTCTCTGGATTAAAAAAAAAAAAAAAAAAAAAAAAAAAAGAATAGCTGCACATGCTAACTGTAATCCTGTAGAAAAATGTTGAAAAGTATGTGCCTTTCCTGCGGATCATCCTCCTTTGAAACTTAGAGCAAATGTTCATGATGATTGCAAATCTCAGCAACATAGTCAGGCCTAAGGGATGCCGGATTTCTCATTTCTTCTTTCTGGGTAAATCTTCTACATCTTGTTCCATCTGCTGCCTTTTGTTTGTTGCAGTGTCACTACTGCCAGCTGCCGGCAGCTACCTGCAAAGTTTGCTCTGCTGTGTTCCCTACTGCTTCTCCTGTGGCTTTTCACTCTACCCTTGCTATATCACTGATTTTTGGTTTGTTTGTTTTTGTTTTCCTGCACAAGAAATTATCAGCACTCAGAAACGTAGGTTGTTGGCTCAGAAATCATGATTTGCCACTTCATCTTATTATCAGCTCCATGAGAATAAACAAAAAAATGTAAGGTTTTTATAAAGAAACGAATATAATTACCCAGCTGATCATATAGGCAGAAGGCGAGCCGCTTAGTCCTGCACATTTCCATCCTTCATGAGATGCCATCTGAAGATAAGAGGATACTGTTGGCAGTGTAGCTTGCTTTTAGTGTTTACAATGTAGGCTATTTATCTGCCTTTTTTTTTTTTTTTTCTTTTTGTCATGCAATAGTAGCAAAGTTCATTTCCAGCTGTTTACTGTGAAGAAAAATGCGTCAGTCAGCTTTTATGATAAAGTGCTGGCTGGGAGACAGTAGAAACAAAGCGCTAAAACTTACTCAATTCTGCTACCAAAGGTCATCAGCTTCCTTAGCTTCTGATGATTTGCTTCTATTTGTGTTTCTTCTCTGAATTGTTAATACCTTCCAAAGGTAGGAAATGCAGCAGGGCTTATCACTGTAGAGTCATAGAACCATAGTATGGTTTGGGTTGGAAGGTGCGTTCAAGACATCTAGATCCAACCCCACCTCCCATGGGCAGGGACACCTCCCACCAGACCAGGCTGCCCTAAGCCCCATCCAGCCTGGCCTTGAGCATCTCCAGGGATGGGGCATCCACAGCTTCTCTGGGCAGCCTGTGCCAGTGCCTCCTCACCCTCTAGTAAATAATTTCTTCGAAATATCTAATCTAAATCTCCCCTCTTTCAGTTTAAAGCTATTACCCCTTGTCCTATCATTATGCACACTGGTAAAGAGTCCCTCACAATCTTTCTTGTAGGCCCTCTTTATGTATTGGAAGGCTGCAATAAGGTCTACCTGGAGCCTTCTCCAGGCTGAACATTCTCAGCTCCCTCAGCCTGTCTCCATAAGAGATGTGCACCAGCCGTCTTATCATCCTCATGACCCTCTTCTAGACCTGTTCTAGCCAGCCCATGTCCTCTTGGGTTAGGGGCCCCAGAGCTGAATGCAGGGCTCCAGGTGGTACCCCACCTGGAGCCCTGCATGAGAGCGGAGCAGAGGGGGAGAATCACCTCCCCTGATCTGCTGGCCCTGCTTCTTTTCATGGTGTGTATAGCACCACTTCTACCCAAGCACTGTGCAAGTTTCTTGCTGGCCTGACTTCAGCTACTCCCCACTAGGTCCGCTTGGACTCTCAGCATGCAGAGAGGAGCTGTGGAGGAACAACCTAGCCCCTTCTGTTGGGTTCCTGCACTGCCACCACATCACTGTGCCTGTGACACAGGTGCTGCTGCTGCCAGTCGTGTCACTGGCACCCTTCAGCTGGTGGCTGAGCATTCAGCAGAAAGATCAGCAAAAGCCATTTGAGCAGAGAAGCACTTGTGTGCTTTGCAGGGCTCTTCTAGATCGTGGGTCTGTATGGGCTCTGGTTTGTCTAACCCCTTTGGGCCACCTGCCTATGGAAGATGCTTCCCATCTTAAGCACCTCACAGCCTTCAAGCATTGTGCTGCAGAGCACTGGAGCAGTTCTGCATGGCAAAACTGTGTTCCCTGAACATCTGAAAAAAACAGATGGAGAAAGGCACTATTGAAAACATTTGTCCTCCCCAAATCAGGGCAGGGATTTTTTTCTCAACAGCTATTTGTGACTTTTCCTTCTGAGAAACCATGTGGGGCCTCTGAAAGCTCCCATGACTCTTCAGCTGAGGGCATGGAAACGGCACTGTTCCCTTTGGCTGCTCTGCTGTGGTGAGCTGCTGGCAGGCAGCCTCTCTGTGCAGTTGCTTATCACGTCATCGTTTATTTCCTTCTCTCCCAGCTGTGCCTCTGGGCCCTATCAGCTCCGCCTCCTGCTCTTAGGGCCTGGATCCAGGCGCTCTGCTCACAGCAAAGCGGCTGCGAGCAGCGCCGGCTGGGCCTGACGCAGGGTCCCGCGTGCCAGTGGGGAGCAAGGCTTGGAGCAGAAGCTGCGAGGTGGCCATGGAGGTCGTGCTGGGGACCGCGGGGGGCACCCAGCTGCTGCCCTGGGTGGCAGGGGCCGTCACACTGCTCTTGACGGTTGTCATCATGTGCTCCCTGCCCTCCCTGCTGGACTACTGGTGGCGGTGGCGGGTGATGAAGCCCATCCCGGGTATCAGCCCCTGCTATCCCGTGCTGGGAAATGCTCTGCTGCTGGAGCAGAAGGGAGAAGGTAGGGGCAGCTTACCCCCCAACTCTGGGGTCCTGGTGCTGTGAGGGGCTTTGATGCAGGAGGTGCTTGGGTGGGTGAGCGGGTTGTAGGGTGTGCCATCGCCTATGGGTCGCTCTGGGGCTGTGGGCGACCTACAGAGGAGAACTGGGTGAGAAGCCAGCCCTGTGGGAGAGAGGAGAGGACCCGTATAATGTGGCATTTATTATTACTCAAAGATTAGTTGGAGGTTCAGTTTGGTAGTGGTTTCCAGCCACTGATGCTGGACTCGGGCTCGTTTCAGGTTGTTAGTGATATGGAGGGGGAATGCTGTGGTCTGTATTTCTGCAGGAAGGAGGAGTGCTGGGCTGCCTTCACAGGAAGTACTGGTTTACTAACACTGAGCACTGTATCCTAACACAGCTGTATCCTGAGCACAGCTATTAGCTGCAATCCAAACAGAGCTTTTAACATGGGAGGAAAAAAGGACTTTAGCAATGTTCTTCACCCAATGAATGTGCAAGGGAATTTTAGCATGCTGAGCTGTTAGGTCATTTTCAGAATTAGCTGTGCCTTTGGTCTTTGATAGCACCTTCCACGCTTTCTGTGTAGCTAAACTGGCAAGATATGGACTAGATGAGGGGATAAATTGGAGGGTCGAGAACTAGCTGGACTGTCAATCTCACCCCTATGAAGTCCAACTGGTGACTGTGCAATTGTGGTATCTTGGATGATTCAGGCATAAATTATCATATGAACCTTTGTGCCCGTAGAGATAGGGACATTTGAATTGCTAAATCCACGATGGCCTTGTAAACAGTCACTTATCCTTCAGTAAGGTTTCTCAAAACGTGATGGTGGTGTTTAATCCTGCAACAGCCAGCTGTTAAAGGCCTCTTCTAGAATGGCAAACCAGCACTGATAATTAGGGCTGAGAGAGAGTGTGAAGATTTAAGCACACAGGAATAAAAATAAAAATATTTTTTTATTTTTATTTTTTTTTCCAGGCAAACAATAAGTATAAGGACTCCAGAGATTTTCTTCAGGAGTCCAGTTAACAGAAACTAGACATTTCAAGTGATACTTGTCCCTGCACAGTGCTCTGTCATCACTGTGGTCTATGTTGCTTGTCTGTGCTTCACAAGTATAGTATGGGTGAACCAAGTCTTAGATGGGAAAAGGCTTGATGCTGTACTTGGAAAGTAAAGAAATGTCTTGATGTAGTATTTTGGTTAGTGCCAGGTAAACCAAAATATAAGCATGGTCTTGATAAAGTTTAATTTGGTTCAAGTTATGACAAAGAGCATTGTATTGCAACAGGCCCATGCTGAAGGGCTCTGGAAAAGCTTAAATCAAACTGCCTTGTCTACAGTGTGGTGGGGATTCTCAAGAATACAGCGCCTTCAGGAGCACAGCCATTAAAAAATGCTCCTGCAGCACAGCTAATTGACAGGTGCAAAATATGCTGCTTTATCATGGTAGCAAGATAAAAACTACAGCAAAAATATAATTAGAATGCATATTATAAAAAACTCCTTTGCAGAAGTCTTGCTTATTTAGAAAAACTGTTTTTTAAAAAATTAACCTTCTTTTATATTATTATTATTATTATTATTCCAGGCTTTTTTAAACAACTACAAAGTTTTGCTGAAGATTTCAGGAAACAGCCGCTGTTCAAAATTTGGTTAGGACCATTGCCTGTCACTGTTTTGTATCATCCTGATAGTGTGGAGGTGAGTGTGCTTGTCTCCTTTCTATCTAGACCACTGTCAGGCAGAGCAGTGCCCGACCTGTTAGTTTCTATTCTGTCAATGTAATTTTTGCAAAAAAGGGCTTGAACTGATTTTACTTGAGGTTATCCTCAGACCCAGTACTAAAGAAAGGATGAAAGTGTAAAAATAAAAAAGCTTAATCTTGGAAAAAATCAAGGTGAAGATCCACTGAATCAACTGAAGATGAGCCAGCAAATGAAATCATCGAGTAAGTATGTTTTGTACAATGAAGCATCTCCTTTAGCTTTGTTTTGAATTGTTCCAAACCAGAACTAAAAAGGCAATAGAAGGGTATCTGGACCATTGGAATAGATGTAAAACATTACAAAATTCTGTTTGCAGTGCTTGTGCCTGTTTGACTTTTGCATGAGAACTCGATGGGTCTGTCTTGATGCCATGAAATGATGTTAGTTTAGCTCTGGATAGTAATTGTTCATGAACTGGGAAGATAGAGCTGTTTCCTTGTTGTGGTATACAGTGAGTATTGAACACTGGCTGGTGATACGACGTTGAAATCAATGGGCAGAAGTGTATGGCACAGTGGAGAACAAAGATTTGGTGTGCAAAAGATGACTTGGAGGAAAAAATCCAGGATGTATCACTTGTACCAGTTTGTGCTGAAAAGCTACTCATCTTATGAGGGAGTAAGTGCAGAGTTTCACCCTGTTGCCTGCTAACACTGTGTAGTGCTGTTTTGTTTATTTGAGAAAGTAATGCAAGGTGTATGCCTGTTCAGTGGCTGCAGGTTGTTGAGCTGGTTGTTCCAGGCTTTCAGTGTGGTGTTATCAGGGGAGATGAGCTTGGGATCTCTTCTTATTAAGAAAGGCCCTTGCAGACAGCCAATTTTTCTGCAAATGATGAAAGAGATGGTATGGTGAATTTGGTTATGGCTGAAAACCACTGGGTTTTCTCTGAGCTCTGCTGGTAACTTTCTAATGCAGATTTTTCTTTTTAAGGAAGATAAGGGGATTGCTAGTAGTAGTTTCTGAGTATTTCCCTGTTTTTCATGGGATAGTTACAGAAAGACTTGAGAGTGTAGACTGTATATTTCCGCTATGTACCAGCTTGTGTATTTGCATTTTCTGAGGCTCAGGGTATTTTCTTGGAGAAAATGAAGTTTTGTGAAATTATGTCAGCTGAATGTATCTCTCTCCATATAACAAGTGATGTTCTTCCCCCTCTTTTCATTTCCTGACAGGTTATTCTGAGTAGTTCAAAGCATATTGAAAAATCATTCCTGTACAAATTTCTGCATCCATGGCTGGGGACTGGACTTCTGACGAGGTATAGTAAAATGCAGGTGTATTGCTGTCTTCTTAAAATTTGCAGAGCATATGATAGAAAGAGTGCTTGGTGGCAAGAATGTTGTGTATATCTCTGGGCAAAGATGTGAATGATAGCTCTAGAAATCTTATTCCTTGTGATAGTCTTTGTTATTCTTTAGTAGCTAGTGCCCAATAACTATGTAATGGCGTTATCTATTTCTTGTAAAATTTTACCATTGATACATTTTTTGCCCAGAGACTTGGGAAGAATCTGAGTTTTTGAAAAATTGTATCCCGTGTCAAGTGGTGTCTTCTAGTCTGCGATGCTACCTGCTGGATGTTTTGACTGTTGTGTGGAGTAACGTGACTGTGGCAGAACTGTGACTGTGTTGCTTATTTCAGCTGGTAAAGCTGCAAGCCTTCATGATGGGCCTGAGGTTGGTGATGCTTTGGGGTAAGATGGGAGAGTATCTGTACCCTGCCCTTTATTTCCCTCATGAAATGGAGGTTCATAAGTGAGGCTAGATAAGAGCACAAAAAAGGAATGGAGAGAGGGAAGAACAGTGGTACAAGTCTTTGGTGTCCTTCAGTCTTTGGTAGGGTTGAGGAAAGTTTTTGATCTGGATGATATAGATATTCAAGAGCTGTAACAACACAAGTATAGAGTGGCTCTGGTGCCTTTGTGCCTCTCTGTGTGTTGAGGTCCCCCTGTTTGCAGTGCTTTGTTGCCAGTTTGGAGCTCTCAGAAGTGCCATTCTCGTGCTTCTTGATGGGACCGTGGTGTTCGAAAAGCCAGCTGTGATCATGGTGTGGAAGGTGCAAGTATATGTGGGAGGATAAGGAGTGCCTTTTTATCTGTGTTTTGTTTGTGCCCCTCAAGCAAGAGGGACAGTAATCAGTAACAAAGTCCAGAGCTGAGGTCCCTGGGTGTCAGGTGTGGTGTATGGTTCCTGCTAGTGTTCCTTCCTTACTATTTTTTTTTCTCCAGGTTGACTTTTAGAGATGTTTTGACTTCCTTGTGCTTGCAAAAACATGAGAGGAGAATATTCCTGTCTTTGCTGATTAAGGCCGGTAGTAGAAGACAACTGATAAACTAGTCCAATGGCAGAGAAGTGATGTGAGGATTTGCTCTTTGTGCTTATGGGGCACCTGGTCCAGGAGAACAAACAAAAACCCCTGGAAGCCAGTGGCATCAGCTGTGGCTCCATGCTCGTTCACTGACGTGGGAGGTTGTTGCCTGCCTCTGAGGAAACACTTCAAGCAGTCATTGGCATAGTATCCCTGCACCCTTGTTCTCCTCAGTCCTCATTTCCTAGATAGTCAGCGGATAGGCAAGCACAGGTTGTGATTCACAGAGATGGTGTGGTGAGTTGAGACCTTGATGGTGAAGAGCTGGTTTGTCCTATAGATGGCTTCAGTTCACTCCCTCAGCCTGTGCAGTGACCATGGGGCTGTACTATCTGAAGACTTGTTGGCAACTTCTTTTGTTGACAGCAGATATAGAAATGGTGGCTTGTGCTTCAGAGAGCTGGAACAATAAATACTTCCAGTTTGCTCCTTCTGAGGAGTGCTGTGGAGATGTTGAAGAGTCAGCCACAGCATGCCCATTTGTGAAGGTGCTCCAGGTGGCAGTTGTTACTGTGTGCTCTCTGTGATGGAGAGGGTTTTATTTTTGAGTTGGAGTTTTAACCCTTCCCTCTCCTCTGTCAATTTTGCAGCACTGGAGACAAGTGGCGGTCACGGAGGAAGATGATAACTCCCACATTCCACTTTGCAATCTTAAATGACTTTCTCGAAGTTATGAATGAGCAAGGGGGTATTCTGTTGGAGAAACTTGAGAAGCATGTTGACAAGGAACCATTTGATATCTTTCTGGACGTCACTCTGTGTGCCCTTGATATCATCTGTGGTAAGTCCTCCTTAGTTATTGTGGTGAGGCAGTGAGTGTTGCAGAGGCTTGTGAGTACAGCTGTGTCATGTTGTGTGAGGAGATATGGGAATATCTCTGCTTACTGTGTGAATGCATTGCCATCTTCCCAAGGCCATCCTTTCTCTTAGGGTCTCACATGCCTCTGATCAGGTGAGCGGTGAGCTGAGTGTGTAGCATGAGCAGGACAGAGGTAGGAGTCTGAAGAGAGGAGCAGTGCTCCTGTGAATGGAAAGGAAAAGCAAAATTCTCATCTGGAAAGGGTTGTGCATATTTATGCATCAAACTGACAGTGTGGTGACAATCAAAGTCTGGGAGCAATACTAACAATGTGTACATGAACTCTGCATTTCATTTTGCATTTGTGAAATGTCGATGATTTCCTCCTCCTAGAAACGGCGATGGGAAGGAATGTGGGTGCTCAGGAGAATAAGGATTCTGAGTATGTTCGTGCTATCTACAGGTAAATGGAGGTTTTTCCTTGGCTACTTTGTAGTTGGGTTGGAGTTGTTGCTGGCAGTGTCAGTTCATCTGCTCTGTGAGCTGGGGTGGAGGTGGGGGTGACACAGGTAGATATAGAAAGCCAAGAATGTAAGGAAAATTCTTGAAGTTTTTTAAGACATCTTCTGTTGTGAGTATATGCAATGGGAGGTTAAGGCTGTGAAAAGGTGTCAGCTGCTATTCAGTTAATCCATTGGTAATAATTCCTCCTCTGAGTCTCTTTGTGTTGCCAAATGCATGTACAAGAGCTGAACAGCAATGACAATCAGCCCTTTCACGTGTACTCCAGCGTTTGAGTGTCCTTGAAGCTATATATTGTGACTGATTCTTTATTTCCAATACTTTTCATGGGATGTCTGGCATATATAGCATCTGGACAGTCAAGTAGAAATGTAATGTTTTCAGATGGCTGTTTGAGGTCACATGACAGATATTTGGAGACCTAGCACAAGTTGTATGTCTTTTCAGGATATGTGGTCAATGCTTTACTGACGTGGGGTGGGAATGGACTGGGTGACTGCATATACCTGCTTCAAGAGGATTGCCACTAAGAGGACATATGCTCTCCTTCTCAAAGATCGGTGCTTAAAAATAGATGTCATAGTGATGCTGAATGCTGGGGTGGATGACAGATTTTGAGATCAGAAAGCAAAGAATAGCAGTTTTACCTTCAGAAGAATGTGTTTAAACCCATAGAAGAGAGGGATCTGGGGGTCGTGGTAGACAGCAAGTTGAATATGAGCCAGCAGTGTGCCCTGGCAGCCAGGAGGGCCAACCGTGTCCTGGGGTGCATCAAGCACGGCATCGCTAGTAGGTCAAGGGAGGTGATTGTCCCGCTCTACTCTGCGCTGGTGCGGCCTCACCTCGAGTACTGTGTGCAGTTCTGGGCACCACAGTATAAAAAGGACATGAAACTGTTGGAGAGTGTCCAGAGGAGGGCTACGAAGATGGTGATAGGCCTGGAGGGGAAGACGTACGAAGAACGGCTGAGGTCACTGGGCCTGTTCAGCCTGGAGAAGAGGAGGCTGAGGGGAGACCTCATCACAGTCTACAACTTCCTCGTAAGGGGGTGTCGAGAGACAGGAGACCTTTTCTCCATTAACACTAGTGACAGGACCCGCGGGAACGGGGTTAAGCTGAGGCAGGGGAAATTTAGGCTTGACATCAGAAGGGGGTTCTTCACAGAGAGGGTGGTTGCACACTGGAACAGGCTCCCCAGGGAAGTTGTCACTGCACCGAGCCTGTCTGAATTTAAGAAGAGATTGGACTGTGCACTTAGTCACATGGTCTGAACTTTTGGGTAGACCTGTGCGGTGTCAAGAGTTGGACTTGATGATCCTTAAGGGTCCCTTCCAACTCAGGATATTCTATGATTCTATGATTCTATATACAACATATTTATCTCTGTTTCATAGAGGTAGAGGGAGGCACAACTTTTTTGGTTCTTGAAACTGTGCTGTGAACTTACTTTTTGTCAAGAAATGTTATGTGACATAATTTTTTGTGCCTCTAGGATGAGTGATCTAATCCAACAACGTCAGAAGAGCCCTTGGCTTTGGCATGATCTTGTATATATTCTGTTTAAGGAAGGAAGAGAGCATGAAAGGAATCTTAAGATCCTTCACAATTTTACAGATACAGTATGGCCTTTTTTATTATTATTTATTATTATAATTATTTGTATTTATGCCACATTCTAGTTGATGGAGGGTTTTGCACTCAGTAGCTAGCTTCCAAATTGCAGATGAGAATCAGCACTCTTACTGTGTGCATCTATTAAAAGAACTATCCTTTGGGATGCTGAGGAATCCCCTAAAAAGAAGCCAATACATGTCTTCTCTGTAAGGCCGTCTCATTTTTAAGCAGGGGAGTGTATTACTCCAAGGGAATAACAGGACTCATTGGTCCTGGACAACTGAAATAAACAACAGGTGTTCACCAAATTCTTGTTCTGTCCATCTTAATTGCCTGTAACAATTCTCTGCCAAGTTTGTAGCAGTAAAACAAATACACTGGTAATGCCACTTGGTCCAGTCCTCAGATATGGAAGCCAGCATTTGTTTTCCTTTATTTGGAGAAGTATTGCTGAGGTGACTAAACACGCACGGGTCCCCACATGAAAAGCAAAACACTTTGGTATGGAAACCATTAAACATACATAACTGACTTTGCATAAAATGCAGTCTTTTACTATTTTAGACTGTGAAAGGAACACCTTTTATTTATTTATTTATTATTTTATTTTTATTTTTTCTCATTAAGTAGCCCCTGTGCTGTTCTTGCCAATGGCTGCCCTCCCAAGCTTACTGTTAAGATGTTACCAGGAGGCTGTTTTCCTGGAAATGTTTATGTACCCCACAGTGTCATTGCCCACAGCAAAAGAAGTAGTCCCTGAACTGTCAGTACATATAATGAGTCATATTGACCATGCACTCCTGCAGTGTATAGAGAAATGGGCATCTCTATCATACTGTGTTCTGCCTGAGTAAAATTCTCATTAGAGTTGTTTTTAAGTAGCTTAGGTTATATTTTACTTCCTCTTACTGGAAATTGCAGCAGTGAAGCATGAGAAAGAGCCTTAAGGTAATACTGCTGCTGTCCTTCCATGCTGGGCTGGTGCACTGGATATAAGACACCAAATCTCAGAAGATGGTAAAGGAACACTAAATAATAATATCACCTAGCATAGGTGCTGACAGAAAGAAGAGATGAGGTGGTTCTGCTTACGTAAATATAAGTGTATATTCAAAAAAATGTGTGTGCATAATTATATTTTCCCCACTCAGTGCTTCTTCTGAACTGAATCAAGTATTACACAACCTTTAAAAAAAATGTGGAGAGCTATACTGGCCAGTTTACTGAAGAGCTTCATTGTGCTGTTACAGCAATGATGGTGATGGCAGGAACTTCCCATCTGTCACTGGGGCTGTGCTTTGACCTAAGAAGAGGAAGGTCAACCACCGCTCTGATACCAAAGAAAAACTGTGAGGCTTTAGTGTAGTGGTTCCAGCCATGCTCTGTATAGTCCTGATATAGGTTTTTGGGGTGCCCTGGTGTCTTTCTCTTCATTCCCCCGAGTTCCCCAGAGGTTGGAAACATGTTCCTTTCCTTATTTATTGGGTTATGTAGATTTCTTCTTGGTGATTGGTCTGCTCAAATTGTGTTTCTGACTTGCTGTTGCCATTGCTGGCATTAACAATAAGCTCATTCCAGATATTCTTGATGTGTTCACACTTTTTGATGGTCAACACATTGAACAGTTTGACTGTTCTATTGAATACACAAAATCTTTTCAAGGTTAATTCTATTGTTTGGGACAAGATGTTGGTCATATTTCATCTACTAAAATAAAAAGTTGATTAAGCTCACAAGCCAATGCTAGCAGCTATGCTAACTAGGCCTACCTCATGTAGATGGCTACAGATGGATATTTTTGTTTTAACAAGCTGGGACAAACCTGTGTGATTTATGCAACACATACACTGCATGCAGCATCTAATATACTGGTTTTAATCTCAGGTCATTGCTGAAAAGGCTGCAGAACTTGAAAACAGGAAACAAATGAAATGTGATACTGATGTAAACAGTGAAGAAAGTGGTTCTAAAAAGAGAGAAGCTTTCCTGGACATGCTACTGAATGCAACAGATGATGAAGGGAACAAATTGAGCTACAAGGACATTCGTGAAGAAGTAGATACTTTCATGTTTGAGGTACCAAAAGGAGCCAATGTTTTTTGTTTGTTTGTTTGTTTCTTTGTTTTTGTATTTATTTGTGTTTGCCTTTTTTTTTTTTTCCAGAACTTAAGATTCACCATTTACAGGCAGTGACTCCTTTTCTTTCTTAGTTTAGGAAGCCACTTCTAGGATAAAGTTATTTTATCCCCAGAAGCCTAAGAGGAAACTCCTGTAGAAGACAAACTCCCTCCTGTAGGAGAAAAAAATACTGATCTAGAATTGTATGCCCTGACAAAATATTGGGCAATACATGTGGCAGGCCCTGCATGAGCAGGTTTTACTCATGCAAGTAGATGTGTAATAACAGTTTGATGGTTGATATGGCATCTCATCTTCTGCTACAAACCTCATTCATGCCATTGAGAAAACTAAGTGGTTTCAATGCTTTGCCTTGCATTTTGTCAGTTCTCACATTTTAACCCTTACCATGTTGGCTGTAACCTCATGATTCTGTCATGATTGTGCTTTGGTAGTGTCTTCTTGGTACCATCTCCTCATGTGTGGTTCCCTCTCTAGTGAAGGATCTAAATAAGACTGTTTTCCACACACTTCCACTAGGCGGACCTGAAATCTTTCTCAGAAGAACTTAGTTCAGAGATGTATTAATGTTGCTCTAATCTAGAGAAACTCTTTTGCTATTTTACCATTCCTAAGTGACTCCATAGCATTTTGAACTTCATAATAAGTGGCCATTTTAAGTATCAAAATAATTTGATGGTCAGTTTTTCCCTTTTATGTTCCCCTGTGTTTTTTTTTTTTCTTTTCTTTTTCTCTTTTCCTTTTCTTTTCCTTTCCTTGCCCTTACGCAGTTCTGAGAACAGTGATAGCTGATTCCCTACTTATAGGAAGCCAAGTAGTATTCCCCCCTATGTCTACTCTACTGCGTGTCATTAGACCCTTTTTGAGATAATGTCCCTTGTACATCCACTGTGGTAGTCATTGGCACCCAGGTTCTTATGTTACTGACTGGACAGTAAACAAAAAGATGACTATACATCCATTTCATTGTGTAGACATACTGGGATACTGCTCTGATACACCTCTCTGATTATCTGACACTTTCCAAGAAGGGGAAAAACAGTGAGAGCTGCTGTCCTATGTAGAGCTATAGTAGTCAGTCACTGAATTCCTGAAAAGGAGAGATAAGCAAGCAGCAAGTGTCACCATCTGAGACAAAATACAAGGAAAACAAAAACAAACAAACAACAGCAATAAAAATAAAACAAAACAAAAAGGTAGTTTGGTAGTTTATACAGTTTTCTAGAGGTGGAGTATTAAAAAAAAAAAAGGAAATTTGGGTTATTTCAATGCTTTTTCCCTTTTGGTCAGTGTTCATGCACCTGACAGAATCATGGGTCATCTTAAATCCTGGTAATCAGTGTGGGATAGAGTTCAACACTTGATTTTATTTTTTAAGTTTTTATTTTTTATTTCTTCTCCTTGTGGGTCTTGGAGTAGTGAGTTTATCTCACTTTCCCTACTAGCTGTACACCTAAGTATTTATATAGCATACCTAAACATACCAAATTCATGTATAGTGTTGAAGTGAATTTCTTTGTAAATCTGGACCTCTAGGGCCATGATACAACAGCAGCTTCTATGAACTGGGTCCTGTACTTGCTTGGATGTAATCCTGAAGTCCAGAAGAAGGTTCACAGAGAACTGGATGAGGTGTTTGGTAGGTTTCCGTTACTCCTTCATTGGGGTTGTGGTGGTGTTTGTATTTGTGGGTGGTACTGTTATAGATACATTATAAGCCTAGAGGTAGAAGGGGATGTAGGAACTCACCTTGTGGTTATGCTAAAGCTTTTAGTTGTTAGGGGTGATGGGGAGAGGTACTGGAAGGGTGTGTAGGAGACTACAGCCAACCTTAGGGAAAAGCACATATTCAATGTCTGTGTAGCACAATGTGTGGTCTTGGTGCATGATGGTCCCAGCTCCTGGAGGGAGTCAGGATGTGTTTTTTTAAACAAAAATGAGGTGTATCCATCATGTTCACCCCCCTAACTGTTTTTGGCCAGGCAACACGGAGCGTCCTGTTACAGTGGATGATTTGAAGAAGCTTCGATACCTTGAGTGTGTTGTGAAAGAAGCCCTGCGACTCTTCCCTTCAGTTCCCATGTTTGCCCGTTCCTTGGCAGAGGATTGCTGTATTAGTAAGTGGGATTCTGTTCTGCCAGTGCTTGCCAATTCAATTCCTTACAGCATCTCCTCAGTGGAGGTGTTTCCCAAGTAAAGAGAAGGGCTTTCTTGTTTGTACATTTTACTGAGAGTCTGTCTATAGGAACTCACTTTTTTGTTGTTAAGTTGCCCAGCTGTGTTTTTGTTATTTTTTTTCCTCCTCTCCCTGTTTTCTTTCAGGAGGATATAAGATACCAAAAGGCACAAATGTCGTTGTCATAACTTATGCGCTGCACAGAGATCCTGATATTTTCCCTGAGCCAGAGGAATTCAGGCCTGAGCGCTTCTTCCCTGAAAATAGTAAGGGAAGACACCCATATGCTTATGTGCCCTTCTCAGCTGGTCCCAGGAACTGCATTGGTACGTAGCTGAAGATAAAGATTTCATGATGTACCAGTGCATCATGGTGTGGTGACCATAGCAGCAACAAGAGTATCAGAAACTGGAGTCTTGACGCACCTTTTAGTGGCACCCCAGACTTCTGGGTGCAGTCTCTCCTGTCAGGCTCAATGTGCAACATTTTGTTTTTTCTCAAGGGTTTCCTTTCTTCCCAAGGCCCAGTGCACATCAGTCTAGTGTTTCCTCCTTGCTGCCTGTGCTGCATGGCGGCATGTGAATGGGCTCTTGTGTCAGGGCAGGATCGCTTACAGACTTCTGATCTTGTGTTCCGTGGGACACTCTGAAGTGAGAGAAGGCGAACGTCCTGCACTTGTTTTGCTCTGGAAATGTGTCATCTGTCTATCTGATCATCTCAGCTGGGTGTCCCAAACATGCAGTCTGCAAATGATGTATTCTTTCTCTTTTTCTGACACCATTGTTGCTTTGGTGTTTTTGCTGTCTTCCCAGAACTTTTAAGTTCTTCAGGTACCACTGAGACACTTGGTATTTGCCGATGCACAGAACACAGGCATCATTGTTTATTATTATTGAACATGTGGAAAGGCTGTTCCCTGCACTGATCATAAGTGCAGAAGGTGAACATTCAACAACTGTCATGCCATTTGCAAGAATGGGAAATACATGTTCTGTTTTCATTTTGTTTTTTTTTTGGAGTTTGTCTCAATGGGAATAGAAAATCTTCCCAAAAGAACAGCAGACCAGGTCCTCACATGCTCCAAAGAGGAAATCTAATTTAGTATTATGTGACTAGCTAGTTAGTAGGTATACAGGAGTATGTACAGCAGGAAAGTGCATGGTAAGTGGTTTATTAATATCATTGCATAAGTCCAGCACAGTGTACATCTGTACAGACATCCATCTGTACAGATTGTACAAAGAAGAGCACAGAAAATGTTTGGAGCACTGGGATTTGTGTCCTGTTGCTATTTTCAATTAGTTTGAGTGAACTACTTGGACTGTGATGCTTAGTTGGGTTTCCCACTTATTTCTCTGTTCTCCCCTTTCCTTCTCCACCCTTCTATAAAATCTAAATTGAACTTTGGCTTCTGTGCTAGCAAATCATCAGTGTGTGTGAGGCACAGTGTTCGAAGGATGGTCTCCCTCTGGTTCTGTTGCACTTGTATCTGCTTTTCTCCTCTTTGCATATGTGGAATACTGGGATTTCTCTCTTCCTGCTGTCTGTGCATTGCATCTTCTGCTGCCCTCATCTGTCATCCATTCTGCCCTGCCTAGTCCACCCAAGAGACATGACAAGGCTGTGTTTTGTATTAAGACCATGTAAACTGTTGAATATCTCTCCTTTAATGTTTGCGTGCTGTGTACTATGGGAGGAAAAATGTGCTATAGGTTGGCCCACATGTATCATGCAGAGAAAAGCGCTAGTTTCAGTAGTATCCACCATATATGACCTTGATTTTTGGCCCACTCAATTCTGTTCCCAAGGCAGGCACATAGTCCTAGCTGCCCTGTGTTCCTTGGGGGGTATCACCATGAACACACAAGTGCAACAGCTGTTGCTGCAACCTGACAATAACACCTTTTTTGCTGCACTGTAATCCATAGGTCAGCGCTTTGCACAAATGGAAGAGAAAACTCTTCTAGCCCTCATCTTGCGGCGCTTTTGGGTGGAATCCTGTCAAAAGCGAGAAGAGCTTGGTCTGGCAGGAGACCTAATTCTTCGTCCAAATAATGGCATCTGGGTTAAGCTGAAGAGGAGGCCAAACCCCATACCAGAATGAAAGGAAACTCAACATTTCATTTTTCCCAAAGCTTTCAAGCTAATTTGGCTGAGATATTTTTTAAAGTCAGATGATCTGATAGCAGTCCAGCAATTGTTGGAGTTAAAGTCTTTACTGGTTGTTTAATCAAAGAAGATGTAACATCCATGAACTGTTCTACTTTTCTAGTACATGAGAGCTTCTTGTTCATCTTTGAAGTGCAAGTCCTTCAACATCAAATCTTAGTGCCTTATCTACTCACATGAAGCTGTTTTATTGCAACAGTGTAAAAACTCTGAAATGATGATACTGTCAACAGTAATGTTTCTGATGGAGATAGATGATTTTATTTCATAGCATCCATGAAATAACTGACGGTCTCAAAGCTTTGTATAGTTTTAAGGTTTATTTGTCTCCAAAAGGTACAAGTGAACATATCTTCCATTGGCACAACTTTTTTTCTGTTTTGGTGATGACTACATCTATGAAGACAAAGCAAAAATCTCTTGTAATTTCACTCCTCCTTTGTAAGCATTTACTTTAATTCTTAAGTGGCAAGTGCTCTGAAATATTTTTTTTTAGCAAATTATACAGTATGCATCAACCTGTATAAATCACACCATGAATGAGATAGTGTGCAATTTGTACACAAGATTTCATAATGACAGAAACAATGTATTACAAGTTTGGAGAATAAACTTCTATTGTGCCTCAGAACGAAACGGAATTGTATCTGTAAAAATTAAATGTCTGGTAAATTACTGGTGGGAAATTATATAATGATTTCTTGTCATCAGTCCCCTGTGGGGTGATGCATCATTGAGATTTTACTGTGTTAGTCAAAGCTCAAACAAAGGGCCCGTCTGTTCGTGCCTTCTGGGGTTATAAAGTCAACATGGAGAATTTCTTGCTGATGTTAAAGAGGAATTACAGTAATAGAATGAAGTGCATCTGGAAATTTCTGACCATTCTTTAAAGACTCGCAAACAGAAACAAAAAGCAGTCAAGCAGCTCTCAGAGGTGTTAACAATGACAGAAGAGCCTAGAACCTCTATAGAGAGCAGAGTAGGAAGTATATTCGGTTATGTAGCTGGAAAATTTCTCTAGCATTTTTGTTAACAACTTCTACAACAATCTCAGTAAGATTCTCATATAAATTCTATTTTTTTTCTTTTTCCTTTTTTTTTTTTTTTCTATTTTATCTACCTGAATACGTTTGAGGAACTCAGAGAGAATTGTCTAGCGTGAAGGAATCCATTTGATCCTTCTTTCCTTCGAGATCAAGGAAAATGTATGATTTGTTGACTCATTCAATTACAGTTTCATAACCATCCTCAACCTGGAATTCATAGTGGTATCCAGAGGTGTCCCTCAGAGATTCAAGGAACTTCTTCCTTGGAGGAAGGAGTTCTTCCTTTCTTCCTTTCCTTCTTCCACAAGACATTATTGACAAATAATTTATTGTAATTGCTACCTTCCTTTTGCAATAAAGAAAACATAAGTTGTGTAAGAGTAATAACATGGTTACATTTTCAGCCTTCATTTTCAAAGGTTTCACTGCTAGATAATAACAAGAATTTAAATTTACCAGGCTGATTGTAAGAACCGTTTTTGTTATAATGAGATAAATTTCAGAGACTACCTTCTTACATTAATACACGTAAAACAAATGAGACGTTGTGTTTTCTAATGAGATGCTAAGTTAAGGAATTATTTAACACTTTTGGATGCTTGGCTACATGAGCTTTGCAGGTATACAAGGTTCACATCATTTGCTCAGGATATTCAATATATAGCTGAAAGCTAGATGGTTTTGTCAAACCATTTCCTTAACTGAGGACTTTCAAGACAAATAGAAATAATATTAATTCCTTTCCTTCTGTGACATCTATTTTGTAGATGCAGTCTTTAAAAATTATGAAACTGTAACAATGTCCCAATAAGGAAATAATTGTTGTGACATCTATCTACAGCAAACTATTTTTGCTTGTGCTTTATTTTTGTTTCATACTTTTCTGATGTGATGGGATCTCAGGTAAACTGTAATTTCTCTATAGTCTCTGATGGGAACAAGAAAAATAATTGAGATAAAAAATGAATAAAACTATAATGAGGAACTCTTTATCTGAAGTGCACAAGTTCAAATTCTGATGCAAGGTTATGACAGAGGAAAATCCATACTTAACAATGCACATACATTCTTTGCCAAGATGAGCACTAATGTAATTCTGTATTCTTTGTATTCAGAGCTGCTCTGAGAAGGCAATGACCTCTCATATTTTGTTGTGGAAACTGATTCTGAAGCAAGCTGAGGCTGTTAAGGAAATAAACATTGACAAAATCAATGCTGAAAGGAAGGAACTTTCTACTCGCAGGGTAGATGGATACTCTGTAGTGGAGTGTGTGCTCTTATTAACCTGAGTCATATGGTGTGTAGTTGTTGGTTATGGCTATTCTTTAAAACAAACAAACAAACAAAAACCCCAAACCAAACAACAATAACAACAAAAACCTTTAAGACTTAGGAATGCAATGCAGCTATGCCAGGTTTCCCGATAAAGTAAATGAATGATAAAATATTGTGTATTAAGAATGACATGTACATAGATGTTTGTGATTTTTTTCTGATGGCTAGGTATCTGTTGATGCTTAGATCTGAATGTAGTGGCTGAATTCTGAACCCCAATATTGCTCCTTAGTAATGGTTCATAAAGTTTATCATCACTGTGTTTAATAATGGGATGCTGCTGACTCAATTTTTGAAGTATAACTGCCTTGCTGTAAGAAGTCTTGATTCATACAAAAAGCTCTTTCATCTGTTGACAGAAGGGACCTAACTTTTTACTGGGATGACTAAAAAAGATTGTGTGTGCATGTTTCTGGATCATCATTTGTAGCTGTTATGACGAAAACTGACAACAACCTGTGTGTGTGATTTAGGTAGTGCTGCTTCTAAGTTCCTCCAACTCTGTCTCAGAGGCACTGGGGGTTTCCAACCTTTACACAAGCTGCTTTTTGGGCTCCTGACAATTAAAAGTTTGGGACACATAGAGGAGGGGAACTAGAGGTGGCTATCTAGACACTTCACTGAATTTAATCCTCATGTAGCAAAGGTCAAACACCCATGTATAGAAGCAGTTAGTACCCTGCTGCATGCAGATCTTCTTGCCTTATGTGATTTAACGTGACATCCCATTGATGATTCTGCCAGCAGGTAAAAGACTCAGAGAGCCTTGGGAGGCTCCTACAGTATTTTCCTTTCTAAAAGAAGTATTGGTGCCACTCCTTTGCAAACCTCCAAATATAATATCTGAGTTTATAGGTAGGTATATTTGGAAGATGATCTTGATTTGCATGGATTAAAAGCTAAATTAACTCACTTTCCTTTCTTAACAAAATTTTAGATTCTTCTAAAATGGAGTTTTATGCAAAGTATAACTCCATCTTCTGCTAGATGAATGGCTTTTTCTGATCCATGCCTGCAGTGTAGCAAAGTGTTCATTGGAAATGCAGAGTATTTTGAGAGAAGAGAGGTAAACAGTTACTCAGTAAAATATATATATATATATATATGCCCAAAACTGTAGACCTCACCCCAGGCTAGTAGTTTAGGGAAACACATAATTTGCTCAAGAGTTACTGTTTGATGATTGTCATTGGCCAAGATTTACAGGGCCTGGTCAAGTCACTGGGACCCTTCAGTAGGTTGAAATGGTGTCTCTTTCTTCTCCAGTGCCTAACATTGTCCAGCATATCTTTTTTTTAGCAGCAAGAGGCATGAGTTGGGCAGTTATGTATTTTTCTATTTAAAAGAAAAAAAATATAGGAAAAAAATAAACAAAAACATTTTGCAAAACAAACCTGGTAGTGCTTTGTTATTTAGTATTCGTTGCTGTCTTCTGTTTTTTTCTATGACCCTGATTTTAATCTGCATTGATTTATTTTTTTGACATCTGATGTGCAATTATTTCTAGGCTGCATTTTTAGGAAGGCTATTGTTGACATGTAATCTCAGAAAAAGGAACTACCATGCTGCTTTTATTTTGATATAAATTGCAATCTAATACTTTCTATGAATGGAAGATTAAGTTTTTCTAGCCATTGTTTTGCAGCCCTTTTGTGCGGAATCAAGCCAAACATGAGAAGACTTTGGCCTAGTAAGAAAGCTGGTTCTTCACTCAGATAATGTCTTTTGGACACAGATGAAAATGCTCCAGATTTTTTCATTATAAAAAGGAAAGTTTGAGATTTTTAGAACCTGTTTTAACAGCATTTGGTATTACACTCTGGCCTGTTTTGTATATGTAATTATAACTCACAGAGTTAAAGGTACAGAGAGTATTTTAGAGTTTTCAGTTGTGTTTTTCTGCTGCAGCATTCAGAACCATATTCGTGATACTGATGTAGCACCCTTATTCAGCTGGGAGGATGTCCACAAACCCATGTAGAAATGTGACCTTGCACTGTTACTGTTTTGCTGGTTCCTTCCTTCATTTCCTCTGAGATGCTCTTTCTCTTGTTCCAGGTCATCACTCGGGGGTGTCTCATCACAGAGGCTAGATACTCACACATCTCTGAGGTATTTCCTCTGCCACGTTGAAGCTGCTTTTTGAATAGGATTGCTGTAAGAAATGTGAGGTTTTGTTTTGGCAGACAGAATTAGACCTAAGTCAGACTAAGAGCAGTGTGCAGTCATTAATTTCCAGAGATGCACAAATTAACAATTCCTGACACCCAGCAGAATTGATTTTTTCTGACACTATTGCTAATGAACAATATTTTGCATAAATCATAATTGCAATCAGCAGAAAAAAAATATCAAATTAGTAGGCAATTGGGCAGCTAGGGAGACTTCATTTTAATGAACTTGCTGCCAGTTTAGGCTGAAGCAGCGTTTTTTTAGTACCAAGTCATAATGAAACAGGAGAGTCAAAACAGACACAAGCACTCCATTTTGTTTCAGATGATTCATCTGAAATTTGCACTTGTATCATTGGAAATGTTTCAATTTTATCAAAATATTTTGATGAGCTCTTCTTTTAAACCCTGTCATCAGAATTGCTAACTTTTAATTACAATATCCTGGTTAGTTACCAGAATATTATTGGTGGATAAATGAGCACAATGAGGGAATTCAGGCAGCTCTAATGTTACAGGAAGCCTTTACAAGCCTAAGGAGTATGAGATGTTTTTAGAATTGCACTTTGAATTTCTGCCTCCTCTCCTAACATAAAACATGAAATCTCTTTGGATTTCAGAGAAGCTCCATAATCTGGTACCGTCTAAGAATTTGTCTAAGCATATTTCATAATTTGTCCTCTTATAAATATGCCCTATAATATAATGAACAATAATTCATTCAGGAACAAGCAGTTCGTAGCACATTTTTTTCTCTGTACAGAGGTACAACTCTGCTGATTTGAGTAACAGTGCCCAAAGTAAATAAGGCAACGTTGGTCACATGAGTAGGAATAGGTCCCTTGAAAGTAAATGTTTTTATTTTTCCAAAGTGAATGTGCTTGTTGTGATTCATTTCAAATAGCCTTGCTGTCTTAGTTTTTAGTTTTACCATCACATACAATTGATGCACACACAGATGTACTTAAAATGATATGTGCTTTTGGAAGGAATGTGATACATAAATTTGAGAAGTGCTGTTTTAAGAAAGTCTTTTTTTTTTTTTTTTCCTTCACTAGTTTTCTTATCAAACAAACAACCAAGATTCCTTCTTCTTAGACAAATTTCTAAAATACAGATAATGGATTATAGAAACAAAATCTTACAGAAGCTTCTGATGAGCTTATATGATTGCATATTGATATTGTATGATGAGAAGCATGGTCTTGGTGAAATTTGTTATCAATATTCCCTGTTTTTTCTGCCCATTTGAACTATATGACTTATTTTTTCCAAAAGTATTTGGGTTTTCTTTTTCTTCTTCTCTCTTCTGAGGAAAGAGAGACTAATTAGTTTGCTGGGGACAGCGCAGTGTCCTTTCCTAAAGCTGTTATCCCACAGTACCTCTGCACCCTGTGGCCATTGGAAAATCTGTTCTGAGCTGAAGAATGTCAGAGCTGTTCAGGCATCGTAGTCTCAAAACACCTCATCTTGCAGGAATAAACTATCAGTGTGTTTTGCAGTAAAGCCTTCCAGCACTCTCCCTTGTCACTGCGGCACACTTAAAACAGTAAATAGCACTTTAAAATGAGGCCTGTTGTGTTGAGCCCTCTCCTTCAAGCATGTGATGGCAAAGCAAGCTGACACATGGGAGGGTACAAAGGTTCTTTGGGACAGTTCTTCCACTGTAAGCAGGAGGACTTGGAGGCCTCACTGACACATCAGTCATAAGGAAATCGTTTCAACCATCATCACGCTCAAAACGATCACAGTTGGCTGAAATGTTTTGATCTGAACTCTTTTTGACTTGAACATATTTATCTGTCTTGCTAGCTTACTAAGTCTAAAAGAAAAGAAGAAAAACAGGGTAAAGGTTTTCCCTTTGGCAATTTCACTTTGAAATGATAAGTTTTTTTTTTGTTTGTTTGTTTGTTTTTAATTTTTTAATTGAAACTTATTTCCTTTTGTCACACAAGCTAAAAAGAATGCTGGAAATCAAAACAAGTGATTTAGATCAGCTTTAAATTAAGTTTGACTTCTTGTTGGTGCACTTACATTTCATACCTATGCAAACAATTTTTTGTTTTGTTTTCTTTTCCTGGCATCTGGCAAACTGAAGATGTTGTGAGCTGCATCTAACAACAAAAGAGAAAAGGAGTGTAGCAATGGCCACAGTAAAACTATCTGGAAGATGCATACAGAATAATTTCTGCAGAGGAGTAAGAACATAAAATGATGTTAGGGAAAACAGCACAGAATACCTAGCTAAAGGATATACTGTTTGCCAAGGGAATTCCTGATGAATATGGTATAATAGTAAGAAAGCATAGATGATGAGTCTCCCCTCTGTTTCATTAGTTTCCTAATGGTGTGATTTACACGGGCCTGAGATGCCATTCATACTGAACTCACACCAATATTCCCTGTTAGCTCAGGATTTACTCTTGAGATTAATACTGATAAAAGCATGAATCTCATTTCCTTTTTTTTTTTTTTTTTTTTTTTTTTTAATACTGGTTCTCGTGCTAATAGCAGAGTCTGGCTGCTCCAAACCTCTTATTTTAAAATGTCATCAAGAGGCAAAGGCTTAGATGGTGTTAACCCTGCACTTTGATTTCAGTGCAGTGCTGGTTATATGCACTCTGAAAATTCAGCCCAAGGTCAGTAGCAATATTGACAGAATGAGCACCCATTCAAAGTTCAACATTAAAGAGAAGTTAGTATTGCAGGCACAGTAATATTTAACACAAACTGTTTTTTTTTTGTTTTTTTGTTTTTTTTTTTTTTTTTTCCAGTGGAACATAAACCTTATCTGTTCATCCAGAGACCTACTGTATATTCAGGTATGTAACAACTGCAGTTGATATTCATTGAAAGGTTTTCATAACAACAACGCAGTGTATATTGATCTATTTGTGGATTATATTGTGTGGCTGATTTGAGTCTTTCTCAGCTTACATTTAGCATGTAAAAAAAAGAATATAGAAATAAATTTAAAATTCCTATAACATGTGCCAGAAGTGATAAGTGTGAGTTATTTGTTTATTGTGTTGATAATAATATCCATTTAACTACCAGGAAAGAGTCAGGATTAATGATATTCTGATGGAATATTGCTCTCGGTCTAAGCAAGGATAAATATGCTGATGTGAAACAAAGCAGAAATTCTCCAAGCACTTACAAGCTTTATTGCTTCTTGCAGCCATAAGTAAAGGACAAAACCTTTGTTGCTCTTGTGTGTGACTGCATTTATGCCGTAACTGCATATAATTTTGAATCAATAGCATAACATTACACATGATATGCATTGGGGTACTTTATAAAGCTAAATATGTACCATCTATTAAAAATATCCTAAGAATAATTTTGTGTTTTTTTAGGATGATTTGGATTTATCAGACTTTTTATTTCATTTTCTTACTTGCTTCAGTTTACAGTGGTAAGTCAATATAAAATTCCTCAGACAGGTACACGGAGTAATGTAGCTCATCTGGAAGGGGAGATTAAAAATAGTAATATTTAAATGGCCTAAACATTTGAAAGGGGAGTGAGTAGAGCTACAGAGCAGCGTGATTTTGGTGGGGGGACACACAGTTGTAAGTGCAGCCTGGTCCTGAGAGAGTGGGGTTGCACTCGGTTAATTTTGGGTAACTCATGGAGGATGGAAGTTTTTAATTAATTTTTCCATCCCTGTGATAGAGATTGAAGTTTCTAATGTGCATTGCTGACATTTTTCTTCCAACCCTTCCACTGCTTTCACCTTGCCCATCACACCTGGGACCATGCTACAGGCAGTTTTCTGTCAGACCAGGGCTCTATCCAGCTCTTCTCTGTGAAACCAATATGTGTTGTGCACCCAACAGCAAAGCTAACAAGGTGGACAGCCACTTAGAAAGGGAGCTGCTTCCTTCCTGCACAAATTAGTACCCTGTAAAGCTGGCAGTGATTTGTGTTGGTGCTGGGGTGCATGATGACTGTGTGTTTTTCAATGTGTTAATGATTTACTTTGGTTAGCAAAAGTCAAACTACAAAAATTGCTTTGTGCTTCCCTGAAGTTCCCTGTGCTGATAAATTATAACTAAGGCCTAACACAGGTTTACATTCAGTAATGTAATAGCTGTTTTCTCAGAGGACAATGGAGTAATGCAGCTTTTTAGCAAAATCTCTGACAAATGTACTATTATTTCAGAAATATTTTACCCGGATTAAAATCTCAGTAGAACTGAAATCTTGGAACATTTCTGAGGCTCAGGAAATAAATATCTTTATTAAGCTAAGGTATTCAGAGCTGGCGTAGTTTTATGTGGTATTAAAAGTCAAACATAATATTAAATTACATGATTTTTTTTTATTTTTTAGGGCGTACTAGTTTACATTAAAATAGATGGTAAATAAGATCCAAAATGTCTGATACAACAGATAATTGCAATAGTCTTTTCATTTTACTTCATAAATAATTTAAAGTTATCTAAGTAATAGAAAATGCTTTTCTATACGTGGCAAAGTTGGGCAAAGACATCCTATAAGAATAATAATAAATACCAGTTTTTAAAGAAAGATCATAAAAATATCTACACCTGAAAATTCTGGATATTTATTTATTATTATTCTGGATATTTTAACAAGGAAATCTGAAAAAATTCCTTAATTTGGAAAGATGGGAAGGGGTTGCCACTTAGGTACTTTCATCCCAGTCACATGGCTGTGCAGCATGAGTGGATTTTATTAGAGAATTTAATATGGGATTGATGAATTCCTGAAGATCTGAGTTTATTTGTATTCTAGGAAATTCTTGAGATACTGCTTCTGGATCAGTACTTTTGTTATTGTTGTTGTTAAGAAGCAAGTCAGATTGGGTTCGAGGCAGATTGTAAGGAAACAGGAAGTTTCTAAAACACTGAGACATCGAAGCTAAACACAGTGGCACTGGCTGTGAATCTGGCCTCAGAGCATCACTCAGCAATAGGACAATCTTCACATACAAGTTTCTAACTCTCTTAGGTCTCTGTACATCTTCCTAGCTTTCCTTTTAATGGTTCTCTACACTGGGCTCCCTTGGAAGATGCTTCTGCTGCTCCTGAGATCTGCCACGAGTGGCACTTACCTCGTGGCTGGCCCTGCTGCAAGGGCTTCTGTCACTGCTGAAGCTGTCCTGCTCCAGCAGGGGTGTGGGGTAAGGGGGAAGACAGAGAGACCCCAGAGAGTTTTATTTCTACCAGGTTGGAAAGCAAGGATGAGACTTTCAGAGGAATGGTTCTACTTGCCCCCCTTGCCCTCGTCTTCTGCCAAGGGAGTCAAAAGCATGGTCAATGTCAAGAAGGGGCAGTGGCTCCTGATTAACTGGCCATACTCCTATCTCTAATAATTTACATATTTTGTTATTCCATATCAGAATGTGTGACTCAGATCTATGAAAATACATACTTCCAAGGAGGAGATCTCTCCACAGTTTTCACACCAAGTGCCAATTACTGTCAAGTAGTGTGTACTTACCATCCTACCTGTCTGCTCTTCACATACTTGCCAGTGACATGGACTAAAGATCCTGCAAAGAGGTAAAATGCTTGTATTCTTGTGGCTTTTGCTGGTGTCCTGTGATAATGTTAGGAGCTCAGTGACATTTTCACAGAACACAGGCATGCAGAGAAGGCTACAGGGTTGCCAAGGAAGACAATGCCATGCATCTTTAAAAATGATAATCTAGAAGAGTATTTGCTGAACTTTGAAAGATTAAATTTGGCAACAGCTAATCTCTCACACTCACGTACCAACCTTTCCAAGAAAATAGCACCAACAGCGTACTCCTTCCTCTGTGCCACGTATTTATTGCTGAGGGACAATGTGACCAATTTTATGACTCCAGTGATCCCTTCTATTGCACCCCTCTCCATCTTTCCTCTTTAGAATATTTTTCTCTTGCCTGAGTGTCAATAGCCTGAGATGAGGCTGCCTTCCCTCTTTGTGACCAGTGTGTTTCTTTCCTCCTAACCCAGTTAAAAGTGGTGGAGCAGGGCTGTGCTTCTTGCTTGAAGGAGACCTTTTGGAGCTTCCACATATACCACATATTGTCATCTGCCACCAAGCGTGCTAGTGCCAACAGAGCAGCTGCAGTTCTACCCTGTCTTTCTTTAAATTGCATTTATTTTCTTAATTTTCATGTTGAGGAACAACAATCAGCCTGCATTTCACCTGGGAAAATTTTAGGAGGGACTGTGTTATACTGCAAAACTGTGAATTGCTGCATTTTAAAACACAGGTTTTCCTGCTACTTAAAAGACAGTGATACTGAAATGTTGCCAAAAGTGGATATGGAAGGAGCTGTTTCTGGACATTCTTTAAAACAATGTAACATCAAAATTAGTGGTAAGATATAGCTATTCACATGTATGAATTTTATCATGTAGCAGATAGTTTAGAAATTTAGCATTTCGAAAACAGGAACTGAGTTAGGAAGCAGCCAAGCAGTGACTTCTATGTCTTTTGCTTTATCTCTTTCATACACAACTTAAAAATCTTCCACTGTTTTCAACTATGCACTGCTAAGGCTCCACAGGAAAGGGAAGCGGGAGCTCCTGTTGTCACGGTTTCATTTGCTAGAGGCAGATATGTAACTGATACCTCCAGTTGTAAAGATCAATTTAAAGAGCTAAATGGGTCCTACTTGATGCAAGTTGGCCATTGCAGCTTATTGATAGATCAGTTGTGTTTGCTTCTGACTGGAACATACCTTTCAGAGCATTCAGGACTTTTAAAAAGCCTTTTCGTGCCCCATCCTGTTTAAAAACCCCACCAGAGTTTGGCTTACTCATGTGTTCTGTGAAGAGAACCTACTGACCCGGAGGTGAAACCTGCATTCTGTGGGGGCAAAAGCTATGTCGAACTCCATGGTCAAAATTCTTCCTTTATGCAGCTTAAATTGAATCTTTTGGCTCAAATGGGAGATGGCTGTTGCTTATGAGGATATATTTGGAGTTTTGAACTGTCATATAAATTTGGAAATAGAAAAGTATGTGTTTTAGTATTAATCCTGAGTTCTTGCATGTTTAACTTCATCATGATCTTGGTGTAGGTAGAGGCAGTGTCAAAGTCTGTCAGTTTTTCCTCTGCCATGTGGTGCTCTGTTATGCTTACACTTCTGATTTTGTTACTAGAAGCATATATGAAGTGTGATGTAGCTGAAGTGAGCACAGGAAGTGACATTAGGATTACAAGGGCTTTGCCATATGAACTGCTATCATTTGGGCTTTTGGACTATATTTCTGGGAAAAAGAGAGAGAGAGAGAGAGAGAGAGAGAGAGAGAGTAGAAGAATGCTTTCAGAACTTTGTCTCTTTCTTTTTCCACAGCTTGCAGCCCAGATGTCCACAAAGGTCTGGATATGGAAGGGGAAAATTATGATGTTACTGTGGCTGAGAACTATCAACAGTGTCAAAAAAGATGCACGAATGATGACCACTGTCATTTTTTTACATATGCCTCAAAAACATTTCACAATGCAAGCTTTCGGTAAATACAGGTTTGATCCCTTTTCTTGGTCAGTGCTGTGCTTTAGTCCACAAAATGTCAACAACAATGTCAGAGTAGTGTAGGGTGAATTTATTCAAGGAAATATATTTTTTCCTTTGACTGCTAATCCTTGTAATGTTTAACCAAACTTACAGGTAGGAAAATATCTGCAGTAAGTTAGCTTTCATCTGTCCATTGGTGAGAAAGACAAACTTGATTATCATAGCACTAAAAAAAAATATATCCCTGGAGATATTCAAATGCAAACTGTATTAGTAGGTGTGCAGCATTATTGCTCAGTTAAATCTTGCTCTGCTTATTGCTTATTGAAAGCAGCAGCATCAGTGCAAGCAGAGACATTCTTTCATTTAGTACTTGGACTATTTTTGAGCTGTTATCCTGCCCAGTTTTACAAGTTAAACATTGTTCAGTTGGATCTGTTCCTCATTTAGGGTTTTTATAGATACTGGAGGTTGCTCTGGCTCATGATAGGAATTATGGAACCAGAAGATTGATGTAGACTAAGGAAGATGATCTGTTGTCTTACTTCTTTCTTTATTCTTTATCACTCAGTGAAAAATGCTTCTTGAAACATACCAGGTTAGGAACTCCAACCAGCATAAGGGTGCTTGATGAGGTTGTGTCTGGATTCTCCTTAAAGCCATGTCAGCTTTCTGAAATAGGTAACTAAAAATCTCTGTTGATTCAGTTTAGATTCAAGTGTTATAGATATTGAGGTGCAGTCTATCTCTGACATGATCAATATTTAATTTCATAAAAGAATTACAATGTTAACTTATTCTTGGAGTTAGAGTTAGTACTCTCAGGCACAAAAGAGTTTTTAAATATATATATATTTTTCCATTTTACTATTGTGCGTTGCAAAAACTGTTGTCTGCTTTGGAGATTGAAGAATTCTTTCACTAGATTAGCCTGATGAAACTGCATTTTGTCTTTGCATCATAGATACAAAAATGAAAGATAAAATCTCATCAAAGTCAAGGAACAAGAGGAATATAAATCTTTCTAAATTCTGTTGGTATACCGTGTATGTGCTTAGAAGTTTTTAATGAAGATTTGCAGTTTTCTGATACAACTGCCTAATATGAAGGAACACTGCGTTCTGCAGGTGGTTTTGATGAAAGCAGTGTTTGTGCTATTTTTTGTAATCATTACTCAGGCAAAATTCTTAGGAGTACAAGATCAGACTGTATGAATTGTCTTCTTATTCTTAATCAAAACATCTTCGGTTCATTTTGTTTGTTTTCATTCTACCTCCACCTTATCCTACTGCCTGGTATATTCCCTTCTGAACAATGATGACATTATATTTCCATGTAGCCTTATTTTAGTTCACAGTTAATGTAGTTTTCCCATACAAATCACTTTTTATATTTCCTAGACTCGCTGAATCTTTCTTTCTATATCAACATGTTTTATTCAGAAGTGTGAAGAATATAAAAGGAAGAAAAAGGTTTGTAAAGAGAAGAAAATTTGGCTATTCTCTCTCTCTCTCTAAGAAAGGATGGAAGGAAGATTATTTTAAAAATTGCTCCATTAAGAGAAACTAGGGAGATAGATTCATTGTTAGAAGAAAAATCACAGTACTCTGGAGGGTCCTGCTGATAGGCTTTGAGAAGAATCAGAGGACTGTAGCATATGGACAAACCATATGATATTAAGATAAAGTCATCAGACACTTGAGACTTCATCAAGGATATTTATGGTTTATGACAGTGGTAACATGACATTAATGATCTATCATAAATGAAATCAGAATTTCTGAATGCATGTGAAGTTCAGCCTCGTTTCTACCTGTCTTTTCTTGCTTTTTCTGTCTTGCAAGAAAGGCAAGAGGAAGGGAGAGAGAAGAAATAAATCATGAGATCATAGAAGCCTAGACAGTACTGTTGGATAACAAGGTCATCTAAAGAGGTCATTTGTCCTAAACCAAGACAGATCAATTCTACCTGTTCAGATAGAGGTTTGTCAAATATATTTGTAAATTTCAGTGTCATCTTCTGTCTTGTGTTGTAAAGATCTGAAATGGATTTACTTGAATATTTGTTCTACCTTTTCGTTACCTTTTAGGCTGACTAATCCTACATTGTTTATGTTCCAGCTTCATCATTTTAAATACAGATGCTGTACTTCCCGTTTCAAAGCGTTGGGAATCACAGCTATCCTCTGTGAATACTAAAAACTAAATTCTACCAAGAAACTTTGAGATTCATTCAATCAGATTCTAAGAACATTGAAATCATCAGTATTATGGGATTTCTCTATTTCCTGTTCTGCCATGTCCTCTTCCCTCTGCTCAGTAATGCTAATGTTGTTGACCATCTAACTGCAGTTTTTTCCATGAAGAGAGAGGCAGTTCTTAAGTTTTTCTTGTGTCCTCTGTCATTAACTTTACTTCTTCCCTGACCAGAATCCCAGCTCCTTTCCTAATGCTAATTGTTTGGAACTGAATAAATGCTTTGAGAATTTGTTCCTTGCTGCTTGGCCTTTCATTTTGTGCCTTTGCCTTTCTGATTTTGTCCTTATGCACTCATGCTGTTACTTGTCCATAGTAATTTGTCTTACATTCTGCCTTTTGCAAATTGCTTTCTTTGAGGCCATTGAAGGTTCATGGGTTTGTGTCCCTAAAATCCATATTTCTACTTTGAATATCATTTCCTCAAAAAGCTATTTGCTCTCCTGAACAGGGGGTCTTACCTAGAAATTATAAGAATTTATTAACTCTTATTTTCTACTCTCTTTTTTTTTGTGTGTGTGTGTGTGTGTTGTAGTTTTGTGTGTTTCTATTGTATAATTAATGTCCTGTGTTTTTAATGTACTTTTTTTTTTATTAATCAAATGATCAGGAGTCACATTAAGATATGCCTCTTGCTTTTACTGCTTTTTTTTTTTTTGTTGTTCTTTCTCTCTTCTTTTCATTTTATCAGTCACAAAGGAGGGAAAATGTGAATAAAAATACAAACGAATGATCTATAAACCTTAATATTCTGATGACAGAAAATCATTGGAATTGTGATACTCTGTTCTTCTTTTATGCAGATTGTAAAATGGACCTTTTTGAACATCAAGAATTTTCAGGAATGAATGTTACAAGTTTTTTCACTCCTGATACCTCCGTCTGCCAAACTATTTGTACTTATTTTCCAAACTGCCTGTTCTTTACGTTTTTCACCAAGGAATGGCAAATAGCATCCCAAAGGTGAATACGAGAACTTTTAATTCTCTAAGTAAATATTAAAAACAATCACCACTACAACAACAACAAGAAAACAAGAACAAAACCATGAAAAAAACAACAACAAAAAACAGCCTTTTATAACCAACATTTTATTATATTTATGGAAATTCTTGTTAAGGGGTTACTTTCAGTAAAACACAGCTTTTTAATGCATTGTATTCATACATTTATAGTTTCCTGTCAGCATTTCATTTGTTGTGACCGGTGATCTTGTACTATAGCTGCATATCTGGGATTGCTTTAATGACTTAAAGCTGAGCTTTATGAAATTGTAAAGAGGCATCTGGTTTCCTATCAATATTAAGTCATTTACTCGAAAAGATGTTGGATGAAATTAACAGTTTTGAAAGTGTTTCTTTTTACAGATTGAAATTCCTACTTTCGTATCCAGTAGTGAGAGGAATTAAAAAACTACAGTCAACAGAAATCAGAGATGGAAAGCACATTTAAGAAAGAACCATCCCTTACCTCAACCTAAAATATCAATTTTAAAATGTGAGATCAGATTCAGTTTTTTTTTTTTTTTCATTTCAGAAATCTTTGCCTTCTGATGACCTCAACAAGTGGAACACCAGAGGCACTTACGCTACGAGAAAATGCAATATCGGGCTTTGGTCTCCTAAATTGCAGAAGATACTTTCCTGGTAAATAATAAATTGCATTAAGAATATGAATTTTGAATTAATGAAATTAATAGACCTATTGATGCTTGGAACACACTCATTTTTACAGCCTGCAATTCTCGCACTTATGTGCATATGAATTTTTTGGGAGATGAACTCAATGTCACTTATACAAATGGACACAAAGCCTGTCAGCAGGTTTGCACGGACATGATCCGCTGCCAATTTTTTACCTATTTTCCCCTCCAAGATTCATGTAACAAGGAAAGGTAAGATACATTTAAAAAAATGTTTAAAGATTTCTGAAAGAATCCTTCCACAAACTTCGGAAGGGATATAATGTATGTGTTCTGTGTAAGAAGTACAAACTGAATCTTTGCATTAATTTATTGTAAGAAAGTGTGAGTGTCATCTAAGAATGTCCTCAAATGGATCTCCAGTGGAAATACAACATGGACCAGGAAGGATCTCTGGATACTCACTAAGATTATGTAAAAAAAAAGCCAGTACTGGTAAGTAAAGCTTTCATTTAAGAGAGACATTGTTTAACTGATTTTTGTGCAGAAAGCCTAAGCCTCCATATTTTATTTTTCTTTCTGAAAATTGGTTGAATTGAAATGTTAATGAGACACCTTGTGAAGTTAAAGAGCGTTCTGAAAAAGTGAGGTATGCCCGGCCTGCACACTGTAAACACAGACAGTGGCATTGTGAACTTGCTTAAATTGGACTTTATGATCAAAAATTGTAAAGGGATTAGAATGTCTTATGTATCACCTTCGCAGAAGATCAGTCCCTATTCTCAGGTCAGCAATAGTTTTATCTTCATTTTTCATGGACAAGTGAAAATTATCCTTAAGCACAGTTTCCAATTATTTCTGTAGTATGCATGCAGCATTCTGCAAGAACTATTAGGATAGTTGGAGGGACAGACTCTTCCCCTGGTGAATGGCCATGGCAAGTAAGCTTGCATGTGAAATTGTTTCGGCGGAGACATCACTGTGGGGGCTCTATCATCAGTAACCAGTGGATTCTAACAGCTGCTCACTGTTTCATGAGGTGAGTCCTAAATGTAAATTCAAAAATGAAAATTTCATTCAGAACATGAGATAAATTGAGATCCACCTTTCAGAAAAATAAATCTGCATGACAAAAATGACTAGAATAGAATAAAGTATTTTGATGTAACCAAAAGATGAACTTTTAAGGTAGACAATTCATATTCTTAACATAATTGGTACACCACACTTCACCCTTCATAACATAGTGTTGTGCTACTAATGCTAAATTGTTTTAATGCATCTAGGAGATGGAACTGTAAACAGACACCAGATACCTACAGTAACACAGACATTTTCATGCTTTATAAACATTTTCTTACTGTAATGTCATATCACCAAGGAAAATCTGTTGTTAAGTATTCCATTTCACATACTTAAAATAATAATCTCAGAGATTTCTCTGTGGCACATAGGGAATAGTGCAAATCTGATACCTTCAGCAGCAGGGTGTTCAGCAAAGGCCGGGACACACTTTAACCTCTAGGGGTCCACTTATGTTGCTTCTAGTAGAAGAGCTACCTTTCTCTGAAGCATCCAAATCCTAATTGTGCTGGTTTTGGTAGATTTTCTCTTTTCTGTTTTTATCAATCAGTCAATTAACATTGATTTTAGTAGAGATTTCACCTGTAAGGAAAATATTTAGAGCATTGAATACTTAAAGGATGAAGGCTAATTTGCACAGAGACATACTGTATGTGTTGTTCGTGACCACAAAATTGCCATCACATTTGGGTCATGAAACCACTTGTGTTGTGAAGAGCTGATTTAATCACCATTTCCCTTGTTAGATGTTCACCACCTGTAAAGCAGGTTATCCTGTCATTTACAGAGTGAAAGTTGTAAGCCTGGCTGTATACTGATTCTGTGTGATGGGAAAGAAGGCACAGGTAACAGATAAAATGCTTCAAATAAGAGAGCATTGGCCTAGCAACATGGGCTGAAATCAGGCACTTTTGCTCAAGCAGTGTCATACTTTAACCTTTCTTATTCCAGCATTTAGTGATGTTGCTAACATTTGGTTTCCAGTAACAGACGTTATAAAAGTGGTTAAGTGCCCTAAAGACTCTGAAAAACACTGTATGTAGAATATCATTCTCTACCTGCTATCGAATGTTGTAGAAGCTACCAGTACTATAAAAGACAAGGGGAAAAGTTACATTTTAAAATTAAAAATATAGAGTGTGTTCATTAGAAGCTATTAAATCTAGCTGATATTTAACAATAAATACATGAAATCTTCAAAATTTTTGAAAAATTAATTTAAGACAGGTTTTTCATTTTGTTCAAAGCATGTACCAAAATTTTTATGTTGCCTTAGTGAGAGAATATCACAATGAAATACCCATTAAATGTACTCAAAGTAAAGTTGAAGTCATAAAGATTAACTGGAACTTTTCATATAGGTCTATGGTACTACATTTTCTAATCTCTATTTACATTCATTGCAGTGTCTGAATAGACTCTACTTGAATTTGTATTTACAATCCTATTTTGGTTACTACAAAAGCTGTTGTACTGGAATGAATGAAAGAATCTCATTTACTTCTTCAGGGCTGGCATTAAGCCCTTGAAGGTAAAAATAGCAAGAGAATAAGAAAAGAGAAAATGAAAGAAGGCAAAAGGGGAAGGAGTGTGAAAAAGGATCAGGACACTGAAATTCTGAGCATAAAAGAGAGGGGAGACTGATGTGGGGATGAAAACATAACTAGAAAGTGGAACAAAAGAAATGAGAAATGGAAGAAATGGAAGTGGAAGACAAACCTCTTTTAGGTTTGAGAGTGTGAAAATACAAATGGGAAGAGTGACCTCAGTGCTGTTCACTTTATACTTGGGAGGAACAGAGGATGTTGGCACTTGCACACAAACTCTGAATAAGTGTAAATCTTTGTGACACGGACTGACTGTTTGCCTTTTTCCCTCAGTCGTCAGAATCCCAACATTTGGCGTGTTTATGCTGGTATTTTAAAACAATCAGAAATAAAAGAGGATACACCTTTCTTCAAAGTGGAAGAGATTATTATTCACCCTCAGTATACATATGAACAGACTGGATATGACATTGCTTTACTGAAACTTGATAAGCCTATGAATTTTACTGGTATGTAGTGTATTTCAGAGGTATTCTGAAAATGTGCAGGATGATATAGGCTGGTTTTGGTGTGGCAGTTCATGAAAACTGGGATGGTTTCCCTTAATTACTGGGTTTTATGGAGAATCTCATTCTGTTGGAGTTGAAAAGAAAATGTACGGTTTTATTCACATGACTGGGGAGGTATCTACTATAAGGTACAAAGCATAGTACGTAGGCTATCTTCAGGGGCTATGTAGATGCCATAAAACCTTAATATTGTAGCTGACTCTCCTAGCCAAACTAATATCTTAAATTATATTTTAGATCTTCAACTACCTATTTGCCTGCCATCGAAAGAAGAAGCTAACATGCTTTATACTGACTGTTGGGTAATTGGATGGGGTTACAGAAAGGAAAGAGGTACAGATAAATATTTAAAGTGTGCTCTTTTATTTGAAAAATTCATTGTGTTTAAATGAACAAACAAACAAAACCATACCTCCCAAAGTACCCTCTTGGGTCTTGAAACCCGGAATTGTGATCACAAGCTATACAAAGAACATGCATTTGCTCATGGCTTTGTTTATATGAATCCATAACAGTCACCAGAGTCAACGAACATGAATATAACTACTCCTATAGTTTGATTCTCTACATTGTGTTCTCCGGCTTTCCTGTGGTGGGTAGATGAGCACTGCAAGTTAGTTAGTTTTGCATCACATTTTATGCTTACAAAGACACTTCAAGTTATGAGGTGAGATAGAGATAATAGTATAAAACAATAATAGAGATAATTCACATATTGAGATATAGGTAATAGATTTAATGGTGAATTGTGTGATCTTGAATTACAGTCTGCACATAACTCGTGTGCTTTTTTTGATGTGATTTTATTCATATGACTTCACTTCAACAATCAGAGATAGAAGTATGTTACTTTTATGATTCTGAAGGTTGTTTATGGACAATGACAATGACCTTTGTGTTTTGATAGTATTTGATAGTAGATATGGTTTAGCTACTCTGACCTTACCTGGAGGTTGGCCAAATAGCTGTTAGTTATCAAAATCACTAATTCAATATATAGATAAACCTACTTAAACTGAGTTCCCTCTTTTCCACACCTTCCTGTTTGAGAGTTAGATTTCAATGTGAAACTGGGAAAAAAAAAAAAAAAAAAAAAAAAAAAGGCAGATACTGTCTGGGCTAATTTCTTCTGTAAAAACAGGCTGCTCTCAAATACTTTTATTTGCTCTACATGGAAATTCCTTCATCCTGTAGACTATTAGGATATGGAGCAGCACAGATTTGGAAATTGGGAGGTATTACAATCTTATTGTATTGCAACTCTATTGTAATACATTACTAAGAAATAATTATCAATAGTACAAAGCAATGTCTTTAATAGGAATACAGGCTCCAAGAGTCAAAGTTCTGAAAAAGATACTCGCATAGAGATTCACAGCAAATCACACAAGAGTTTTGAACCTTTCCTGGTTGTAAGTCATAATCAGGTAACATGGTGTTTAAAAAACATTCCAAAACCAAACAAAACCAGACAGTCAACATTGTTTACTAACACACACACACACACAAAGGGAAAATCATCATGACTGTACAATTGCATACTAAAAACAATTGACCTCTGACTTTGCAATGTCACTGTATGGAGTTTTCTAGAGTTTAACTTTTAATTGCTAGAACTGGACACTTGTCTGATCATGTCACCTATTGCATAGGTCTTGTAGAAGATATTCTTCAGAAAGTTACTGTTCCTCTAATGTCAAAAGAGGAATGCCAGGCAAGATACCGGAAGCGCAGAATAGATGACAATGTGATCTGTGCTGGCTATGACGAAGGTGGAAGGGATGCTTGCAAGGTAATGGGAAGAAGTCATATATGGTCACGTATTCCAAACATATGTTCAAGTATATAACTGAATACCATAATAACATGTTTAATTTTATAACAATAATATATTTATAAATAGAGCAGTTTAACATACCATTTTTGCTTGCTGAAAGCACTGATAATCATGGAGAACGCTTCTTATGTGACATCGAAATCCTCAGGGATAGACTTTATGTGGCTCCAGATAAAAAAAAATCTGAGTGTATATGTACACATAGAGAGACACACGCACTCCTTCTCTAGTGTCTCCTACAAAGGGAAAAAAGTTAACTTCCCACTTTGTGTTTCAAGTTAAGTATTGAGGCAAAATTAATTAATTTGCTAAGAATTATATCACTTTTCATTAAAAAATAAAAATGGTGAAGAACAAATAAAGGGGAGAATAAAGTACAAATTCTCACTCTCATCCAATTAGGGAACAATACAGTATTCCTTTAAAGTATGGGAAATCCATAGAGAGCAAGTATAATATTTCAAAACATTTCTCCACTAACACAGATTTCCTATGTGATGTTTTTATTTCTTGATACGAAGCTTATTTTAAAGCATGCACTATCCATAATCATCCAGAAGGGAGGGTGCTGGAAAAGGGAATGGAAGGCTAAAGACAGCTTGAACAGACTGGTCTGTTCATTATAAGAACTGAAAATGTCACAGCAGTGTGAGGGCAGTGAGCCAAATTCTCTGCTTGAGAGTAAACTCATGCAATTTTATTAACTTAAATATTTTGAGTTAATTATAATAAAATAAATATTGTCTGATTAGTAAGATATATTTTCAATTTAAACATTTTAACAGTTGTGTTCTATATTTATGCACTGTTGTTATTATCAGTATTGAGTATTCAGGAATAACAATTCTTGGATCTGGAAAGTGATTTTTCCTTAATGACAGTTAATCTTTCTTTATGTGATACAGCATAACAGAACATGGAGGTGATGTTATAAGAAAATAACACACTTGTCGTCGTCCCAACAGTTCATAACAGCTACTCTAAAGAACCCAGTGTTCAGAAAGATCAATTTGAAATAGGAAAAGAAAACAAATGTGTTTTATCCCAGGGAGGACAGAGTCAGTCAAACAATATAACACATACAGAACTGAGATTTACATACCCAAAACAAAGTTATAAGAAAAAGCATTGGCAAATTTACTATTTTTCTCATTTGTTGATGTAGTCTTTGTTGGGTGTTAAATCAGTGAATGTAGATAAATCAAAAACAAACAAATGAACAAAGCCCCAACAGTTCTGAACTTTAAAGGAAAGTGGAAATAATTTGCAATGATTGGAAAGTATTTAGAAGTAATTCTACTAGATAAACAGAAAAACATCAACATTCTCTGAACCAGCTATAAGTGAAAGTAATTGAACTCTAGGCAGTTATGCTGGTGTTAACACTGAATTATACTGATATTTATCAAGGTTTTCTTTGAAAGAGAAGTACTGATGAGAGCTGTTCCTTGTGTACTCTTGTCTTTTTCTCTTGTGATACAGGGAGACTCGGGAGGACCACTGTCATGCAAGCATGAGGAGGTGTGGTATCTCGTGGGCATCACCAGCTGGGGTGAAGGGTGTGCTCGCCCCAGGCAGCCGGGTGTCTATACAAAAGTTGTTGACTATTTAGACTGGATTCTAGAAAAAACTACATAGTGTGAGTGTAATCTATGGGCTCGAAGTGATGTCATGGAATAACAACTCCAGGGGCAACGTGATGACGTGTATTAACGTTTTTTAAATGGTGTTTCCTGTTAGCTTGAAACATAAAAGACTTGATTAAAGAAATAGAAAAGCAAGAATAAAGGAACTTTACAGTTACTAAATAAAAATAAATAAATAAAAAAACAGCAGTAAAAATAAACTCTTTGGTCATTGATTTGGCTGAAAAAAAAGAATAGACCTGAACCATTAATTTCTTTTGTCCTTGATAGCATATATTCTGTGGGACTTGCTCAGTGAGGCCAGGGTTGTACAGTTAAATTCATTAATTGCGGGAACTTCTGCTCTTATGCAAAAATAACTTACATTAAAGTTGATTAAGATAAATTATTAAAAGGCAAGGAAAATCTGACCTGGCATTACTAATCAAAAGGTTCAGTGATAACTGAAGAAACTTACTTGGTTACAGAATGCTTTTCTTTGTTTCGCCTTAAAAGCATCAAGACAGTTCTCTCCTCTTCCTTTTTCTCCTTTTTCTTTCATTTTTAAAATTATTTTTAGTAAAGTATCAAATATGTTTCATGGCCCAAATTAACACTAATATGAAAAACAACAGTCAAAAATTATTATTATTATTATTGTAAGAAGCAGTATTTCACACTGGATCATAAAAAAGGTACATTTTTCTTTTGCTTTTGTCTTTGGTGAACTTCATGACCTTGTTTTCTAATCATATACATTACCTTATTTGCTGAAAATACATTGTAAATCTCTATTCATGATTGCCACACAACCACAGTGAGTGTGTTGTGGAGGTCACCAGCAGCAGAGTCTTTAGGAATATATGATGTTATGAAATTCAGAATGTTAAATTAATGGAAAAATAGTCATCAAGCTGCTGTAAATGAGTTCAGCATTTCATTTTTTTTTATGTTTTATTTGCAGCTAACACTGAACAAAAATGAAAACGGGTACAAAAAATTGTACCTAACTGTACAAAGAGCCCCTGCGGTCAGAATGCTTCCTGGGACAAGTAGTGCCACAGCTGTATTCAAAAGGTGTTGGGATTTTTTTTGTTGTTGTTCATTTTTAAAACATACACATTCAAAGCAGGGATGATAACAATCTAGATATAACAAGAGGCTAGAGGGAATGGTGGTGCTGCAGGCACATCTAGGGAAAGAAGAATGTTCCCTTCCCTTCTCCTCATAGTGGACTCCCAGGGACATGGTCTTGAATCATCAGTGGTGCACAGTGCTGGAGGCCTCCTGCTTTGGGAGTCCCCATGCTGGCTGCAGGTATTCAGGGGGCCAAAAGACAAAGTCTGGCAAGCAGTGGGAGAAACAGATCAAGGGGGAGAGAGAGAAGGCATTTGTCAACATGCAGAAGTAGAATGGGAGATAAAGGTGGGGGCTAAAATTGTCTTCATTCTCTTTTTAATCCAAGCCTGGTTTGAAAGGTCAGCAATCCTCAGACATGCTGTCAAAAACTCAGAGACTTAAATAAGGGACTGAGAATGAGCAGGAAAAAAATAGAAAGCATATTGCGGCCAAAACAAACAAACAAAAGACCAACCACATTTCTGGCATTCAAATGTGGTTCTGTCCTCATGGGGAAGCAGTGAAAACTGCTAGAAAAGATCTGCAGAAGAAACAAAGGAAATGCTTCAGTGTGCAAACAGAGACTGGAACTCTCAATTAAAGATCCATCGGGAGACCATCTGAAATCCTCATCTGCAAATACTTGAGCTAAATTTGTTTTTGCTAAAGAGTACATGCAATGTCAAACTGATAACCTTTACTGCTTTCTTATAATGATGTTGTCATCAGCTTCTTTTCCAAATGTGCACAAAATGCAAGTCTGTTTTTTTTTTGCCTTTTTTTTTCTTTTTTTTTTCTTTCTTTCTTTTTTTTTTTTTTCTTTCATTTTGCTTTGTTTGTTTGTTTTCTGCTGTGAGATTTTCCAGTTATTGGAGTAATGAAAAGGAATAGCACTAGCTGTGCTCTGCAGTGCTCTGGAGCTCCATATTTTGTTTCTTAGAGATGGACCTCATGACAGCAAATTGCCAAAGGAAACTTAGCTCTTCCTGTCGAAGGGATAAGGGGTCTCAGTGGCAGCAGGTATACTTCATGGCTAGCTTTTGACCAGATAAAATATCTTATTGTAATATATTTTAATCTAGAGCAGATATTCCTCAATGAAATATTGCATCAGTTTTCTGTTCATTCACAGCAAATTCCTGATAGCTAAAAGTAAGTAACAGGGACAGATTTTATGTGGAGAATGAGTAAGTTTGTGATAGCTATATGTAGTCCTTATGACTTCATTTAAGAGGAACTTCGTAAGGTAACATGTGACCTTTCTGTGCATTTATTTATTCACCAGTGTAATATGTAATTAAATGAAACTTTATACTCATAGAAATGTATCAGTGTTAATAAGTGCTATCTTAATTAGGCTTTCTGATATCAATAGGTAGCTTGCCATAAATGAGAGGCAGTTCATCACCTTTATTTCATCTCCCTTCTCCACTTCTCCTCTCCCTCCTAAGGGAAAAACAAAAACAAAACAAAACAAAAACCAACCAACCAACCAAAAACCACCACAAAACCTCTGTCAGTCTCATTAAAGAAAAAAATGGCCTTCTACTTTAAATCTGCCCCTGTTTATGCACTTCAGTTACTTTAGTTGTTATTTAAATCAATGGTGAGTGTCACTTGCAGAGTCTTATATTCAGCTATTTAGTTATAGTGAAAATCAATACAGATTGGCAGAAATCTTGCAGGGGGCAAGCACCACTGATGATGTGCTGAATGGCAGCATTAGTCTGCCCTGAGACTGTAAAAATAAGGTCCCTCATTCTAGAAATTTATAGTCTCATTCAGGCACAGATGAAAAACTTGATACAAGCAGAGACAGTCTGGAGGGCAATTTGTTCATTGTAAAACAAGGCAGGCTGCAGAGCTGCTAAAGTGGACTCTTCAGCTTGTAATAGCCTTCTTTGTCATCGTTTTAATAAGATTGTAAACCAGACAAAACTAGTTTCCCATTAAACTGGTGTTGCATTGTGTTTTCAGTCATTGCTTTTACTTTGCCTTATGTCTGAGACTGAAACATGTCTTGGAAGTGACCTGAGCTTCTCAGAAGAAGACATGATGCCTCTCATTGCTTCTGCCCAGAGAAATAAAACATTCTTAATGGTGAAGATGTACAGAGACTGACAAGATCTGTGCTTCCACAGAAGGGCAAAAGGGAATAATTTGTTATAAGCTTTTAGTATAAGCTTTATTTATTTTGTGAAAAAGGATTATTTGGCTGTGCTGGAAAATGCATCTCAGGTGCTGAAAACTAAGGAACCGAAAAGAATGAATGTAATTCATGGCAGCGGTCTCTATAGTAGGAAAACTCACTCAGTTAAATTAAAAGGTAGATTCTTATTCCCTGCCTAATTTCCAGTGTGCATGGAGTTTTCTTCAGAAAATTATTGCTAGATCATATAATTTGTGAGATATCTGCATTATAACATATTAAAATGCTTTTCCACGTCAAATAGAGGGCAACATTAATTTTGCTCTTTGAACAATAATAGCAGACATGAAATATTGACTATTCCTAGTCGAGCATTTTCTGGAGTAGTAAATTATTAATTTTTCCTGTGTTTTTTGTATTGTAAATTGTTATAGATACTTATAGATATATTATAGATATTTACATGTCTATTATAGTTATTGAGAACTATTGTATGGTATAATGAATTGTTTAGTAAGAGTTGTGCAGTGAAGATGTTAAACTTGTTTTGCATCTTCTTACCTTTTTTTTTTAATTTGTACAGTATTCTATAAAAGAGCAGGAACTAGTCTTGAGAAATTAACAAGCAAAATAAGAATCAACGCAACACATATGTGCTCATACTGGGAACCTGAAACAGAAAACGTGATGGAGCACCTAGATATCCCTTCCTGCTCCTCATGGCCATACCTCAGGACTTAAAGATTAATGAGATACAGTGCAGAAATGTGCTTAATTAATGCTTAATTAGTGCTGGACTAATGTGCAGAAATGATCTTGAGATGGTGAAGTGCAGTGGCTTCCCATGGAGGACAGAGAGAGGATCTGTCTGTTTTGGCAGATATCTTGAAGCCATAAAGCTGTGGCCGACCATGGAATGTAGCTACTTTTCTGAACTTTTTTTTTTTTTTTTTTTTTTGTGAGAAATGTAGTGAACAGTGAATCAATCTTGTACAAAGTGCATATCGGATGAGTTTACATAGGCCAAAACTTTAGATTTTAGAGAGAACAAAACTTTAAGATGGGCAGAATGGGATGGATGGTGGGAACAACTGAAACAACTATAAATATGAAAAAGAAATTAAATAAAGTAAGAGGATGTATACCTCTTTCCAGTAAAGGTATCCTGCATATCTACAGAAAGATTAGTATGGCTCTGAGCAAGCTTCTGTTTTCTTCACAGCATGTTCAGCTAAAATTTCAGGGAAAAAATGTTTTGATGTATTCTAAAACGTTTCAAGGCTTTTGTCACTAGGTGGCACTTTTGCTCTATTTTTTTTTTTTTTTTTTTTTAATGTTCAATCACCGTGGTGAAAAAAAGAACTTGGTTTAGTATATCTTTTATCAGAGTAGGTTCAATAGATCTAAAAAATATATTTTAATTCATATATCTACAGCTGAGAAATAATAGTAAATGATTAAATTAGCATCTTCATTTGCAGATCTCAGAGAGTTCACAGTCAGGGGATATGTTTAGCTCCACTTTTTCATGTAGCACAGGGAGATTAAGAGACAGTAGCAAATGAAGACTGACAAAATCAAGCTCAGGGAGGGCTGTTTGCCCACAATTCCCTACCTATGGAACTCTATGCTATTTCATATTCTAATAAATATTCATCAAAACCATTGAAAGACACTGGAAAGTTGCTGAGCATTTTGTCTCAGTCTTGGAGGGTTTGACTCAAAGCCAGATTGGGCACAGTGCAGTTATCTGCAAGAGTTACTGCAAGAGAATGAAGCAGGTGGTAGGGGACAGTCAAGGGTATAATGGAACTTCCCTCACTGGAAACATTTAGGGCTAGGTTGCAAGTGGCCCTGTCTTCTCGAGGGAAGATGGACTGGATAATCTTTCTTCTGGCTGCTGGTGCTGATCAACATCAGCAATACAAGATCATGGGTTTGTTGTTTTCTGCAATATACATTATATTTTGAACTTGAAATATCATAATCAGATTTATTTTGTTCTATTTTCTATCCTGTTCCTGTGTTATAGCTGGTTCAGTCCTTCCATTCTGCTGCAAGTACTAGAAATTTGTATGATGAACTTACTTTAGTTTCCTGGGGTTGTGTTTGTTTAGAAAGCTCAAGTCCAATTAAAAACATAATAGTAATAATAATAATAAAAGATAAGATGACAAAATAGACTAATATAAAAGCATAAATTTAGTTGCACTTGGCCGGTAAGTGTGTTTTTTGTGGCAGTGCAGGGTCTCACCACTCATGGTCTTGGTGCGAGCTGGCTCCAGCTTGGTTTAACAGCTGGGCAGAGGGCAGTGAATGAGCCCTAAAAGGTGGTAAAGAACCTAGGGAACCACTGCACAATTAATATATATATATATATATTTTCTGTAGCATTTATTAAGCTTTTATGTGTTAATTGTGGATCATTAAACTGTTAAAACACTAGCTGGGCTAGCAATAAATTTTGAACGCCTGTGTGGTGTGTTCCCTTTTATCCATAACAAGGACTTCAGTGTGACATTATTAAATGTAGGTTCACTTTGGTTACAGATCCCTGCAAGGAAAAAGTAGAAAACAATCCCAAGGTGGTAGCAGAACTTCAGTTTGGAGTATTGTCAGCCACTGATTGAAAACAAGAAATAGAATCCTTTTGAAACTCTTTTAATTGCTTCTGAGCTCGTATATTATTACATAATACAATGGAAACACATCTCATTTTGTTTCCAGGTGCTACATAATGAAAAAACATTGGTAAAATAAATAACTCATAGTGTCCTCATAAATGTGGCTGATACTTACATAAAAAACAATACTTTTTTTTTTTTTTTTAAGAATATTCTATTTTTGATATTTCTTTTAGAGCTGCAGCTGCAGATTCATAGGAGTGGGTAGGAAGGTCACCTTTATACATAAAAAGTACATTTTTCTGTCTCTTGTGGTTGCAGGAAAAAAAGCTGAAAAACATGACCTATGGCCATCCTACAAGCTTACAAGCTACCATTAGTATTTGTAAGCAGTTTTTCTGAAAAAAAAATCCTCCTGATATTAAAGCTTTTTTCATTATTTCAAGTGATCTGACTCACAGCTGTCACATGTGTGGCACTGGCAGTAATATGAAACCTTCAGACAAGATGAAGGGTAAATCTGTTGAACTAAAAATATAGGCCAAATGTTCCACCAGGACTTAAATTCATCAAATCTGACCTGAACTTCTTGCATTCCCTTTTATCTATCAAACAGAATTCTTAACATGATTTAAGTAATCGACACTGGTTTCTCAAACATAAATGTGCACTGCTGAAATGCTCCAAAATTGTATCAGCCTCAATAGATGGCTCAATGGCCACAGATGATATGCCAAGATTTGGTGTTACTTTTCCATTCCAGAAATGATCTTTCTGCATCAACATTATCCAGACCTAGAGACAAAGAGGTAGGGTAATATTACAATTAAAACTGGGATTTGAAAGAGCTGGCTATTTGGAGCACATCACTTATTCTTTCTTTGCTTCAAGACTATCACTTGTGATGCCCCTCTGTACTTCTCTGATCTGGCCTGCCTGTGGGGGGAATCTGTGAAGTAAATCATAGTAATAATAATGTTATATAATTAAGAAATTATAGAAATGTTTTTGGCTGCTGTTTCTGTGCTCTCGTTGATGGAGAGAATTCCAGCTGCAGTATTTCATGGGTGCACTTACAACATTGTGATGACCATCTAAAATACTTTAGGGCAGACGAGATTAGAGAGAGAAAACTCATGTTTCTTAAATGCAACAAGGGATACCCATGGTGGGATGACTCATGCGTGCCTGGTAAGCAAGACACATTTTTCAATGAATTTCTTTAACAACCTTATCACTTAAAGTTATTTGTCTTATGAAAACAGCCTATTTACTGGTGTATGCTTTGATGCAATGCAAAATGTTGCTTTATTACAAATCTAGCACAAGCCATTGTGGATTTATTCAACCAAAAATCTATAATATGCCCTGTGAATTTTATGAAAATGATTTAGTATGCTTTTAAGAATGTGCTGCCTGAGTAGTACTACAGTATAGCCAGCCATTATGAATGGACTAAGCTTAACTGTTGGACTGGTCCTCATATGTGAGATATTCCCCCATCTCTGGTGAATTAAAAACTCTAGACATGGACCTGACTTGGATACTACATGAGCATAGCTCATTTTACTAACTATCTCTTTCATTCTTGTTTCGTTCATCTCTTGTTACAATACTGCAACGCATTTTAAGGAGGCCAGCTGGATGGGCAGTGCAGGGTGTTAATGAAGTAAGAGTGATGTTTCAGGTAGAGATACAATTATATTTCCATAAGCTAGACTGCAGGAACAAAAGAAAAAAATAACATTTCTAGAACATCATATAATAAGTGATTCTACAGTGGAATGAATTATTTCTGTGTAGGAAAGTGACAGATGAATATACAGGTTAAATGAATAGGTTTTTCGTATGCGTGTGTTGTTTTCTTTGTCAGAAAGTAAAAAAGTGGTCTGTATATTTATTGTTTAGCAAATAAGAACATAAGTAGACTATCTATTAAAATCAGCTGTTGGCAGTTTACTGAAGCATAATGCTGAAATGGAATGTGGACTTGCATTTCAGATGATAAAATCAGTTTTATAGATCATAGGTTTGCCATTCTGTACAGTGTTGTATATGCATCTTCTCTGTAATATGCAGTCATTGGGTATTTTTGACTGGTTGGGATTATTCTGTATCCATTCTGTTAACATTTATTGTATGAAATGTTCCCCATGAATCAAAGGCTTTTCAAAGCATGGTAGACAGCAAAATGGATCATGGAAATTTGTAAAAAGAATGCATTGTCCTGCCAGTTTTATAACAACTACAGACCAATTTTGCTTTGAAAGAATATCTGTTAAATTTATAAGCATATGAGAAATAATAATAATTAAATTCTCTAAGTAAACAATAAGTATCCAGAGAGATGTTAGTCTAATTAATGTACTTGATAACCCTTTCAGATGTAGCACTGGAAGAGCTTTTGCCCTTGTGTTCTGCAATTGTGCTAGCAAGGCAGAAAATAAACATAAAACAAAGTGAATTTTCTGAGTGCAAAAATTTAGTTTTATTGTTATTTCACCCCAGTTTTATTTCAAGAAGTTTTAATTCTTAAAGTCACTAGACAAATTAAAACATTGAAAAAAAACTATTTTTTGACTAAATTATTTTTGAAAGTTTTGATGGCATTCATTAATTTATCTTGATTGAATGCAGATCAATTTCTACAAAAACTCTATTTTTAAACAAAAAGAAACTGGAAAGCTCTGATTCATAGATGCCAAAAATAATTTTAAAAAACTTTCACTGTTTTTTTTTTTTTTTTTGGCTGGGGCAAATTGATAAATTAGACACTCCCACTCCTGTTAAAAATAAATAAATAAATAAATAAAATAAAAGAAGCACCTGGCCGTGCATTTTCCAATGCAGAAAATATTAGACATTTGGAAAATGTCATCCAAATCTTGTTTTGAATCCACCTTGGCAAATTTCCATTTTTACTCAGATGTTTATTTTTCTGATTGTATCCATAGGTCTCAAGTGAACACATCTGTCATACATGTGATCACGCTAAAGGGTAACAGGAAACCCTGAATTTTCAATCACAATATGGCTGTTATAAACACCATAAGTTTGTGAATGCTGATTATTATGATTATTGATATTAATTATCATAATTATTACTGTCCATTTTCTTAAATAAAGTATTCAGTTGGAACTGGCTTCCAAAGTACATCCTCTGCTCAGTAATGGACGTATAGTGTACATACGTGCCTGCCCATCACTGGCTGTGGGCCTCTCACTCTTTGGTTATCTCACAGCCTGCTAGAGAACAGCTCTCACCTGAGGCACAGAAGACAGAAGGTGCAGACAGTGATGCTATTGACAGCTGACTTCTGGCAAAAGAAAAAACAGAAAGCACATCTGGGTAACGTATGTGGAAAGTCAGATTCTCTGTGTCTCTGTGTTTATTATTTTTACTTCATAAACAGGATTCTTAAGCCACAGCAGTCTCTGATAAACTTGCCCTTCACACTATTCAGTTTTAAGAACACAAGTTAACCAAATTAAATAATATTTCAATCTTCTATGCTTTTATTTATCATCACTTTTACCCTTAGCACCATCACCCTCACCTCAATGACCATTTTTTGTGTTATCAGAAATGTTTATATCAGAAAGGTAAAGTTGATTTTTCCCTACCATATGAGTTTACAAAGAAAGTAAACAGTGTACTGACAATCTTTGTGCAAGAAGATTAAATGCTTTGGGAATAATTATTTGTTAAAGATAAAATGTGAAGTTGGAAGACCTCTGGTATCAGGGAAGGAGTTAGAAGAAACTGGAGCTAAGCAGTACAGATAGAAGGACTGGCCATTTCACTTCAATTTTAAAATATAGAAAAGATTAAAATTTATGACTCAAGGGAAGATTGATGAAAGAGCTTACACAAAAAAAATACTAATGAGAAAGAGAAAGGGGATAGACAGAGAGCTTAATATACTTTGGCAGTTGAAGCATGCAAATGTCTAATAATTCAAGCAAGAGAAGAAAACAAAGTAATGCTGACTTTTGGACTTTTAATTATTCCATAAATATGAGAAAAAGCAATACTTTAAAATGAGAGGAAACACAAAGTTCTGGTTCTGTCCATCATTGCTGGTAGTATAAATAAATATGTAATTGAAATAAAATAAAACAGTATTCATACAGTTTATAATTTGTCGATAGATATTCAGAGTACAATAAGGAGCGCTGCCATTTGACTCTGATACTTTTTCAAAGTATACCAGATATCAGCTTGAACTGACCCAGCTATATATCAGCCAGGGCAATATTTAGACTCTCCTCATCTGAAGAATAACTTTCCTTTTCTTTCCTGTCTGAAAAGCAGCCTTGATATATTGCAAGAGTGAAATGAATGTCACTGCCTTTTGGCCCTGAGTGTCAGAGCACTTCAGATGCAGCTAAAATGATCCATACACATTAAGGAAAAAAAATGCAGCCAGCGGTAGTCTTATGACTGTAAAAGCAGCTGATGCTGACATGGACAGTTTGGGATTCACTACAATGAAAGGGAAACTCTGGCCCTCTTCAGGTCAGTGGGTAGTCCATCTTTCTCTTTAGCAAGGCCAGCATTTTTCTCTGTGGGATATCATCCTGTATCTTCTTTGTGCAGTACCTTCAGGGCTAAAAAGTGACATCAACAGAATGATTTATTGAAGCTCTCCTGTACTGTACTGTGTACTCCTTACAGGAGACTGTGGGCTGCCTCCTGTAAGACATTCCTGAGCCAGCTCTGTGTAAGCACGTCCATGTGGAGCCATGGCCTGCACTGCATGCTACAAGGGCCCACCTTGTGCTCTCCCATGGCAAATTAGCTTTGTTGAATGGTAAGGGTAATCAGTCTGGATTCAGCACAGTCCTAATGCAATAGTTTTTGTTTTGTTTTGTTTTGCTTTGGAGCTTGTTCAGAGCTTTGGTGCTTCTTCGTGGTGCTGAATTGCACTGTATGAGCATGCCTACATCCTCTGCCCAGAGCTGCAGTTGCTCTTCATTTCTCAGTGGTTTCATCAATTGTCTTTCTCCGTTCACAAACTTTCAGCATTACTTATTCAGGCAGAGCATCAGTCTTTCATTTGACTTTCATTCTGTGCTGGCTGAGGATGCTGTGTGTTCGTTTAGCTGAATGAGCATTCATTAGCTGTTAACAGTACATTTAAGTGCAATAAGCATTTGGTGAATTCAGAGAGGCATGAGTGAAAGTTGTTCCATGAGTGATATAGCATGTGTCTGCAGATACAAATGTGTTGTATCTTCTGTTCTTAATAGCCTAACTCTGCTGGAAATTAAGAAATTTATGTTGGTGGCCAAGTACTTGACTATAGAAGATGAGCTCTGTATTACAAGGGGTAGGTTAACAGAACTATAAAGTAAGCTTTATAATTATGTGCTAAAGTAAACATTGAGTTACCATCCCATTTCCATTGTAAACAATTACAGACATCAAACATACAAAAAACTGTTATTTATTTATTTTAAATTTATTATTATTGTTATTGTTATTATTTGTTTCTCCAGCCTGTCTTGATTTCTTTGTTCTTTCTGGAGTCTGTTTTAGCTTGAAAGCACCAAATTTCCTGGAGACATTCTTGGGGATATAGGAAGTCCTTAAATATTAGAACCTAATGTAGAAAATTTATACTTGGATAAATATGACTTACAAGGCTACCACTCAATAATTCAAAGAATAATCCTATAGAATCCTATAGAATGGCAGATTAGGGCAGGCTGAAAATAGGGCAAATTATTTTTATATTTCTCAATTCAAAGCAGAAGTAACACCAGAATTCTGAGGTTGGTTTTAAAACCAAATACTACTCTTTTTTCATTTTGAATTCGGTTAATATGTAATCTTTTTCATGTTCATGTTTATATGTTTGCCTGGTAACTATAAATGTTAGGCTGTGAGAACTGACAACAGTAGACTACAACTGTGGTGGGATGCATCCTGTGTTCTTAATAGCTTTTTGGCTGCAATTAAACTTAGGATATAAAGAAATATTCCTGACTTGTCAGGCCTTGACTCTGCCATCTCAAATTCAGTAGGATTTCATTTCTGTGGCCAGAACTGTGTGTTCCATTTAAGTATTAATAATATAAATATCTTAATCAATCCACCTTGGTTACCCTGACTAGGAAATATTGAAAATATAGCAAGCACATGAAAGATATTTTTTTTCAATTCTTCATGGGAAACAAAACTTCCTTAGTATTTAGCACAGTGAAAAATGTCACTGTAATGTATATCAAAGAAGCTGATAAGTTACAAAGACAATTGATGGCTAATTAAAATCCAAAGGCCCAGTAACATGCTTTACAGAAGAACAAATTCTGCACTGATGAGCTCAGAACGCGAGACTTAAAAGAATACTGTAGTACTTAAGAGAACACTGCCCAAATGCACATATGCGGCAATGGAGGGAACAGTTTTTCCATTACTTACATCTTGATTAGCAAAATGTAGTGCTTTACAAGTCTCTCTGTCCTGAGAAAAGCTGAGGGACCCTCATCTAGGCTTGGGTTTAGTAAAAAGCCTAAGCACATGCAATGAGGCTTACATGGCTGTGAGGAACATAACAAAGAACAGTGAAAAATTCACATGTAAAGAACCTGTCTGTGGAGGAAAATTCCTGTTAGAAGTTGGCTGGTCACAGATTCAACATAGGGCCACCAAGATGAGGAATGAATGGAAGCACCTCTCCTATGAGCAGAGGCTCAGAGAGCTGGGGAAGTTCAGCCTGGAGAAGAGGAGGCTCAATATTTACAATGTTTACAAACACCTGATAGGAGGGTGCATGTTACTTTCAGTGATGCTCAAAGCCATGATAAGAGGCAATGGGAACAAGCTGGAGCACAGAAAGTTCCATGTGAACATCAGGAAGCACTTTATTGTGTGAATGACTGAGCACTGGCTGAGAGGTTGTGGAGTCTCATCTGGAGATCTTCCAAAGATGTCTGGACGTGGTCCTGGGCAAGTAGCTCCAGGTGGTCCTGCCTGAGCAGGGTTTGGACCAGATGGGCTCCAAAGGGCCCTTCCCACCTCAGTAATTCTCTGATTCTGTGAAAAAGAGCTTGCTGCTGTTTTTTGTAATGGTGGTGATGGGTAACGATCTTGTGATCAAAGCATCCTTCTGCAAACTGGGAAACAGTATCAATTTATTCTTAGTGAGAAAGTGCTCAAAGTCACATATCCTATTTCTGTGAGGAACATCCCAAACATGGCATGAGAAAAATGCTCTCTCATCCTCATTGCAGCTGGTCAATATGAAGCACATAGTGCAAGGGAGAAGAAAGTAGAAGTTTCTCTCTTCTAGTGTGAGACAGAAAGAAATTTTTAGTTCCTGTCCCTGCATCCTGTTTTTGCATTATAGAAAATGACTGGATAATGTAAAAGAGACAAGATCTGTAACATTATCAAACAGACATTGTTAGATGGACAGAGATGTATGTGAAGACTCCAGAAGGACTTTTCAAGTACAGTACTTTGTCCTGAAGCAGACACCAAATACAAAGGTAAGTAGGATCAAGTGTCCTGTTATAACCAAACTGTGTTAAACACACAAACAATTTAAGGGAGGAGGGCAAGGAATTTAGGATTAGGAGAGAGAGGGGTGGGTTAGTAGAAGTGAAATAAATTGTGATGGGCATAAAAAATAATTTTCCTTCCAGTTCATGCAATTTAGTTAGAAATTTTTACTCCTAGACTTGTCTTTAAAAGTGATGGTAAATGTTTTTGGAGGTTCAGCTCTGAGGTTCTGGTTCAAGGTCCTGCTTTAGCTGTGCATTCCCATCTCCATGCCATCCACAGGGCTGTGTTGGTATGACTGGGCTGTGTTGTGAGCAGTGTCAAGGAATAATGCTGAGATGGAAACAAAAAAGAAGGAAAAAGAAAAAAGAAAAAAAAAAAAAAGGTGGTGGTGATCATGTAAGTGGGAAACTGATACTTGAGAGTTCAGAGATGGTATGACTAATTTTTGAAGATTGTTCTCCTGGTAGCTGGCTGTTACTTCTGTTGCTCCAGTAGGTTGAAACTCTTTTTTATTGATAGCACTTAGTCAATATATGAAAGAGATGAATTTTATTATCCTGAGAAATGCTGGGAACCGCTCAGAAATCAAAGGCATACGAGTTTCTCATGAAATGCGGGGGTTAGATCAGGTCTTTGGAACTGAATGCTTATTTTTTATTTTTGGGAAGTTAATCATGCATTATGGTGACAACAGAACTGCTTTTAGTAAAGCTGTATGAATAACTGGCTTTATCCCCTGGCAGATGATCCAAATATAAAAGAACTTTCAGGTCAATCTTTAGTGAAAATTTAACTAGTCTTTTTGGTAAATAAAGTATGTTTCATTTTCATGATATTCATATTTAGCCAAACATTAAAAAAAAAAGAATGTTGGAACCAAAAGGATAAGTTCCTTAGGGAAGCTGATGAATGTGAATGACGCTTAAGGAAGTACTGAATATAAAGAGGGGAAGAATTTAAGGGTAGATACATACATACATACATATATATATATATATAAATTCCTTCGTATACTAAGCTGGAACAGTTCTGGACATGTCAAAATGAGGAAAACAAAACAAAAACAAACAACCTTAAAGATTATTCCCCAAAACTACACACTTCTTTAGAAAATATCTTGGGGTACTCTTGGTTCACCTACTATACCACAGATGTGTCCCTTTCTGAAGTGGTAGCTGCTTGGACTTTTTGTGTTGGGACAGAGAAAATAAAAAAAAATCTCAAACAGCTGCAGTAGTTTAGGTAACTCTTACTCTATTTTTGTGAATCAGCAAGGTCAAGGTTTAATTATAAGTTTTACAGTCACCATAATTTTAGAACTTTTCTGGAGGGAAGAACAAATGTGAAAATATTGTTGACTCTTTTCCTGGACCAGTATCTTTCATTTTTTCTTACAGTAAATCTCCAGAAAGGAAGAAAGTGAATGTAACAACTCTGTAAAAGTCTTGAGGAACCATGTCCTGGAGATTTTTAGGAAAAGAAAATACCAAAGCTCTCAGCCACTCAGCCTAGCTAATCTAAAATTGGCTGAATCAACCTCACACTTTTCAATCTAGTTTGCTTTCAGGACTGGTTGGATTTCAAAGGGAATATGGCTAAAACCTTTGTAAACAGCACAGAACAAAGATCTCTGCATTAAATGTCCTTCTCACCATGGCTCTCGATTCAGCAGCTTCTTTCTACTCTTTTTTATTCCTTGCTACTTCTCTGCTTCATAATGGAGAAGGATCCTAACCTTCAAGGATACCGTTGTGCTACTATAAGGTGACAATAACTTATGTGTTAAATATAGCAAAATTGCATACGAGTGCGTATGAATTGCTGATCACTGACTGGAAATAATATTACACAAAAAGTGGTGAAGGAAGAAACATTTGCCCAGTTTTAAGTACTAAGTACTTAAACTACAGGGGTCATTGGACCCCTCTTTTTCCTACATGAGAATTAGCTGAAGCCTCCTCCATGAAAAACCATCATGTTGTTTTGTCGTTGTAATCACAATCCATAAAGAGATTAACGATGACAAATGTAGCCCTCTAAGCCAGTTTTTGGTATGAATGCTTTAAAATTATAAATAAATAAATAAATAAATAAATAAGCTGAGAGATAGTTTGGCTAAGTGTTAATATATACCATCATGAGATGAGAATACATTTTGCATTTAAGACACTAATTGTTGACTTGAATGATTAAAATACCTAGAGCAACTGTAATTAAACTTTAATAATTCATAGGCAGTGACATAAAATGACAGGTTTTTTCATTTTGTAATTTTCAATTAAATTAATTGTGATAAGAAATGCTTGTTCCCAAAAAGTTAAGTACATGGAATCTTAGTCAGTGCTGGTATGTGTTCTTGTAATTCAGCTCAAGTGGTTAAGAATGTTTATGCAAGAGGAGGACAGTGGGGAATCCATTTAGATAAAGCACTCTGATGAATAACTGTGTGCTTAAGGTTAAGGAGATATTTAAATGCTTGCTGCATCCAGACCAAAGAACATAATGAGATATTTGATGTTGATCTTCAGCCTAGACCCTAAGAAAGTAGCCTTTGCTACAGGAAGAAAAAGAGGGCTTATTTTTTCTCTTCCCCTTCCTCCCCAGCAGCTTGGTTTTATTCAGCACAAGGCACTTTGCAGTGCAGTCTATTCCCTGCGGGGTTTGTGGAATTGTGATGCTCATGCTCTGCATCCTGATTAAAAGGCAATAGAACCACCCAAAGTTAAGTCAGGGTAGAATCTGGTCAGTGACAGTTATTCTGAAAGAGTATAAGACAAAGAAAAAGAGAAAGAACTGAGAAGAGGAAGAGATGAGTAAAAAAATAATAATAAAAAGAGCAAAAAATAGAAGAAAGAAGGGGGACAGGTTTCTAAATAGCTATTTTAGAATAGAAGGATAGTATGCAAAAGACTCCAAGAGAAAACTGTACCTGTTTTGGAGTTGTTTCTCAAGAGAAAGCATTCTACAATTCGCAGCCAGTGCTTGAATGAATGTAGGCAATGGAGATTTTTTTAAAAATATGGATAATATATTTAAATATATGGATATATGGAATAAAATATATAACATAAATTAATAAATATATAATATAATAAAAGAGAAGAGCTTAATAGCTTTTAATCTTGGTGGATGAATAAGTGAGGTAATGTCTCACAAAACAAAACAAACAATGTGGGCAAATAGTGGGCAAATGCTCAGTGAAAAGGAACTGTAATCACTAACAGACCTCTGCTCAATGAAAGTTAACATCATAATGACAGGAAACACAGGTGATCATTCCCTGATTTCCCTTCTGCAATGTAGGCTGGGGTATTCTAGAGATGCTGAAGGAAAAAGTCACTTGCAGAATGAGTCACAGAAGAGTCACTTAGATGTTTCAAGTAAATGTCATGTTCTGATCCTTTCAGGAGTTTATGAGATATATAAGACCCTGACAAACAGGGAATTGCAAAATCTCTGGTGGTGCCAATGGAATTGATCAAATTCTGGAGACAAACCTCACATTTTGAGTTGGAAATATCCACTACAAAATGGATCTTTTCAATAGCTGTTTTCTCAGTGGAAAATGATTGAGAGCAGCCTATGCATATGTGTAAGAGCTGTATGTGTGTAAAGCAGTTCATTGTCGCACACATGATTAGCACAGTTCTCAATTATGTCATGTTTTACCCCAGCTGGCAGACAAGGTGGATTCATTCATTTTGCAAGTGTCTGAAAAATGTTGTTAGGCTGTCAGTTTTGTCGTTAGAGACCAAAGGAAACAGACCAGAGGAAGGAACCAGAATCTCAATAGTGAACATTTATTCCTATTCAAAGTGACTTGGTTGGCTCATGCCCTGAAGAATGATGGATTGTATTAGATAACAACAATTGGTTATAACAGGTCTTTTTTTTTTTTTTTTTTTTTTTTAAGAAAAGAAATCTACTTTCTTGCCAGAAAGAAGCATCCAATATATCCTAGTTTGACAGTAGACCTTAAAACAAAGCATGGCCAAATTAAGTTTTATGCTTTCAAAATTTATTTTATGGGATTCAAGCTAAAAATTTTATTTTTTTTTCTTAAATGAAAATATGTATCAGGCCATAATTGTTCATAACTCTTGACATGTAGAATTTTGCCCCCAAATCAGAAATGTGTATCACAGACAGGTTGGATGTTTCACAAAACTATCATACTTTGGTTGCAGCATTCAGTCTTTATGTTCAGATGTCCTTATCAAACAGCTCTATATTTTGAGAAATTACTAATGATGGGTGTACTTTGGTCTCAGTTTTCTAACAAAAATACAGGATAGTGAGAATGGCACATGGGTAGGAGATTGTTACAGCTGAAATAATCCTTGTCATTTCTGTTCATGTTCAAAGTAGCAATAACCCCAAATACCTGCACCATTTGCTGGTGTAGGCATGCATGTGAACCTTGGTTTCTTTCGCAGAAACTGATCAGCTAAGTGTGGGTTGTTTACTATTTTAATATTATTATATTCTAATAATGTCTGTCAAGATGCTGTGTTTGATGGAGTGTTTGTTTTGCTGTTGTTTTTTAAATAGAAACCAGAGCATACAATCTGGTAGGACTGTGGAGAAGATTGCTCAGGACCGCTCAGCAGTTTGGACATTATTATTTGAAGACATTATTTTATTTCACTCATCTTCAAGGTATGGACAGTATTCAAAATTAGAAAACTCTAGTTGGACATTGTTATTTCAATTATGATTCATTTATAGTTGTATAATTACAAAGTAAAATAAAATTGAAATTTTATTTAATTAACTGCAAATAGCTTTTTAATGGGAAATATATTGAAAATATTCTTTGTCCAGAACTGAACAAATAACACAAGGGAACTCTGACGCCATGGGCAAGACCTTAAACTGATGACACATTTGATAAATGTAAATGATGAAAAGTTGCCATACAAATAAATCGAAGGGATTTCTAAAATGTCAGTTATTGTCTAGTGCTGAAAAGTTCTTCAGATTTCTTTTTCATAGGGATCCCATAAAATTCTTATGTGTTTTTATCAAAGAAAAAGCAGAATTAATTCTTAAAAGTTTCCATTAATTTTAAAATACTTGCAGAGTATGCAAAATCTGCATTTTTTTTTTTTTTTTATTTTTTTCCTGGAAAGAAAAACTACCATGTGCAAGATGGAATTTTAATTGATTTTTTTTTTTTTTACACATTTTTAGTAATGCAAGTCACTTGAAGAAAAAAAACTTAACTATAATGTACATCTTTCACAGACTCTGAAAAAGCAGAGCATAATGAATGATTAAATATGAGAGCTCACTCCTATGGAGGAAAATTTAACAAACCAAATGTTATAAATGTTCCTTTTATTTTTGAAGATTAATAATGAATAAATTAAAACATTTAGCCAAATATTCCTCCAGAACAGAATGCCCTTATGGGTTCTTGATACATGGGAGAAAATCAGAATTCATGATTTCAAGTCTATTTGAGGTCCAACAACCTCTGGGGAATGTGTTGGTACCATTGGTACCTCCAACTACCTTTAAGCTGATCTATTTGCTGTCAACTTGAGGAATGTGAAGCCTTTTGTCACCGAAGGTCTCTAACACCTAAACAGACTTGGCAGTGAGTTTTGATAATGGTGTAGCAGGGGTGCATGCACAGAAGAACCACCTGAATATACCTGCAGTTTCAAAAGAAAACACTGCTCATGGTGCCATTTAAGAAACCTGGCCAGTGAAATCATTGCAATGATTGTCATTGAAATTATTGCAGAAGATTCTGCAGGAAGGCTAGACAAGACACCTGTATCTCATAGCTGAGAGCGCCTGGAGCAGAACTACAGGAGCCAACCCTCCTCTTTATTTTAAATTGGTGACAATTATTCTGTTTTGTTCAGAAATCAATATATATATATATTAAAAAGAACGTATAATGAATTCCAATGCTACTGTGTGATTTTTTTTTCTGCTTTACTTCCAGAAAGAGATAATATATGATAACATTTCCAGTCATTCAAATATATCTTCTTTACCAAGGATGACCACGGACTTTAATTACAATGGTTTTATTACATTTTATTTTTTCTGAATTTTGGTTCTTACAGTTGGATGTCTTCTACTTAGTAGCACATATTTTTATGTTTAGACTAGGATTTAACATCCTAGATTGGTTTCCAAAGATAATGTTTAACTTTTTTTTTTTTTTTTAAATTATTATTTTACATTTTGGCATATAGTTTAACTGTCCAGTGTTCATTCATAATCAACAACATTGTCTCTACAGTCTTAGGAATATTTTATTTCTGAAAGTACCTAGAGGTTTTTTCTTTTGACCATCTCTCTACCACTGCTTACTCAAATCACTGTAGCTGAGGTCATTTTACATTTCTTATATGAGGTTTTCAAATTTATTTTCAGCCTTGTCAAGTTCAGCCTTTGCTTTTTCTCTCTGTGCTAAGGGGACATTTAGTGTAATTGTGCTTCTGTTGGCATTTCTTCTTCTGTCCCCCTTTTGACATATTGTGTTTTGTGCCATTTATTGCTCTGTGAGTGCTCCTGGTTTATTTTAAAATACTAACTATTTTCTTTCTCTTCATTTTCTCTCTCACAAACTCTATTGCAACCTTAAGACCCCCTTACAGCAAAGCAGATATTCGTGGTATTTGGTTTGCTATTTTTGTTTCAAATTAAATGAAATCAGAAATCTGATCATAATACCTTGAAAAGAAAATTATGCAATCCTGCTTCAGGATTTGGGAAAAGTTTTGTAACATCTCTGAATGCTTTTTTAATCTCCAGTTACTCCTATATTTAAAACAAAACAAAACAACAACAAACAAACAAACAAAACAAACACACACACACATACAAGTCTCTGAGGGAAAAAAAATCCTGTTCTCTTAAGAATTACAGCTGGGATACTTAACAAATCAATACTTCCTGCAATAAAATGTATAAATGCATACTTTTTCAAGTTTTTGATCAAAATGCTTGTATTATTTTTTTTCTGCTTTTCAGCTGCAGATAGCCTGAACTAAACCTAACTATAGCACACTTAAAGTGGTTAATTGTTATTTTTTCCTATACTGTGGATCTGAAATAAGGTTGGGGCCAGGTACCCAATATAATTGCAATGGATGGCTAGCAGTCAGTCCTGTGTGGTACTTGGCAGTTTTTTAGGTAGTCTGTAGGGAGACAAGGTCATTGCAGGTGTTGAAGTCATGTCACTGTAACTAGTAACTGGTCAGAGAGTATTTGGGTTACTCTTTGCTTTGGGGGATTTTCCAGGCATTACTTCCAGGACATGTGAAAATTGGCTTTATTCTTTCTTTTGCTACTAGCAGAAAGGAACATGGCTAGGATGGTGCTCTCGGACAGATAAACCTCAACCCTAATTCCTCTTTTGCCTCAGAGAACTGAAGTCTACTGCCTCACATTCATTAAATGTATTTGGAATGTTCAGGTTCACCACTGGGTAAGCTGTCCCCAAAAATGTGCCTGTGCATTGTCTGTGAGCATTGTTATGGGCCAACATTATGTCAGAGAGTACACTAATGATTAGAGAATATGGATAATTGATGATGACTCTTGAAAAACAAAAGTCAAACACGGTATCTACGTAATATGAAATCTAAATATTTTAAAGAGATATGCTATGGGATGGAGAACAGACAAATCCACCTTAAAAAACCTGGAAGCACATCTGTCATTTTAGGAGGAGTTCCTGAAACTGCTTGAGAGTGAGGGAACTTTAAAATGTGGGGCATCTATGTCGATGTAAAACCAGACCTAATGGCTCTGAATCTCTTTGTTCACTTACATTTGAGTGAATAAAACTTTGGGAGCTTTAGGACTGGATTAGGAATGGGTTCATTACCCATTCATCCCATAACTTACTTGAATTTTTAACTTATAGTCACGTGTGTTCTCTCACTGATAAACAGCTATGATTCTCTATTGTCAAAAGAGAAAATATTTTGGGGACTCACTACCTGGAGTTAAAATGTTATGGATAGAATCAATGCTATTTTACCTTTCTAGACAGTAAAATTTAAAATTTATTTATAAAAATAACCAATGAAATAAAATTATTTATTAAAATGACCTATAATTAAAAAGGTTGTAAAGTAGCACATCAGTAGGATTAAATGGAAAATGTAGAAATTTGTTTCACAGATTCAGTGGTGTCAGTCTGCACAAAGCTTTTAAAACTAAGTCCTACTGGCAGGTTCATATTTTAACTAAAGAATGAATACAGAAACTGCAAATTCATTCTGAAATCATTTAGTGGCATCAGTCTGCACAAAGCTTTTAAAACAATGTCCTACTGGCAATTTCATATTTTAATTAGAGAATAAGTACAGGAACTGCAATTTCATTCTGAAGTCATTCTCTGTTTTCTGAATAGAAACAGGATCCAAGAAATTGGACCCAAAACATTTCCTTGTTTTTTGTGTGAACTCTGCGATGTCATGCCTAAAGCACAACTTAAAGATCGATGCATGGTTAATTTATAACAACATTTATTTGTTTGAATTTATTTATTTATTTACATTACTAAACAAACTCTCTAAGGTATTCTACTGAAATCACGGTGTTGATTATAATAATCACTTAGCTACACCATTGTAAACAGCTTCCTTTCCATCTGTTTACATACACACACACAGATCGATCTAAAGATTAAAGTAACATAGTCCAGTGCTTGCTTGTTTCTGTGAAGGTATTGATTTCTAGTTTATTCACTGGAAAGCCCCTAGTGCACCTGTAGTTTTAAAAACACACAGTGAATATGGTGCTAATGAGTGAAGCAATACTCACTCACCTAGGTTTCTGCGAGACACAGAGACTCAGATCACTAAAATTGAGTAATTTCTGTCAGACAAAGCTAATGGCAGCTTTATTCTGTTGGTCTGCTATATGAGCTGGCAGCAAGCATGACTGAATTGGAGCATCAAATCCACAAGTCTTTCCTTCCTACTGGCAAAACCCAACATGCGGATGAAAATGAGCTAAGCTGGCCTATCCCTTGGAGGAGGAAAGACCTAAATTGAATATCTTACATTTCTGGAGGGACAAAGTATTTCTCATATTGTTCTGTGGGGAAAACAATCCATTGGTTTACACAGGATTACACAGGACAATGTGTAATCATTAGGGACTATTTCAACAGTGACTTTACACATCAATTGAATGTAGCAATGACTTTTTTTCATGGTGAGGAGAATTGGGTGAAGGAAAAATAATTTAAGCATAGTCCTGGAATTTCTCAATCTATTTAAATATCTTTTAAAAAAATAATAAATTTCAGGACATTTTAAAACTTAGCACATTTCAGGTGTGTTCTGGCAGTATTTCTTAGTGAAGAATGCAGCAAAATACACAGGAGTAGTACTACATCAGAATCTTTGCATTATCTACATGCAACTTTATCAACTTAATGCTTTCAATTTTTATTATTTTTTTTGTGAATTAGTGTTAAAACAGAATTTCCTGGCTAATAAACAGAACCAACTCCTGTATTATAACCTGTGTTAACTTTACTGCAGATTTTTTTTTTTAATCTGGGCACAGAATGAGGCAGAATGGAATTTGATAATTAGACTGATTAGCTCAGTTTCCAAGACTATGAGATCAAACACTAATTAGAGTATTATGACGATCTTTGATGTTGGATCAAATTAAATCTAGTGGTGGAATGATGTTTCATTTTCTCCAACTTAGGACCTTTCATGTTATTTCTGCTTTGCTTATCTGAAGGTTGGATCTTTGGCTAAATGCAGTAAATTAAAATTGCAGTGGTACATTGTGAAGTGGATTAAATCAATCAGGATAATAATAATAATAATAAAACAAACTATTCTACATAATATTCTATATCCAGACCTTCAACTGAATCATACTCATGAATGTTAAACCTAGATAGTTGTAATTTTATAATTTGGATGTCATAACTTATCCTGGATTTTAGATGTGAGAAACATGTTCTTATCACCAAAAACTTGAAAGAGACCATTTTTTATTATGATCAAACTTCACTTTTTTTTTTCTTTTTTTTTTTTCTTAGTAGAGTTTTGTTCAGAACCCCTCAATGTCTGAAAATATAATAGAGAGATGAACAGCTCTCATCAATTGCTTGTCTCCTCTACAAAATCTGGACTACAGGGTTTACCAGTCTTTCAGAAGGCACTGTATGTAAACAGTTATTCTCATAACGTGAGAACATTCTTGTCCTATTCTCAGTTCCATCACAATGAAGCTTCCATGAATGATTTGCACTGTGAATCCATCACTAGCTTTTCTAGTACTGAAAGCAATGAGTGCTGAAACATGTAACTGGGTAGCCCAAAAACTAGCACAGGCTATTTTCAATGAGAAATTCATAGAATTAAATAACGTTTTTAATGTTATTTAACGTTAAAACATAAAACATCTATCATTTGAATAGTTGAATTATATAAAAAATAGTTTTTTTCTGGTCAAATTAATCATTTATATTATGCTATGCTTGGAATGTTGACATTATTAATATGTTAGGCAGACACATGGTGCTATTACCTGTTGCCTTAGTTACCTCATATATTACACTGGTAACATAGCAACATGAGTGAACATGAGTTTGTGACTTTGAGGAATCTAAAACAAGCACAGAAATAAGTGGAAGGAATCAGGTCTGAAGGAAAGACATCTATGTGCATCAGCAGAAAGTGAATTTTGGGCTTCCATGAACAATTGCAGCATTAAACAGAACATTTTTGCTCTTTAACAGAACATTTTTGCTCTTTAACAGAACATTTTTGCTCTTTGGAAATGCCCCCTAAATTGATTTCATAGTTGAAGTTACAAATTTTAATGCAGTTATTTTCTTCAATCATTTCCTGACCCTCTTTGTTTTAGGACAATAGCGCACCACCAAATAGTAAAATTTCCTGATTTTTTCCTAAAGAAACCATGCAGAGAGTTCATTAGAACAAATGTATTTTGAGCGGTTTTATTTATGATTTTCAGGTGCCTAATAGTCAAGCCACAGTTTCAGAATGATGAAAGAGAACCACATCAGAGGGACATAGTTCACGGTAGTCTGGCTTTAATTTAAGTCCCTTTTAGGTACTAGTAATAACACAGAAAAACAATAATAATAATAATAAAAAATCTATCTTCAGGTTCAGAATACTGGATTTCTGTAGTATCTGTGAACTTTTTTGAATGATTTACAATCAGAATATGACTTAGATCTCTATGAGCTGCTTGTTATTTTAAAAATCTGGGGCTAGAGCCGGGAAACCATCTCTATTTAGGACCATGCAAATTAAATTTTGCAAATCAAACATATGCTTAAAGCTGTATGCATTCTTAAATGCTGATCAGAATAGAGATGAATTTAAGAATATGGGGACATCACTCAATGAACTGGGGTCAAAGACAAGACAGTGTACATGCAAGCCTTCTGCTCTTCTGTGCGGCTGTTCTCCTTGCTACTCATTAACACTTTACACCACAAAACTGTGTGTCCTGTCTCTATGAGGCTGTCTAAATAATAAGGGTTTTAAGACTTGAAGTAGCATGCAAAAGCCTGAGGAATAGGGAAAATAACTATGTTAACCCATTGCTTATGCAAGTTTGTGTTTCTCAGTGTTTTACAAATTTAAATTCTGTACATGTAAACCACACTGTCATTCTTTTGATCTTGATGACATTGCTGCTATGGAGCTGGTATTAAACTTCAGCAAATCTCCATTTGTGTAAAATTACACATTCAAGTAGGTGTGAATTCCAAAGGAAATCACTTATTTTTACTGCAGTCCCCTTTTGACACAATATTCACATTTAATTCTCCTCACTCTCTATTTTAATTCTTGATGCTGAGATGGGTTATACGTGTGGGGGAAGGGTGAATGTTGTTATTTCACTGAAGCTCTTCTCTAAAAACCCAACTTTCTGTTAAGTGTCTGTCCTGTCAGGAGGGTTCTACATGTTTATGACATATGACACCCTCAGCATCTCCTCTCTCTTTCTTTCTCTCTCTCTCTCTCTATATATATATATTAATTTTTTAGAAAGGGCAAGGTTTGAATAACTTTCTCAGCATGTATTACCTCTGCTTGGTGCTACAGCCTAGTTGCTATAAAGGAACATTTCCTAGCAGTCCTGCAGTTTGAAGGAAGAGGAATTCGAGCCCTTCTAGTCCTAGTAGTTCAGCCTCAGGCCAGGGAGAATTAGTCTGCCTTTTGGCAGCTGCATGTCTGTCCTCAAGACAAGTCAGGGTATAGTTGACCTAAGGGACTTCCAACAAAACCCTTAAGCAAAGCTACCTTATTTTAGTAACATGAGGAGAGAGAACAGTGCCCATTAAATCACATAGGTCCAACTTGTCAAATCAGCTGTACCACGCATATGCAGAGATGTTAGGAAAAGTAACCCATGTACAATATGTTGAGTGAGATATTTTACAAATAAGATTAAACGGAAAACCATTTTAAAGAAATAAAGATTGTATTATTACATGTTCCAGCTAATTTGAGGTAATCCTATCGAGATACAACAGTTATGTGCAGTTATGTATACATGTACATAACTGAGATTTACTGACTGTCATATATTATTCAAATAAAAGAAGGAAAAAAAATGGGATTTTTTCACAAGACGATTGCTAGCAGCTCTAAGCAGCAGTTACAGAATCAGTGAAAGATGAGTAGTTGTGTCATGAATAGTAGATTCACTGAGTGATTTACAGTTATATATGGAAAGAGGTGGGTTCAGATCATCCATCCTATGTGAGCTTGAGCAAGGTATTCATGCAGTTGCATAGCAGACAGTCAGATTTACCTTCCTACTTCTTTCCATTTAGTAAGTAGGGGGCTGCTTTCCCAACAGCTTGTCTAATTACGGTAGGTGAAGAACTGCAAGGAGAGATTTCCTCCTTTTAGTCATATTGGCTGTTTGTAGGCTTATGTCTTGGTGCTGCAGCAGTGCTGGATCCTCCTATTATGATGCTCTGAATGTCTCACACTTACTGGCTACATGGCTCTGATAAGGACAGTGATGGGACTCCTCCCAGAGGAGTCTCTACTACCTAGAAACCTAGAGGTTTCTCTACTACCATTCCCTCCTTTACTGGGTAGATCATTACAGTGATATATGAAAACAATTGGACACTTTTTGAGTTATTTGCTGTAAATTAAAAGGTAAATGTTAATATATAAATATTTGAAATTCATTTATCTTGACTTTATTAACAATTCATAAGAGTACATCTACACAGTCTGCTGTAACATTAGCCACATTTTATTTACTAGATACGTTAGATCTTTTCTGATATACAGAACATTAAATAGCAGATACTATTTCAAAAGAAACCTGATTTTTCTTGCCAAATAATGTGCTACCAAGGAATACATAGTAACTTAAGATATTATAGGTTCAGTGGACATCACTATAATAATCTGTGCCCTTATCCATAACTAATTAGGTGATTCTGAGTTAATGAAATTGGTAGGGATTAGTTTACAGGTATTGTTTTTCTCAGTGAATGATTTCTGTACATTTTTTCGCATTCATATGTGCTCTTGTAGATATCAAATTATTTGAAATAACAAAATTAATCTAAAATTAGTCTATGAAAAGGATGTGCTCTATTTAATAGCTTGGCACATAGTTAACATAAGTGAACTGTCTTACCAATACTAAATTGACTCTTTTTTTCATGTTATACTACATTTCCAATTTACATTTATTTATGAAAAGAAGCCAAGATAAATCTGTTTAATGTTGTAATATTGTAATGCAGAGCTCCCAGCTTGCACACAGGAAATGCACTGACTTAGAGCTGCAGGGAATTAGACTACAAATTTATGAATATTTTCATCTCTGTGTCTTACTGCAAGCTGGCCTCTTAGCCTACACACGTGCTACCCTTGGCCCTAGACATCCCAAATGTTTGAACTAATTTCTTCAGAGAAGCTTCATTTTTGCACTCTAAGTATACCTGGGGCTGTGAGTCACATGCAAAAGCCCTACATCTAACAATGTTGCTGTTCTCTTGAAAGTGAAGAAAAAAATATTTCATGCTTAGAAGATACAATTCAAGTAATCAGCTTCAAGATAAAGAAATGCTACCAGCTGTGTTATATATTATTATTAAAATTTGAAAATGGGATTGAACCTAAAATAGACTGTACAGCCCTTCAGAAGTCTTGCTAAATTCTACCAGCAAAACACTTAATGTTAATAACATTTGATTAGGAAAATAGTATTGGGTTTGACATGTTACTTACAGTGATAGAAGTTGTTCCCTGGAATATATCCAAGGAAACAGGATATTGCCAATCTCTTTTAACTCCATTTAATAAAAGAAAATTGTCTAGTGTTTCAGGCACCAGAGATGTGTCAATACAAATGCCACTACAGAATAAGCTGTCACTGATTATCACTGCCTTTAATCTGTCTTATTAATGAAATCATTAGTTATTTCCATGTCAGCTGAGACAGAACTATGGCAACCTTTATTATTTGAAATTGAACAGGAGGGTGTTGATGCCTCCCAAATCAATGAGTAGATGAGTAATCCTTAAAAATTCTCGGTAGTGCTGAGAGCAACAGGGTGTGTCAAATTCTTGGTAGGCACTTGTACTGTCTGGAAAATAAAGCAAAACCAAATAGCAAAGGAAGTAAAATAAACACAGTGAAGTTTGGAAGAAGTTAATGTATTTCAAATGCTAGCCTATGAACCCGTAGGAAGGCTGAACACACATGACTCATGAAGTCCTTAGTCTAAGCCACTACTCAGTCTCTATTGGAACAAATTAGTGAAAGAGCTGGTACCTGAGGAGCTGGAGCAGAGAATGAGTAACAGAGCAGAAAACCATATGCTTCCAGACTGTCTGATCATCTTTGCCACTAGCTTTTCCTATTAAAATAGAATAAATGGTCTCCCAAATAACACTAGATACAAAGGTTATTGTTTCTTACCTGATGATGACTGTGTAGGATGACCTTTAGAGCTGTACTGCTCTTGTAGACTTTAAAGATTTTGCCTGCTCTTGAGATATTTTTTCTTGGAAAATGTGCTTGCAATGACATAGAAAGGTATGAGCTCTGCCTAGAAATGTATAGCCTAAGAGACAAAAAATAGATGACTATAGGCTGTAATACACTGGGAGAGAGGGGAAGCATTTGCATCAGTTATTTGTTAGTAGCATGCTTTATTTAACTGTTATGTGTATGTGAGAGTTGTCTCCAGGAAGTCCACATTTCAAACAGAGATAATTTTTTTTCAAAAAGAGCAGAAATGGATCTTCTGGGGAGATGTGAAGGAGAAAGAAAGTAAACTATACAGGTTTTCCTAAAAATATCTGAGATGTCTGTGGAAATAATGTAAGTAAGGTATTAATATTGTGAACATGGACAAAAGGAGACTTACTGTTGGACATATTATGAAGGTTTGTTTTTGTTTTCAAAGGAAAACATATTTGAAAATGTAATTTATTTTTTTTTTCTGCATTGTTGATGCTCTTATCCCGTGATAAGAGATGCCAGTGCCAGAAGGGTTTAGAGTTTTAATTGACAATTGTAATCGAAAAAGTTTCATAAATTCTACATTCTGGCTTTTAGCAACACTGTGAAATACAGTGTTTCAGAGTTACCAGAGGTGCTCAAAATGGATCATTTGAGATTAATTTTCCTTGTTTACTCCATCTTTCAAGTACTTTGTGAAAATTTATAACACTCATGATGGCAGCTTGCTCATATTCTACCTCTGCCATTTCATTTACAACTGGGAAGACTCCTTTATACAGTTCCTCTTTTCCTGGACACCTTAAGGAGAAATGTGGTCAAAAGACACTTGAAAGAAGCCCTTGACCCTTGAGTCATTCTGAATTTAAGAACCAAAATTCTCCCCTTTTGTACGATGAATGTTGAACAGAATTTCCTGAGCTTCTCATCTTCTCCATTGCTTACATACATGAATTATTTCTTCAACTTCTTTATCAGGAAAAAAAAAAAAAAAAAAACAGTGTTTTATCAAGAGACTTCTTTAAAGCTGGTGTATAAATTAAAATTTACAGGGATATCTAATGCACGGAATGTTTTTCACTTACATTTTCTGGAAAACAAAGTCTTTTCTTTGTTGTTTTTAATCTTTTTTAAGGAAAAAAGAAGAGAAAAGAGAAAAAGGAAAAAAGAAAAAAAGGAAAAAATAAATGAAAAAAAAAAAGTGTTCACTACAGGAGGGAAATTACATTCTCAATCTCAGAATTATAAGACTTTGTATTTAAAAAATAGACTTCTTAAATTTTTGATTCTTTGTGGATAGAGGTGAAAACTGGCTCACAGAAATATTGAAATGTGTTAATATTATTTATATGCTACCCATTCAAATCTCAAGTGAAAAATCTTTAGTCTTCAAAATCATCCAAACTACATTAGGTAATTGCTTTTTTTTCAAGCCTTTCTTAGGATATATACTAAAATAATATAGCACAGATAAAGTTGTATCCATGCTGATGAGCCAAAGGAAGCTGGAGATGTTTCCAGTGACATAATTTCTTTCTGTGTCATTGGCTACTGAAATTCATATTTTTTTTATCACATGGACCCAAGCAGAACTTCAATGATGTGTTATCTAAGTGAAAGGTGAAGTGGATGTGTTTTGTCCAGAAATTTTTCACATCAGTAATGGTAAATATGAGATTAGCCCCTTAGCTTCTCCTTAGTGGCTCTGCAGAGAAGTTTCTCCAATACTACCAGGAAGAGCTGCATTCAGAAGAGAATGTGCTGGCTCAGCTGTGCCCTGCTCAGTCCATAAGCAGTGAAAAAACAGGCTTAGAGGTAATATCTGTGCCCTGCCTTGCTCAGGCTGGCCATGCTATGAAGAAAGCAAGAGCTTGCTTGTGCCTGTAGGGAAGAGCTCAGTCTTGCCTGGAAGGAGATAGAATAAAATACTTTAAATGCATGTCACAAACAAGGCTGGAAAAAAGGGGTAGAAAAGTCAATACTTCTATAATTATTCCAGTAATAGTGCCAGCGGTAGAGGCAGACTTGGATGTTGAAAGTGCAGTAATGGCAGTGACTGCAGCGATAACAAAGGCAGTATAACAGCAGGCACACACTTCTTTTTCCTTTCTTCAAACAGAGCCATCGAAAGAAAGAAAAGGCAATGTTTTTGAGTAGAAGAAAAGTATTTTGATTTTAATCATACATTCCTCTGCCACTTTCTTCTACCTTAAAATATACCACTGGGCAGAAGACTGTCAAAATGAGAGAGATCCAATCGTCTTAGGTGATGATGCCTCTGTGGAAAAATTCCATGGAAATAAATTTATGGGAGAATATGGAAAACTGTATTTAGTTTACCAGATAACCAAGTTATATCTTTTGTATTTTAAGGAGTTTGCTATGCCCAGTCAATTCACTGTCTTGTGTTGGTTGAGAAAGAAGCAAGCAATGAGTCAGTCTTTGACCATTGATATACTAGTTTTATGTTTGTGGCTGGCTCACTTTGGGATTTTTCTTTTAACCACTTTATCTAGCGGCTCCATTTGCTGTTTCAGATTGAAGTGTGGAATCCTGTAATAGTTATTCCTTGGAGGGAAAACAAACCTTGGAAAGAGAAACACTTAAAGTCTGAAGGCTCAAAGAGGATTAAGAAAATATAGGAATACTTATAATGTTCATCTTAGGGAATAACACAGAATGAGAATCGATGTCAAAACACACCATAATCAGCTTCAGCAGTTTACTGCTGACCTGCTTCTGCCTTACACTGAGCACCAAGTGCAAGAACCCTGTTTTCCCTAGGCACCATTTTTGTAGTAGAAATTCTTTAGTAAAGGATTGGTACTTTGAAAAAGTAGCTTTTACTCTTGGGAAGGAGGTTAAAGCACTGAAGTTGATTTTTCTAGGAAATAACCTTTAAGAGCTGGCAGATCATTTTCGTGATTAGATCCATCTTTTAAAATTATTATTAATATTATTTTATTATTATTATTTTGTTAAATAATTGTTTTCTATGTATATGGAAGAGGTAATAGCCTGAGTGATTTTTATTAACTATGGAAGAAGTTGGAGGTTTCTTAAGGAGAAAAGTGAGATGTCACAGTTGAGCTTCTGTTATAAATAGCAGCTGAACTGCAAGCTGTGGAGTACAAGGAGAAATTTAGCAACCTGGCTGGGACAGCAAGTGGTTATTATAGATGCACTTGGTAGAACAATATATTAAGATTAATTTTTTTAAGTAGTCAGACATGAAGGCTTAGTAAGAGATTGCTATGACTGCTTGATTAAGTATCTTAGCACCTTGTAAGAAAGAGCAGTTAAATGGCAATTCAAAATATGAAAGGGTATGCTTTTCAGTTGTTAAGACTGTTAATCGTATGAATATTTCTTTCCATTTTGTAATAAAAGTCCTGATTAACTTTTAGGTTGTCTATGCAAGTGGACCAATTCTTCTGACTCTGTTCTTTAAAGTTAAATTTAGTAAGGATGCCTCCATGGCAGTTTTTAATGTGTATTTGAAAAAGAGTGTGCAACAAAGGTAGAATAAGTCAGCTTTAATTCCTGACATTTTTAAACTAAGAAAGCAGTTTAAATCCTGCATTTTTGTTTCCTATATATATTTTTTCTTTCTAAGTTGCCTGTGGTTTTTGTATAACAGAGGGAAATCTATTTCCCCCCTTATGTAATAACATAAGGGAAATCTAATTTAAAAATCACTTGGTGAGAAGCGTGGGAGGAAAACATATCATCCTTACTCTGTTTAAATTTATATTATTTTTAATAACACACTAGGTATGTTGGCAGAAATAGAAGAAAAGTAATTATACATAGAAAATTTTAAAGTAAAAAGTAATGAAAATAATGTGGAATACTCTCTCCACAAGAGTCCTATCTGATAGAAATGCAAATTTGTTGCAGTAACAGACAATAATTGAGTATTATGCAATGACTGGGTAAATCAATGCAACTGTGTGTGATTAACTTACTAATGTCAATTAGAAGTAGTAAATTTTAAGTGTTATAATTATCAGCATTAAGCATCAATTTGAAATTGATTGCAAAACAAGCAGCTTTGACAAATTGTCATCTTTGTATCCCTGTGGTGCAGTACAGGTGTTCTACTTTTATTTATTTTTTATTTTTTAATGTCTGATCAAATCCCCCCCCCCCCCCCCCCCCCGATATTTTAAGATCATTGTTTTCATTTTGTTTTCATTTACAGCATATATTCTCCTGAAGGCTTGCTGCAACACCTCTTATTAACATTACAGCTAGCCCTGGGACACAGTAGATTGATGTTAGCACAGAAATTTTCAAAGCAAAACTGCAGGCACCAGAGAGCCCAGATATCTGATTTGATCATTCTCCTTTGCCTGTTTCTCTTTTAGCAGAACTTTGATAGAGTGTTGATGTGCAACCTTACTTCTCTCTTCTTCTCTTCAGATATCTCAATGTGACGTCTGCTGAATGAAATTCCAGAAATGGACACCTGGGTCTGATGTTCTGTATTTTCAAAAACAGGCTCCAGAATACTTGAGATTCCTGAGCTCAACAGACTAAGATGGCACAGCATGGTTAGGACTTCAAAAGTACAGGTGAAGAGGGCAGCAAGTACGGGAGGTAGGTAGGAAAAGAATGAGCTATGGACAGTACACCAGGCATGGGTTTAGCTGTGAGGATTTAGGGGCTAGAATACCATCCCTTGTCCCTGGATGAGGTAAGTGGTGCAGGGTTTTGCAGAACTACCTGGAGAAGTCTGTGTAGGCAGAAAGTTGTCCCAGATTAGTTCAGGCATTCCTTTATTTCAGAGCGTGCAGAAGAGGATCAGCCTAATGTGAGAGTAAATGGTTAGGATGTCCACATAGTGACATCCTGTGTGACTGATAGAATTATTTTAAGAATGTTGATTAAAATGGATTTTACAGTGGTGAAAAAACTAACGTGCATATTGGAAAAAGAAAAAAAAAAAAAAGTCTGGTTGTTCTAAAGGAAAATGAAAAATACTTCCATAATTAACAGGTTAGATCCATCAGCAAAATCTCTCTGAGTTGACACTTAAAGATGTTTCACAGTGAAGAGATGGCATCCCGGTATTCTGCTCTGAGTCTTCACAAAGAGCATTGCCTAGTGCAGGAAAGATGTAACTGTGACCACTCACTGGTTTTCCTTGTCCTGCTTTTTCATTGTTTAAGTGAAGGTTAGGATTACACTGCATCTGGAGCAGGTCAGAATGAGTTAATCTTGGTCATAAGTCTTGCAGAAGTAGCTGATTTTAGTAGCTTTCTATAAATAGCCTTGTGTTACAGGCTATACAGGATGTGTCACATACATTTGTAATGAGCATACCCTTCTGCTCTGTTGTATGAAGACAAAAACTAAGGAGAGGGACGCTTATCTCAGTTTCCAAGTATCTGAGAGAGGAAGGCATGTTCTTCAATTCCTTATCAGTAAAAAAAATCTTAATCCAGTAATGAATCGAATCATCTTGCTAGCGGATTACATCTGGTACAGCCCTGATTCAAGTACAGATTTTAGCTAGCAGCTAGATCTGAGTGTAGATTTATGGGACCGTCATGGGCACAAGAGCAAATCATTTCCAAGTGAACTTTTTGGCTTGATTTAATTACCCACTTCTTCTTATCACTGGCGGTCTGCTCTGAAAGCAGACTGTGAATGGCAGAGGGAAGGAAAAAGAAGGGGCAAAGCCTAATGCTTTTGCTCTGAGCTTTTGCTGTGTTGATCTGAGCCTGTCCTGTGCTACATGCCAAAAACAAACAAACAAACAAACAAAAACAACAACAAGAAAACAGCAGCCCAAACCTAGTATGTTTCTAAAAACAAGAAATATTAATAACGAGCACTATCAGTCAGCTGTATCTGAGTCACAGGGCTTCCTGTGATTTTCTCAGAGTAACATGTATTATGCAAAGAATATGACCACAGGGCAAAATATAGAGCATATTTATTAGCCTTGCTGTGTTTGCAACATTTCCAAGGCTTTCCTTGCATGTTGTGTGCTAGGCAAGCTTCGGGGCATATTCTGTAGAGGATTATCTTTTCCCTTTGATGGTACAGGGAACTACTAACCACTTGGATGCTGTAGCAGCAGTGAAATGGGTCTAGTGCTTATCCATGCTGTGCAAATGAAGTCAATTTTCTCTCTTGTAGACTGTCTACATGCCCACTGAAGGTGTTCATGTTGAAGAGGTAATTTTTAGCTTAAGGATACAGGGAAAGAGGGCAAAATAACAGTTGATGATATATTTATTTGCCTACTTTCACCCCCCCCCCCC